>NC_140198.1:9403392-9759243 GCF_965226575.1 Pagrus pagrus
GACGGGTTGGTCAAAGGCAGGCAGAGTCGGCAACAGGAACTTAGCCTGAGTAGAAGTGCTGGAGAGTCTTGCATAGTAGTTTATGAACAATCGGGCAATGAGTGTCTGTGAGGCTGGAGCTTATATACTGGGTTGATAGGTAATGAGACGCAGCTGTGAGAGCAGGTGAGTGGAGTTGGCTTATTGGGTGAGAGAGGCAGTTGACAGGGCAAAGCTGGGGAACAATAATGCCAAACTGTGACAGTTTGTGACAACAATGGTTAGAAGAATACGCCACCAAGAACCTGAGACTACAAGCGTGGGGCTCTGTATTTCATAACTCCCCCTTTGCTAGCTCCCCACTGAAGAAATTACACATTACATTTTTACTGTATCCCTGCTAACATTTCAGGACTCAAATCCATGAATCATGCTATTCTATTTTAAAATGAACTTCTATACATCTCCTTCAGATTTACCAGAGCTGTCCATTGCGCTGGAAATGCTGGGTAAATTTGGCTTCACCGTAAGTTCCTCCATGATTTTTGTCTACACAACAGAGATTTACCCAACAGTGATCAGGAGCACAGCGACAGGGACATGCGCCACCATGTCCAGAGTGGGCTCCTGCATTGCACCTTTTTTGATTCAGCTGAGTGAGTAAACTGGTCTTAAACTTTTATCTTTTATCTACCGTTTTTGCATGCCAGAGATGACCCAGGCCTCTCTTCCGTCCTAATTTACCATCCTCCTACTCTACAGGTGTATATTTTAAGCATTTGCCTTATATTATACTGGGAAGCCTGGCTGTTGTGTCTGCCGTTGCAACTCTCTTCCTACCAGAGACCTTTGGAAAACCTCTACCTGAAACTTTTGAACAGATGAGTAAACGGGAAAGGTGAGCTGGTACTACTGTGAAGCAACAATATTATTATAGGCAAAGGGATGATTTAAAAAAATCAGTACATTTAGAAGTCCAGTGTAGTGGTATCCAGCAGTGAGGTTGCAGATTCTAACAAAGTCAGTTCTTGGTTTGACCATTCTGGGCTACTGTAGAAACGTGCGTGCAACACGGGCGACTGTGTAGAAGAGGACTTGCGTACACTGTAGATATAAAAGGCTCATTTTAAGGTAACAAAAACACAACAATTCTTACTTTCAGGTGATTGAAGAATCAAAATGAAATTGTAATATGACAAAGTACAATATCCAAATCACAAGAAGCTGTAATTTTTTGATAACATTATAATTAAAAATATTATAGTACTGTACTGTACATGAACCTTTATTACCTCCACTTTTCTGAAATGTCAGAAGATGGACTGAATAGAGAGCAGTAGAGTGTGCAGACTCTGCTTTTGCCTCTGTCCAGCACCTACTGTGTAACGTGGATGTGCACGCCGCTATAAACTTTTTTTCAAAAATGATCATTCCCAATGACCAATGGTCATCATGAATACCAGTCAAAATAATCGCAATATGATATTTTAACTATATTGTGCTGCCCAATTATACACTAATGAAATAATAAATATGAACATGAGATCCAATTTCTGCCAATAGATCCCACTACACCCTACACATTGGACTTTAAAGATGTTTTTATGATTAAATGAATGATGAAAATATTGCAATTGTTAGTATAACAATAACAGAGTGTGTTATTTAAGCTGCAAAATATGTATGTACTTTCTAAATTTAGTCTTTACATTATCATCATCATCCTTTAGAGTACAGTGGAAGTGATAATAGTGACATTGATGCTCATGATAGTGATGATGAAGTTGAAAGCAGTGAGGAAACATAACTTTGATCTCCTAGAATGCCCTGCAGCCTGTTCAGGACACTTAACCAGATATGTTTTGTTTGTCTCATTTCTCTTTAACAGGATGAAATGTCCCTGTATCACTCAAAAAGACACAGCAGAACCTGTAGTGCATTTGGAAAGTCAACTGTGATTCATGAATCGACATATTGCAGTTGTGTATCGGGATTACTGTTGTAATTCTCAGTTTTTGTATTTGTAATCTTTCATCAGAAATAAGCTGATGTTTTTTCTTCTCAAAACATTTGATGAGTGCATTACACAGAGGACATTAGGATATGTGAATAAAGCACAAGAACTCCAATCTCAAACGATTCCTTATACTTCTTTTATATTGAATCTATTTTTAATACAGAAGAGTTTTGAAAATTGCACACATTTAAGCTCTCGATTTAAACACCCCTCTAAACAGGAAAAAGAACATTCAAGACCTGTGGCCATTAACGAAAGTCGACTCTGATTCTCTAAAACATCTCTACATGAATGAATTACATGAAAGTAATATTTTTATCAAGTATCATTCCCACTGTTTACTGTTTTTACTGCTGTTCTTACTTCGTCAATCAGTGCAAGTAGATTTAATGACATCACATGACCTTTTTGTAAGAAGCGAAATTTAAATTAGAGAATCAAAGCTTGTCTTAAATACATGTACTTGACTATACAGAGTAACCTTTTTGGAATAAAGTAAAATGTTTTTGGACTCTGTGCCTGTTATCTCAAATGTCAAACATGTATACAGAATATGAATTATTGTGAAACATTAAATGTGAAACTGAAGGCATATGTGTGATAAAACCCTAAATGTGGCCACTGGTCCTGATTACTTTGGTATCAGAATGTAAGAAGCTTTATTTTATGTACATGTACTGTGACTGTAATTGTCATCTTTTCACTGTGAACAGCTGTATTATGTGAGTTTTACTTTTTTTCCCAGTCATCTCACTCCCACATCCAGCCACTCCCTCCTGCCCTTGTAAGAACCCCTCTTTCTACCATGTCACCTGGCAACCCCCGTCCACCTGTTTTCACTTTCCCTCATCAGGCCTGCAGGTATTTTACAAGCCCATTCCCACTCAGACTCTGCCTGTTCATCCAAATTGCTTTATTGGGTTTTACTTGGTGCTTTTGTATTTGCGCTTGTTAGCTGTCTATCTACGGTACTAGCCTGCCAGCCTACTGTTCTGTCTGTCATTGTACCTTAACCTTCTTGTAAGCAACTGCAACTGCTTATATCATCAATAACACCCAAGACAATTTTACACTTTGCAGTGTTTCCTGAATTAAAGCCCCACAGATTACACATTTTGTTGTTCTCACCCAAGTGTTAATTTTTAAGTCTTAGACTTATCATATCAATAACTTTTTACAATCTAAATTGCAGGAAGGAATGGTAAAAGAAGACACAGGCATATGGCTGTTTGCAACCTTCAGCAGTTCACAAAGGTAATTCTGCCTTTTTTGTCATTCTGATAATGTTTAGGGCTGTTCCTGCTGCAGAACAGACTCTGATCATATTTGTCATAGGATGCTATGGAGTCTCCCAAGAGTGTAACTTTGAAAATAATTTAACAAAACGATACAATTATGCTCTCACTGTGTAGTCGAGGTACTTTGCTGAATGAAGTCAAAGTCTGCTGATATAGTGTCCTCTCAGTCCCATTATGTTCCCTTGAAGTGGGGATGAAACACAATCACCCTCACTGTGAGGTCCTCCAGTAAAACTGCTGCAAGGTCCTACATGCGTTGTTTAATATGTCTCATGACATGATAGCAATCATGGTGGATGGCTGAAAAGACAATTGTAAAATGCAGAGTGGGTCTGCATTGAGAGATGAGTCAGCAACCTCAATCTAAACAGGAATGGTGTGTGCAGTGTCGGTGTTGTAGGTTACACAATGTGTATCTGTCTAAAGTGAGCGGAGAGGATAATGTGCATGAGTTACTGTACAGTCCTTTCCACTCTTAAGTGACACTTCCTAAACTGGAGTAGTAAATATTTTTAGCATTTATTTGATATACAGAGGTTTTCTGCTTCTATCTGTGGTTATCCCAGGCAGATTGGGGAAGCATTTATCAGCAGAAAATCCCCCTCCCCAGCCATTAATGTGGAAAACTGCTGCCTCAGCTCAGCCCACTGTGGACGAGAAAGGGGACTTTACCCTCTAGATGACCTCGGGGAGTGGTGGACACACGTCTATAAACTGTGGATGTGTAGAATAGCAGAAACATACGGTGTTATTAACTGCACTACTAGTCAGGTAACACTGGGGGGCAGCATTGCACTGAGGATAGTGGAGAGCAATGAACACCTGTACACTTAGTGTTTTTCTGGTTTTATTTGTTCTCATTCTTCCTAATTTTGATAAGAAAATCTTTATTACTGATGCCATTCTGTGTCCCATTTTGCTTCTTCTAATCCTCGATCACTAGAATATGATAATTTAGAAAAAGACAAAGTGAAATAAAGCACAAGGCGTAGTCAGATTGGTTCAGAAAAAGAAAGTCATTATTTAAGGCACACCTTAATAGTTTGCAACTCCATCACATTTGAATACAATAAACACACGGTGACAACTGAAGGACAACAAAACCTAAATAGGGATGAAATTCACAGGTGTAGAACAATTCCGTTCCCGGACTACATTGTTGTTTTGTTGAAAAATAGCATTACCTGGGTCAAAAACTATTTGTCAATGATTATTTCATACCTTCACTTTTTTGAAAATCTGCCAAATCAGATGATCCTCGTGCTTCTCGTACCCCTGAACAAGTTAAGATAATCATTCACAAATACCATTTACTCTGGGTTGACCTGGGATTAGTCAATTTGTTTAACTATCCCACTATATCTTACAACTTATACAGGAAATCCCCTTTGGGACTGTAAAATTACACCAATGTCGACGACAGCAGCAACAACAACAACAGCAACAACACAAAGGTAAGTCAAAACATTGTATCAATTTTCAATAGAAAAGTGCCAACAGCAATGAACTGAACAGAGTGAAATATGTTTTAAATATCGTTACACGTATCACAGGCTTGAAGGATTGAGTCGTATTGCAGGATTAGTAAGGTCAAGGTCAATAGATTGACTAGAAGCATTAGTAGAAATAACATTTACTCACTGGTTGTGAAAAAAGCTCCAGGTTTTACTACCTACAGGTGTAGTTTAAAGGTGCAATGTGTAAAGTCAACTGTTGAAGGTTGCTCCTAACAAATGGGGGGCAGCATATCACTGCTGCTGACTATACTCTTTGCAGTAGCTATCTTTGGCTAGAGCTACTAGCTGCAATTAGCTAATTACTTAGCCGTGCAGCTAGTGGCCTTGTTAGCTGAAAGGAGAGGAGTGAGAGAAAACTAGAGGTGATTATGAAGAGACAAACCAAGACGGTTCTGGCAAGTTTTATTTTTTTTCCGTCGAGAAGGCTGTTTTATAAGCTCGTCTTGGTTCCGTTAAAGAGAGAGACTTGAATTCAGATGGTTTACTGTTGTATTTCTCTGTTTAATAAAGAAAATAGGTCTTAGAATATTTACTTTATTGCCAATTTGTGAGTTTATTTTGTTTATTAGACTACAATATCTTGCAAAATGCTTGCATATGTCTCCCAGCTGAAACTGCAGGGGCTATCAGATTATCAACTTTGAGGTACAACGTAGTACTACAAGATAGGACAGGCCAGAGCTGGCTGGTTAGCATGATAACTTAAGTAGACATCTCTACAACAAGCCTTGCTTACTCCACAGCACTGTGTCAGCGCAGGAAAAAGTTCTGGCTGCAAAAAATCACATTTGGCTCTCTCACTTTAATCCAGGATGCAGTGATGTGTCAGAGGAAACTTGGTTTGCATGTGGGCAGGCAAGCCCTGGCATTAAAATGGCTGAATACCTGCAAAAGAAAAGGTCACAGCTGCAAGCTTATTTATGTTCATGCAGAGCAAACAGGTTAATGTTTGAGTAACTTGCCAGTTTCAGTGTGTAGGTCGCTAGCTTGGAGCTTGTTGTTGTTGTTTCATGTAACGATGATGGCTTTGAAATCAGTACACGCAGATAGTGGAAGGAAGGAAGGAGAAAATCGGTGCCCAGTGACATCCGACTATAGTTCATAGATATCTTCCACATTATGTCAGAACTGTTCTTTCTTCACAAACTGTTGATAAGACAGTATTAGTTCATATTTTGCTTTAATCCCAAATTCTGGCCAAATCTTACACATTGCACCTTTAATTAAAGCAGCTATGTGCCATATCTCTGGTGTAAGGCATCCCTCTGCAAACATCAAAGGCAGGTGTGGTTTCTTAGACATGATTTCAGCCAAGTCTACAATAAGATGAGGGATATTGCCTTGCCTGGTGTTTATTTGGTTCCTTTGTTGTTTTCTTGTTAACAACTCTGAACGTGAAAAAAAATGTGAATATCAGTGAATATCAGTTGTTTTTTCCAGCTGGTGCCAAAATACTGTTGAATACAATCGGCATGAGAATGTCATTGCACAATGTATTCTTCTGTGGGAGCCATTAATTGCAAAAAACCTAATTTACAGAGTTATCCGGTGGCACATGTGTAATTGGTTGTACACAACATAAACAGTGGAAGGACATTAAAAAAATATGACTGAAACTTCAATGCAGACAGTAACTGAAAAATTAATCTTATCTAGGGCTCAGCTTAATCCTTGTCTATAAAACCATCCCTAAGGGAATAAGTATTCACTCACAGCTTTAGATTTTTTTTCTTTTTTTTTTTTTTGCCTCTCTGTGCATAAATGCTACAGTTTGATGAAGAAGCATGTGCAAAGCAGGGTTCAGTGCAAAACATAGAACATCTATCAGCTACCTTAGCTACGTTTTCATAGCTATAAACCGTTAATATCAAGACCCAGCTGGTCATTTGCAGATTGAGGCAAAGGTCAGTTCAAAATGTCAGTGTTTGCCAAAAAGAAGGGCCATTTACATGGTGTGCCTGAAGCTACAAGCTACAGCAACTACATCTGATTTCTGTATTGACTAACCTAAAGCATACGCAAGTGGAGACAACTTGCAGCATGTTTTGCCAATATCTGCAGCTGATGGAGCTGGGACTTTTTACCAAATATTGCAAACCTACCATCTGTGTTAGCTTCACTAGCAAAGCTAAGCATGACCACTACAACCATGTATCTGCTGCTATTATAAAGTGAGCCATTCACGCTGAAGCCTACAGTTCAGCTCTTTATTTTCTTCTTCTAAGAGGAATCTGTGGTTGCTGTCTTATAAACAAAGGCCTCATTTTACCTTATTAACCTCTCCGTTGTAATGTTTTGTACTCTTAAGAGTCATGCTCGAATATCAAGTCGCGCACACTGCATGGAAGAAAAGCCATCCATCCGGCTCCTTAATTTCAATTCTTGTTAAGTCCATTTTCAAACTGCAATTAACCGGAAAATGCCAAGCTGAGATCAGAAATCTGAGTGTCCCGCTTAAGACAGCAGCAGCACATACATCAGACTTTACTTCCTGTAACAGCTGAGCGGCGGTAGCATTGTCTCCTTTTTGGGGGGGGAGTTGATTCCTCCTCACCTCAGCAAACCGCCCAGAGCAGAGGTCGAGCAGACCTTAGAGCACCAGGGTGATGTAAGGGAGCATGATATGAGTGACACTCTGCTGAGAGTCATTCTTCTTGGTGACATTAAAGCGAATAGCCTGGCTGAGTCATGGCTGCTGCTCGCCTGGCGTCTATTCCACTCCTGCAGTTCTGGAGCGCTTTGATAATGAGTTTTTTGTGGGTGAAAATGAAATAGTGCATATTGCTGCATTTGTGTTTGTACAGACGCTGTAGTGGTGCAGGAACATTGAAGACCAGATCTGAGTGCTGATAGAACGATAGGTGTCTGGGTGTGAATAGCCGATCTACAAGCTGTGGGCAGGTGCGAGTGATAAGGGAGTAATAAGTAGGGATCTCAGGTCATGAGTCCTATCCTGATAAGAAGGCAGCCGGTTCAACATTGTTGTTCTGTCCGTCCTCTATTGCCTTGTTCTTCTCACTCGTGGACAGCTCGGAGGACTCTGAATCCACTGCTTTCTTTGACCTGTTGTGCGAAGAACACCTCTTATTAGTATTGAACACATGCCAGTACCTACAGAAAGCACAATAACATGGCTCAACAGAACCAATAAAAATGTTTGTTTACAAGGTTACGGGTAGAAAACCCTTGCATCATGTAGGCAAGTTTATTTATTTATGTAGATAACATACAATTCAATTTTCCTTTTAAAAAAAATATTATTCTAAACCGTCTCATTCATCTAAAATGTGTATTTGATGGGATGTGATGCACATTCACCAACAGTCAACCAGTTAGGCCACAGACTAAAGAAAATGACAGCTTGAGTTTACACAAAAGTAGCAGTAAGTGTGACCAGAGGTAAGATTTTGTTTTTGGGTAAGCGCAGCAGAATTGTCAGTGGTCAAAATGATCTTTAATTGTTACATTTATGGCTGAAAATAAACACGTTTCACATATCTCCACAATGCAAATTAACCACTAGCTGTCCATCGGAGGTGACAACCTGCAACATCATTGTGATTTGGTCTATAAGGAGCATTATAGGTCAAAGTTAGCTGTTTTTACTGAAATGTCAAGGTTCACATTAACATCTTTATAGTGCCAAAATAACATACACATTTTTAAATTTTATTTCTGTCTCTTACCAGTTTGTTAGTTTGGCTGTCGCTCTTTTCTTTCCTCTCTGTTGTTTCACAGTCTGACCTGTTCTTTGTGTGTTGACCACTAAACTAAACTGACTCCTAAATATACCACGAAACACATTTCCCATTTAAAATTTCAGGCTTCAGTTTTTATTGCGTCTTCTGCAGCCAAGTATTGCTGAGTACTTTTAAATATTTAAAGGCCCGACAATCTTATCTTTAAGACGTTTGTCCTCTTACTATTGTCAAGTCAGCAAGAGACTGAATCTCAGCCATTTACGAGAGAAAAGTCCCATCTTACGTTACTTCCTCAGAATCTTAATCTTCTAAAAGCTGCAACATCTATCAGGTATGAATTTTGTATCTCATATTAATTAATTATTTAGACAGGTCAGAATCTTCTGTTGTAATATTAGTACTCAGTTCTATTACTGTCATTGACTCCCACTTTCATGAGTAAAGCTCGCACCTGCTCAATCATTTGCGATGCAAATCTATGATTCATGTTATTTCTTGACTGGTCTTTGGCTTAGTCAGTTTTGATTTAGATGTACTCCCTGAAACACCCTAATTCTCATAATCAGTTTATAGTCATCTCTCTCTGTCAGTCACTGTGTTTCTGCCTTAGTCACACACCCACATATATGGGCCAGATCTTCTGCCAATAATAGCCACATTACTGTCCTTTCACACCATCCTACATGCTTCTACCAGCCCGAGAGGCCACTTACAGTTTTCGAACAACAGGGAAATTTGAGTAACTATACATACATTATATATTGTGTTAACTCGTTTGCCTTATTTCACTTAAAATAACATTAAATATTAAAAATTAACACCTTTTTTAATTTATTTTTTTATTAGAGTTTCACAGTTGTGATGTTTCCTCAAAGTTAAGACTCCGTAACGAGATGTAAAGTATTGGTTGAAGAGAATGTGAGAGACAGCTAATGGAGGTTCCTTACTTTTCTCTGTTGAAGACAATGAAGTCTCTCTGGACATTATCCAGTCGCTGCTGCAGCTGACCATTCTGCAGGAAAGACAAACAGAGCATCATCAGCAACTCAGTGATCACAGCGGCACACACTACTTTCCTGATAACAGTTTATCCTTCTTTAATAAGATGCAAGAGGAAGACATCGACCTAACTTTAGAGGACACTTGTGCTCTGATGTCTCCACCTGCTCCATGCACTCATACATATTTGGGCCACTTAATCAAGTGAGAACATCCGGCTCTGTCATGGCAGGCTGTTCTCGCAACAACTGTAGTGCCAAGACAAGTAGACAGGTGCTTTCTCACTCTCCCAAGGAGGCAGTGAGGAGAGAGATCATGGAGATACATCATCATTATGACACTGTACTCTGTGTGTGTGTGTGTGTGTGTGTGTGTGTGTGTGTGTGTGTGTGTGAGAGTGTGACAGGGAGACAAACAAGCAGAGACACAAGAACACAAGAGGGAGATAATGAACAAATGTAGAGAGGTGTTATCATTTGCTTGTGTAGATGAGGGGTTTTGTGCATACACCTTCCCTGACTAGTAGGGCTGCACGATATGGTAAAAAAACAAATTATATTAGGATTATTTTGACAGATATTACGACTTCATTTTCACTGAAAAAACTATTAAAAATCATGATAATGTGACATTTGTTGGGGTTTCTACCAAATGTTTTCTTATATCTCGCATCATGCACTTGTCTAAATGTATACATTAATAAAATAATAGAAATTAGGTTTAACAGACTGGTATTTCTGGTGCTAGCAAAAGGTAGCATCAACAACAAAACCTCCAAACTGGCCATTTGATACCTCCAAAATGTCATGACTCTTGAGGATTAACTCAACTTTTTAAGATCCATCATTTTAGGATTTTAGGGCCTCGTCCTCGAGAGTTTGATCACACACTAAAGTGCACGCACAATTATTCTCCAGACACCCCTTCAGTCAGATCAGCCATCAAAACTCTGAGCCCAGACTCCTGGAAGCCTCCTCAGGAGAGAAATGGCTGACTCCCTGCCCAGAGCTGTCAGTCACACAGCCAAGCAGTGCAGCTATGTACAGGTGCTGTCACAGCGGGGGAGCAGACCGAAAGCCATCAACTGAATTAGGGCAGGAAAATAGAGAGAGGAGAGGGAGTTGTGTATGTATATTTGAAAAGAGAACAGAAGGTGCAGAGTGCATTGTGTAAATAATTTTGTGCATGACAGAGGAGGAGAAAGTGAAGAAAACAAGACGCAGGTTCATGACTAGCATATGTGTTAATTGCAAATGAAAAAAGAAAGAGTCGGTTTCTTTTCCTGTGGGTTTTCTGGTGAAGGGGACCCTGCAGGATCACGGAAGAAAACGGCGGATTCGCGACATAACTGTTGAAAATCCAGACAGAGACTTGGAGGCTGTGAATGCACTTGTATGGGGGTGATGCTGATGAAAGGACATAGAAACAAGCAGGCAGACAGAGACAGAGGGGGAACACTGTGTATAATTTGTCAAACATCAGTGATAGATGAGATGCATGACAGATACGATGGATGAGAAACAAGCATGATGTAGTGTCTCCCTGATGCTGTCATGATGACATATTCTTAGATCTAAAGGCATGACACAACCTGATGATAAAAAACACCAACTTTCTAAACACTTTCCTTGTGTACCGGTTCATGTACGAAGCACACGTCTGTTTGTTTTTTTATCCGCTCTTTTTAATTTTGACTTAAGGAACCAGGAAAACATGTTATTTAAATTAGTAGCACTGGTCAACAGTTGTAGGAGACTCTTTTATTGTCAGAGCATCTATGACCCAGTTTATATTTCTCGTTTCAAGTGTTGTGTATCTAGATAAAATACAGATGCAATATAAATCAGAAATATCTCGATTTCTAACTTTATGTAATGACACTTCTGAGCCGTGGCCTTGAGAATGAACCGTTTTTCGCATTTCTCTCACACTTGCTTTGTCCTTCGCTGTCTCTCTGTTGTGTAAAACAGACTTTTTAAGGCCCTCTGTAGTCACTGACTCTTTCGCTTTCCCTTGCTCCTCTCTCTGCGTTGATCATTAAGGGCCTAGTAGAAATTGTTGAAGACAGAAAATGAGAAAAGAAGGAATGCCATTAATGCACGATGCTAAAAGAGGCCTCTGGCCTTGCATAGAGAACAGTAACAAAGCTTCACTAGAGACACTCCGCCACTTGTTTCTCTCCATCTCTCCCATTCTCTCTTTATTTGATTTGTTTAAACAGACAGTTCGGAAGCTAATTGCTCCAACTGCTTGATTAAACTTTCAATTTAATGAGACAAACCAACAGGGAGTGCTCTGCTGGACGGGAGCCTAACAGGGACATTTCTCAGCCTGTCTATCTCGGTTTACTGTCTCTATCTGAGGCTGGGGAGAGCTTTTGTCTGTAATGTGACTGCTAATGTGTACTGTGAAGTAGGAAATAATGTAACATTTAAACGATGTTAACACATCAAATCTGCGCTATGGACTGTAGAGGAGCAATTGTTCACAATATTGGAAAAAGTGTCAATTATTGTACTGCATGTTGAGTAATGAAGAATGGTTAGGAGGAGTGTGCAAACTATCTGAACAGTCCAGACAACATTTTCAGCTGAACCTCATTGTTCAGTTCAAAACTCAATGCGGGGGGAGTTGTACTTTTTAACCTAACGAATCTCTGACTGCCTCTAATGATGTTCCTGCATTCAGAACCAAATTTAAGACAAGCTCTGACTCTGCACTTTTTAATTAGTGGCACATGGAGCTGTACCCACAGATACACATGCAGCTCTCCGTCGCTTCCAGCGGCCCATTAATTTACCTTCTCCGCTCTCACAGTAATGAAGTGAATTTCCAATACTTCTGTGCGGCGTCTTTTTTGCTTTGCAAAGGGAACACATACATTTTCATCAAATTTAAAACTGAAAGGGTTGGAGAGGATGCTAAAATTCTGTCTTACAACTATCTCATAATTAAATCTACAATTTAATTTTATTCTGCTCTTTTTATGGAAAAAAAAAACAGAACTGCCACGCAATTGAGTTGCTATACCTGAGCTATGGCACAGCATTGAATAATGGCTTGAACATTTTTTAATGATATTATTTTGTATTATGAGTAAAGTTAATCATGTGAATTTTTGAGTAATTTCTGAATGGCCAAAAATCTGTTTTGTGAGGTCACAGTCACCTTTTCCCAAATTATGTTTTTTAAAGTTCTATTGTTTTTTTGTAATTTCTTTCCCCCCTGTAATCAAGAGTATAACCCTGATGGCTTCTTGACCTCTCCTGACATACCTCTTATTTTTAATCATCTGATTTTATCCAATGTGTGTGCAAATAGAAAATAGTTTGGGGTTCAGTATCTTGCCCAAGGACACTTAACATGCAGACCAGGGGAACTGAACCAGCGACCTTCTGATAACAAGACACTAGCTCTACCCCTGAGCCACAGCTGTATAAATAATATATATGTGTTTCTCAGTTAATGTGTTCACATGAATGGGAGGGACAACGCACAAACATAATGCCTGCATAAAAAACAATAACCAATGCATATTTATTTATTCATTTATCTATTTATATTTTATCTCGGTCTCTGAACCACCTAACGTCACTTCCAGGTTCATTGTAAGCATACATCATTCCTCTCATTACTGCATTTGGGCGCCAGGGTGGTGTGAGAGAAAGAACATTTGTGTTCTTTATCATGGAACCAGAAACATTTAAACCCATTCCCTCTTTGTGTCTCTCTCCATGGTGCTGAAACAGTCGTCTGTCTTTTTATTCCATTCATTGTTACGTCTTGAACCTTCAATAATTGATGTATTCAGCCACTTGGGGGCAGCAGAGAGAATCTGAGGGCCCAGCATTGGCATAACATCAACTTTTAAGTTGATATGGCACATTTTTTTTTTAGCAAATATTTCCTCACTAAGATACAATACAATTTCATTCGTTTGGAGTGGTGCGTCTGGTCATGTTAGTCCAATATTCAGTCACCTTTTAGCTCTGCTTTTGGTCTCCACCAACTCCTGATAGACACATCTGGCTCTTTTGCTGGTAAATGCTCCCACTGTGTTCACCAGCTAGCCACTAACGGCACTTAGCGGTATCCTGGACACTCAAATAATGGTAATCGATGACTTGCTAATAACCAAGACTGCAAGCATGTCAGACGTGCTTTTCACTTGCATGTCTCACACAACTGACCGGCTCTCATTTTAATCCATGCAGCTATCAGGCTTGCATCTCAGCTACGTCTCAAGGACACAAGCACAACCTGAACCGTTTATTTACACTTCAAGTCAATTTTTTGGACATTACGTGCATAAACACAAGGTTGATGCCCATTAAGGAGGCGCTGAATAAATGTTTTTATCTACATTTTGCAATCTAGGTGAAGCAGATCAGGCCTCTGTTCTGTTAAGACTCTTCCTCCAGTTTTTGCCCAGTAGCTAACAGGCAAACTGCTTCATGTCTCAACTTCCCCTTTTCATCTGATCGCCAACGCTGTCTGCAGCCACCGCCTTTAGCTCAACCACAGCCTCATTACGAGCCACATCACTCAAATGCATCAGTATTAATGGGAAAATATATCAGGAATACTCACACTTATTAAGTGTGACTGCTCCTCGACGCTGAGAATTGTTCTGTGTCCCGTGAACGGTCATCGTGAATGGCTTCAGTTTAGACACAGGGTCGGACTCACCAATCTGTCTTTCTCCAAAATTGGTGGACTCAACCTTTAAGATGGCTATACTGCAATAGCCCTTTAGCACTATGTCCCTATTGTTGTTATTTCTAATGTACATTATCTATAAAAAAAACCCCATAAGGGAGGTTTCCAGTGTTTTTTATACATGCAATAAATTATAAACTTAAATAATATCTCTGATGAGCAGGTGTGTGTGTGTGTGTGTGTCTAACTCTGTGTCTGTCTGTGTGTGTGACAAGGGTGTGCCAATTTATATTGTTCTCACAGCACGGGTCCAATTTTCTGCTGTATATTATCAGTGATTTAATTGAGCTAATTTTATGCTACGTTATGAGCGTGGCGGCGGCGGGGAGGCAGAGGCACGGAGATAAAAGAGGAGCTGGAAAAAATGGATGAGGAAGGGGACTAATGCTGTGTGGGGATGCAAGAGCGTTGTGTCGACAGCTTTGTCGAAAGAGTCTGAGGACATGTGAGGAGAAATGAGGGTTGTGAGGAGAAGAGGAAAATGAATAGAGGAGGAATAAGCAAAAAAAGAATACAGAGCGACCTGAAGGTGATGAGTAAAAGCGGTCTAGGGCAGCCATTAGACCATCTAGCTCACCTCATTCAATTTTTATCTAGCTATTCTTGAGGAATGCTCCACAGACCATCTTCATTTTTTCTTGTTTATACACAAACTCACACAACAAGCACTCACTTTCTGCAGCCCAACAGGTCCTTTGTAAATGGCTATGGCAAAACACAGACTGATATTTATAGACAGCAAAGTGAATATTCTTAGTGACACAGAGATACACCAGCACAAGCTGCAAAATATAAATCCTCAAATCGAATGAACAAATCATTTCCAAGGGAATATGAGATGTTTAAATATTGTTTTTCACAATATTCAGTGGAGGCCGAAAGACTCAGGCCACATTGAAAATATACAGTATTGTCAACATTGAAACAATCAGATTATTGTGTACAGTAACATGTAGAGTAACTCTAAAAACTGGATTTGCAGAAATTGATTTCTTTTTTCAGTTTCATCCAAAGCACGATCAGGCAGACCCAAAGTGACCACGCCATCAGAAGATCGGTACAATGAGTTTAGTTCCAGGAGAGACAGACAAGTGACTGTGTGTGTACAGGCACTCAGCTTGGGCTGTGAGATCATCATCGAGTGGGGCTCGAGTGATGACACACAACAACCTGCCCACACACACACACGCACACACACTCATTCAATCCCGAGAGAACGTAACACCACTTCAGACCCTCAACAACGTGAGTGTGTGTGCCTGGTATTTCTCTCAACATTGTGAAGGTTACTACAATTGTTCATTTATTCAGTAATCATTGAGGGTTTGTCAGAAATAGTACACAACATTGAACAGTTGAAAGTACGCTCCTCGTTTATATAAAACATAATTTCATTCCTGCACTGAATGCTTGTTAATGTCTTATTTTAAATGTATTCCTATGCCCTTGAAAAGCACTTTCAATTGGCTTGTGTCTTAATAGTGATGAATATATATATATATATATAAACTTTCCTTGCCAAATAATGAGAGCATGAGATAAAGACTTGATGATTCCAATGAGCAAAAATACTTAGTAGTTTTATCATAAATATACTTAATCATTTATAATGAAAAACATAGTATCACATTTGAATCAAATGCAAAATACAAGTGTATTTTTTTAAATTTATTTATTTTTATGGCAGCTGAAGACAAACTACCTTTTTAAAAGGGACGCTGAGGTTTTTTGGCAAGTAGTTTAAAAGGGGCAGATGTCTCAGCCTGTGTTTGCTGATGTTATTGTGCCAACATGGCAGCACTCCAGAGAGGAAGTCAAACAGGACACATAATGTATTACCCTGATCCTCTGTCTCAAGAAAATGTACAAATCTTAACCACGTTTAGGAGTTAAAACTTCACTGATCTGTGTAAAACCTCCGAGAGAAACCCTTAATATTTCCTTCACTATATGGTGTTTGTTGTTTCTTGCTTAAAGCAGTTTTAAAGTGGCATTCTCCATTTTCATGTGAAGGACCCAGGAAAATATAAGTATCCTGGGCTTTGGTTG
Organism: Pagrus pagrus; assembly: GCF_965226575.1. Taxonomy (NCBI): domain Eukaryota; kingdom Metazoa; phylum Chordata; class Actinopteri; order Spariformes; family Sparidae; genus Pagrus; species Pagrus pagrus. The sequence goes on from NC_140198.1 coordinate 9,419,672, forward strand.
AGCAGCATGACTCATATATTGCCTGAATGATACCAGAATGAATATGGTGATTTAATCAAGAAATGCAGCCCAGAGGAGCACAAAAACCATCCCATGACTTGATGTTGGTTTCCGTTAGTCTGCCCCTTCATCTTCCTCCATAAACAAGTCCACTATCATTATTTCATTAGAATAGGAGACGTTCTCTTTGTCTGAAGCGGCCAAAGGATGACGAATGTTGTCTGGCTGCACAGTGAGATATCACTGATCTACACACACAAGGCAGGTCTCCACAAGCAGCTGTCAGCTTTCATAAAACATGGCGCACTTTGGGCCGGCTCTGACTTCTTATTACGGGCTGGCAAAGAATGTGCTCTGGAGTCTAGACCAAACAAATGGCTTCTCCTCTATTAGAAAAGAGTCCCATAAAGTGTTGTAATGTGCTGAGGAGTGGGAGCGAGTCCAAACGTATTGACTTTGTAATGGCAGAGTTTGTATGTGTGTGTCGATAACAGGGTTAGGTTGTGTGCGTGCGTACTGTAGGAGCATGGCAAGTTTCAGTGTTGCTACAGCACACAGATTAAATCATAACCCGTTTCTGGTTTTGAGTAATCACTGTCGGATGTTTCACCGTCTCAAACAAAAAAAGGCTGAGATTCAAAATTGGACAGAAGCCTGGAATTCATTGTGGCACCTCCCTGTTGTACCGATCGATTGACTTCTGTACTGTATATACGCCTCTTCTGATAAACAGCTGACCGCCTGTTTTAAAGATTCGCTACTAAATTCTCCCCTGTGGCAGGAATATGTTTTAGTTGTTGAAAGTGGGCATCATTGTTCAGGGTGTCTTACAACTGCTGCTGGTCCTGGAAGATTTCAGTGTCTCAGACAAACATGATATTCAGGTCAAATCTAATCTGTGTTTATTGAGTTTAAAGACAATCCACGGAGACCGCTGATGCATCGCCAGCCCAAAGTATTTGACAACCTGGGAATGAGACGCAACAATCGAACCATCTTCCTCTAAAGTTGCTTACTCCACCTATTAATACAATTCTGAGAGAATTGTCTTAACCAGATATTATGACTGGCTAGATTAAAATATGTTGGAAACAGGTATTCACCGTATAATGGTACTCCTCATCTCTTACAGCTTTACTGTTGAATCAGGACAGGTGGTGTCGTGCCACATTGATGACAGATTTATTAAATACTATGTGACAAAGGCCCAGCATGTCCCATTAAGACGCATTCAGAAGTAAGTGGTCAGCAGTCAGTTGTGATAAAGAAACCTTTTCATGAAAAAATGAAGACACAGATTTTATTATAAAACAAAACATTTAGATGGGAATCTCTAGGCCACTGGTCCCCCAATGTTCGAAAAAAGTGCCCTCTTGGACGGTCCTATGGTAGCTAAAACATGATAAAGTGCCGGGTGCCATTCCAACAAACAAAATGTTGTGAAGTGCCGACACCTGTTTCTTTACTACAGGTGGTGCCCTTTTTAATTTTTTTCCGCCCCTGCCCCTCAAACAACCCGAGTCCGCCACCTCTCTCAGCACCTTACGATTCAAATAATTATGATTCAGAGCGCTATGATGGGATTAAACAGTTACTGCTGCATCTTAATGCATCAACATTTTTGATTTCTATAAATGTTTTTACTCACTGTGTGACTATTTGCTACTTTAAAACAGTTTTTGTGATTTTACATAGAGCAGCGCAATATGGTGAAAAAAAAATCATACTGTAATTAGCTTAGAACTAAAAGATGCTTCACATGTATACGTCCGTACTGTTTTACCATCTGCTTGGTTCAGCTGTAAGGAACCTATAGCCCGGTCTTACACATTTGTTACAAGCAGTCATTGGCGAGAATTAGCTTTTAAATCTCCAGAGATTTCCTTGTTTGCATCTATTAAGTCATAATATTTCAAGAGAGGATCGAGATGCTGCTATGAGAAGCAGACCAAAGACACACGTAGATGTTTATGAAACAAAATTAAATGATTTCAAAATGGTTTTGAAGTAAGGGGGTAAGGGTTTTCTTTCAAGCTAACATCCATGCATACATGCAAGTAAACACAAATGACCTGAGGTCTGTTGAACTGGAGTTTGCCTTGAATGAAAAATGACCGCACTGATCAGGTCCCACTGCAGCACTATACCAAAATTAAAATCGCTGCTGCCTAACAGCTTTCACTATTATGGTGTTTACGAGTGTGTAATGTGCGTGTGTGTGTGTGTGTGTGTTCCTCCCACGTCTCCCACTTGACCGTGTGATCACATTAACCTTTCAGTGCTTTCCTCTCTGTTTTGTATAAACACCCGGAGGACGACAGCTGATTTATGTGGATGGAGTGAAAGACTGAAAGACCACAGCTACAGTGATTGCTTTCTCTTTTTTTTTTTTTTGCCTTCCCCAAAACTCGCAGCAGGCAGGCAGCCCATTTGTTCTGATGAAGTTGAGGGAGGACAGAGCTCTAAAACGTGTCCTTAACGTTCTTAATGGCACTCCAGACGCATTTAAAAGACAAACTAAGGAGCAACTTATCACCTGTAACTGGGCCAAATGGAACCAGCGGTCAGCTTTCTTTAATGAATAATGATGAGCGCTGAGAGGGAGAGAGATGCCTTAATGCACTAAACCACTTTCAAAGTTGTCACGTGGCCGTACCGTTCACGCTGGGCAACTTTCTGTCTTTTAATCAGACATTTTTAAATCATCGCTGTTACATTACTGATCAGCACTGTTACAAAATGCTTTCACCAGAAGGAATCCCAGACAAGTTTGTTTAATTTCTAATCTACTGTCATGAAAACTCACATGAGAGCTGACACAGAAACTGATGTGACACCATGTCTGCAAGAAAACATTTTTTTACTTGTGTTGCTCACTGGCGTTTCTGCAAAACCAATGACATGTACATGTGTATGAGTGATAGACCTACGTACCATATTGACACTTGTCAGTGTGTTCACACTACATGTTTATGACCTGACTGTCATCTGGGTGAAGGGGATGGTAGTGGAGTTACAGGTGAGAAGGCTGCCAAGCCAGTGACCACAGTTCATGACTGCATTCAAACATTTGAAAGCGAGACACCTCTGGATACTTTTGTCGAGGGACCACAGCACTTTAACATTTTGTAAGCGTGACACTGCTGAATTTTTTTGACAACACCTGAGGACAATTTCTTTTTCGAACCCTAACCCAGTGGTTTCTGTGCCTAAACCTAACCAGATCATCACAGCCTTGTCACAACGTAAAATAGAAAACTGAACCTGAAGACACGTAAAGTCTCAAAGCTCCTGTTTCTCGGTACATCCATTTTTCAAGAAATAATCCTGCCCAGCACAAGGTGTCACATCAATTCCTGTGTTACTTGCCGCTTGTTCTTCCATGATAAAATGTAGTTTATCGATGAGACAGACTTGTCTCGGATTTCTCCTGGCAAAAGATCTTCTAATATGTGACCCCCTGTCGCTGATCAGTCATGACTTCAAGATACCCGATAACAAGACGAACTTGAAGTATTTGAAAGGCTTAAGATGTATGTGTGGTCCACTGAAGACAGGATAAACCCAAACCTATTTGTTTGAGGAACCCTTGTAGTGGAAAAAAGTGCATAGCCTTTAAATTATAGATGATCTGTAGAAAAGTTCTTCACTGACTCTTGAACAGTCTATTTGCTACTTCTCTCAAGAGGTAGTTGTCTCATTTCCGAGCAAACCCTTCTTTAATTCTCCTTGCGTCGTATGTAGTTACTGTGTTTAATATTTTTAGTTCCTTACCTGTGGGGACCCGTCAGATCCCTGGTCCCTGGTTTTTCTCGCAAGCCTTTTCTTCTTCTTGTGAAGCGGTTTGGACTCCAGGATCATTTCCTCCAGCTCAAATGTGGGGTCACAGTTTAATCTCCTCTTCTGTAGAGAGCGAGATTTAAAAAAAGAAATAAAAATAAAATAACAGATCATCGTGGAACTGCAATGACTAGTCAGTCAATCGATTAGTTGCTAGTACAAAAATCCATCAGCATTTGCTGGTTTGGGGACAGTCAGTCGTTGTTACACAGTTTCTGACACCTGATTCCCACAAAACAATATGCAGTGATTACATTAGATGTGTTATACAATACAGTGTAATATTATACAATGTGATATAATACAGAATGATGCAATAAAAACGTCTATTTTAGCTCAAGACTCAAGCGGAAGCGAGCCAATAAAGACAACGCAGACTGAATGCTGGGGAGTTAGGAACAAAACATAAGGGCTGACTTCTCCCTCAGTCTATAAGGGACTAAAGACAGAGGAGAGGCCTATAATTAGATAGAGAGACACTGTCAATTCCCCATCGATCCTCTGTGTTCTTCCTCTGCTGTGCCAGCCTGGCCGCAGGGGATACCCGCTGCTCTGCAGTCACTATAGACTTTGAATTAGATAAAGTCATTTACCCATTTATTCATTTGCAGCAGTCATTATTCTGCATGTATTCAGCTCCGCACTCACTCAGCAGTGACAGTTATTGTCATCCGGCTGATGTATTGCTTGATCATTGTGACCTTGTGACTGACCAACACAGACAGTTGTAGTAATAATTAGAGTCATTAAACTCAATTTCTAAGCAAAATTGACCTAAAATCACCAAGTTCCAGACTCTGAATAGTGATAATGTGCTGTTCTCTTTAGTTTCATATTACAGCAAACTGAATATCTTAGGTTTTTGGACTGTTGGTTGGTCAAAACAAGACATTTAAAGACATTAAACTCAATCTTTAAGCAGAAAACATCTTAAATCGCCAAGTTCCTGACTCTTAATGGTCAGAATATACTGCTCTCTTTAGTTTTATGTGACAGCAAACTGAATAACTTTGGGTTTTGGATAGTGGGTTGGACAAAATAAGACATTTAAAGACATTAAACTCAATTTTTAAGGCAAAAATGGTCTAAGAACACCAAGTTCCTGACTCTTAATGGTCAGAATGTGCTGCTTTCCTTTGTTTTTATGTGACAGCATGCTGATTATCTTTTTTGGACGGTTGGCCAACCAAAACAAGACATTTAAAGAGATTAAACTCAATTTGTAAGCAGAAAAATTACAAAAAAAATGCCCAGTTCCAGACATTTAATGGTGAAAATGTGCTGCTGTCGTTTGTTTATGTGACAGCAAACTGATTATCTTTGTTTTTAGACTGTTGGTTGGAAAAAACAAGACGAGATTATGACGGGCACAATGAACTGTTTTCTGGGATTTTTGTACAATAAACATTTAATAGATTAGTCAAGAAAACATTTTTTTTAATCGCTTGTAGGTATAATGATTAGTCGCAGTTGGATTAGTTATATCTGTCATTAGTGTAGCTGAAGGACTCTATTATATCTGTGCCCATAAATGAAGAAAACTGTGGTTACAGTACTTTCAAAGGAGGTATAAATGCAGTCTGATTAAAGCACTCCAGTGACAGCTAGTGTTAATTTTATTTTTCTAATGGTAGTTGTAACGTTTAAAGTCTTTTAAAGTCACCAGCTTTAAAACTGTAAGTAAGTGCAGCTACAGTAAAAACCTGACACTACACAGAGAGCACAGCAGACACCGCGTGCCAACCAAGCGGCTTCACTTCCGGCTTAGTGGTATTATTACACACGGGAGCTGTCTTTACGGATGATGCAGACACCACCTGTGGAGCTGCAGGTAGACATGCGGAGTCTTTCTCTGCCTCAGTGTGTGTGTAAGAGGAATGCACAAACATCTGCTGCACACACTCAGTGGGAGATCCAGCCGGGGCCCAGCAGGGGGTGGTGTCTACAGCTCCACTAGAAAAGATTAGGCGAAGAGTGGGGTAGTTCTCTACTTCTTGTGTTTCTTGCATCTTTGTCGCCTTCGGGGAAGTACTGGTACGGGAATAGGTACCACCGTACAGTGGAAGGGAGGCGGGGCTTCAGGAATGGATGGTATTTTTATTCAGAAAATCATGCTATTATACTCTGAAAAAAGATTTATTTTAGGTATTTGTTCATTATTGTTTCTGTCATTTCATTGGACTGTGCTGTATTTTTGTTTTGGAAAATCTGTGGTGGATCACCAAAATACAGCGAGACGATGTCAAGAAAAACACGTTCCCCTCTGTTCAGATGCGAGCATTATTGTCGGGTAGCATACTGAGGCAGCGCTCAGTCAGTTTATTTCTGATACTCACATTGGGAATAAAGCCTGGAGGAAGCTGTTTGCTGAGCACAGCGTCCCAGTTGACATCTGACATGTAGTCCAGATCTTGCAGCTCGGCTAGACAGGAAATGCGCTTCTGGACATCAATGCACAGCAACTGAAGGAGACAAAAAAGGATTAGGATAAGGACAATTGTCCACGGGGAGGCACGGCTGAAAAGTTGCCACAGAGTCCCGCTGAGACGCGAGCACATGTTTGCCCTGAAGGATGTGTCTGAGAATGAGGATACAGGGACAGAAAGGATTGAGGGTGGCGGGTACGGAGGAGAGGAGGGAGGCAGAGAGGAAAATGAGACACATATAGGAAGCAAATGGTGATGAGGGGAATTCAGGAGGTTATGAAGGATGAAGGACAAAAATATAGCACAGACTTCTCCCCTTACATTGTCACTTTCTTTACATCTCCGTCTCTCACGCGCATACACTCCCCCTTTTCACTCCCACATACACACACGTTTATGCAACTGGAATGCCAATGAGGTGTGAGGAGTCTGAGCACGAAGCAATGCAGCAGTTTGACTGCAGTGGATCCCTGCCAAGACAAAACCCAAATGCTACAGCGGCAGTGTATCTGTTAGCTTTGCTAGAGGCATATTATGACAGGAAGACTAAATGCTTGACATTAAATTATGGATAGACTCTTGAAATGTAAGAATATGCAAATTACATTAGATGAAACGACATATGCATGTAAATTATTGCAATTAAGGAGTAATATGAATAGTCTTATTACTTCAGTGGTAAGGTTGTGTTAACTTTTCCCCTTAGATTTATGTATTTATGTATTTACTGTGCAACTTCAGTACTGTAACTCTTCAGCAAACAGCCCAAATTCCTCTTTTTGAATACTGATTATGCTTGTGTATCATTGTAATTCTTAAGACGTACCGGACGCTGCAAGATGCATGTTTAAATAAGCAGCTAGTGTCCAAGATGGGGCTGCAACATTGACCCCCTAATTAAGATTCTGTAGATGCATCTTGTTTGCCCAAATGAAGCGCCGGTGTCAGGTTTGGATAATTGTCCTCCCACAGGAAATAAAGAATTCAAACCTGAGGGCTGGCCGGAAAAGCTGGACTATCGTGGTACTGGAGTTCAATTTGGCCAACAAATATCTCTGATATGAGAAGTTGGCGTGTGCAGTTCGAAATAAACTTGACATTTGTACCAAACGGGGCACATCACGTTCACATTATACGCTTGTTACCCACCTGTCACATCATGGAGGTGAAGGGGATGGTGGTGGTGATATTACGAGCCGACAAGGCTGCTGAACGGCCGGCCGCAGTTAGTCGCACTATGGAATGTTTCTAAGGAGACCTGTGGACATTTCCAGCCATTTTTGGTGGCAACAAGAGTCGGCTATTTTTTCACAGGAAGCTGGACCATCTCCGTTCATGATTGTGGCAACCATAACAGATATTTTAAGCCAAAACATGATGTTCTCCTAACCCTAACCACGTGGTTTTTGTGTGTAAACCAAACCAGAGCATAAGCACAGTGTGACAGGAGGATAAAGCATAAAGAAACCCTCAGTTTTAACTTATCTGTGGTTTTGTGGAAAAGTACTTAGCTAACATTTAGTCTGGTGATTGGGTTGGGACAGAAGGGGAGACACCAGCCACCGTCCCCGCTGCCAAAGTTAAAAAAAAAAATTCAGCTTGATTAGCGAGCAAGTGTTGAGCAGTCGCAAGCCTGGAGGTTTGAGCTCCTGTTTGTTAAAACCCTGTGCTTGCTGGACTGTGTTAGTGCTCATGGAGCAGAAATCAATTAGATTAGTTTATTATTATTACTTTTTGAAATTCTTTTTGTGTCTACAAGATTACAACAAATGGAAGCTGGAAGGTACAGAGGATCTCTGGGCACAGGAGCTGTGCAAAAGTGACTCCCTGTACCTCCGTCCATATAGTCAGCAAGGTGTGATACATCACTAAGGATTGCCCGTCCTTTTCCTGCCACTCGGCTCTCCCAAAGCAGTGGAAATGCTCTCTGGCTTGCTGGTTTTTATGTATTGCTATAGGGGATCTCCGCTTCTCGCTCTTTATTAGTCTTTTGCCTCTTTTTTGGTGCAGCCGACTTTCTTTCCATCAGATATTGATTTGGGACATCAATAACCTTGGCAACGGCAGAAGCTTCAAGGCTTTGAATAATTTGGGTCAGCACTCTTAAAAAATAAATATTTTTTGAAGGATAAAGAGAAGAGCAACACAAAGTCATACTTTCTGGTATCAGTCAAGCACGTGGCTGTTTGAAAGAAGCATTGAATAAAGTGTCCAAGACATAGGACCAGACCTGTGCAGTCCTAAGGTGTTGTGGGTGTATCATTAATTCTTCAAGCTGTACACATATACAATATGTTTGTGTCTCAGTTTTTGCACCCATTACAAAGAAGACTCTCTGGTTGTACGCATCTTTGTCAATTCCAAGGGCTTATACTCTCCAAAGATATTTATATTCCTCTCAGTATTTCTTAGCAGACACCTGCTGGTTTGTTTTCCAACCGAGTGGAGGTGAAGAGGTTAGTTTCATGTGAAAAGGTGAGATAAATGTTGTAATGCATTATGCATGTGGTACTTATTCACCTTTCTGAGAAGAGACTTCATCTCCAAAGACCAGGCTGCTGGGTAGCTGGGATGGACCTTGTGGAAGGTCTGGAGGATCTCATTAGCTGGTGTACTGGATCTCATCACGTACGGTCTCTGAAGAGAGGAGACAATATGTTACAGACAACTTGTATTCATCGTCATGCACTGCCTGGAGGAGTTTCTTTGATAAAGTGCACGTCTTAAAGTTTGCTCTGCAGTCGGCCCTCTCCGCCCCCTCCTCGTCCTCTCTACGTGCTCACCTTCTCTGAACCCATTTCCTGCACTGATCAGGACAAATGATAGGGGAAACACAGAATAAGGGTCTCTTCTCAAAACACAACTTGAGCTCTCTGCCGTGCCGTGTGAGAGGGCTTACTGTGGGTCAGAAAACAAGGAAAAGCCTGTTGAGAGTTCTTCACATCAGTCCTTCTCCACCCTCTGGAGTTAGAGAGAACCACAGTGACAAAACACAGCTGGATCACGCTGGTTGAAGGTGGACAAACTGCGCCTTTGCCTCTTACAGACCGTTTGTATGCAAAGGAGATTAAAGCTCCAACGAGTGGTCGATAATGAATTAGTCGATTGAAAGTGCCAACTATTTTGACGATGATGGAATCATTTCAGTCGTCTTTTGAGAAGAAATGTGAAACATTTGCTGGTTCCAGCTTCTTAGATGTAAGGGCTCTGATACACAAGACTGCTAGCCAATGTTGGGGCTGTCTGTGAGCGTCCATGGCCCTAGTTGTTGCTACGTGTCCTGCACATGGGTCTAACAATTAATATCTGGATGCAGCATTGGAGTTGGCGCCCCGTTCATTCCTATGAAAGCTGCTCAGTGGCACATGAAGCCAAAAAGCTTGACTTCCTGGATCTGAAAATACCTGGATCTTGCGTGTTGTGTGGCCCATAGAGCGTGTGCAACAGAGACTTACGGCAACAGCTGCTTCTTTCACAATGTAAGCCTATGGGAAAACGTTTTTTTTCTGGCCCCAGTGCATCACATGACGTTGCAATTACACGGTTTGGACAATATTGAAGTTTGCTCTCATGCCTGGCGCACTTCAGCTTGTTGCTGCACCATTGGCACCAGTCAGCTCTTGTCGGCAGCTTTTTGGCCAACTGAGCAGGAAGAATTGGCGGCGGAGCCTGTTGGTGCGAGAAATCACTCTGATTGGCTGTCAAGCCAAGCCAAAAAGTCCAAGAGAGCAGAATCAGCAAAAGAGAAGGAAACTGCCAGTGTCATTTGAAACTTCTTATCAGACATATTCTTGATCAGAAGTGGCTATTTTAGCAAAAGTGGTGTGAGAATGATTGCAAAAGCTGCGTCATCATAACAATTGATTGTATGTCCACAGTCATGACAGACTACTGCCACCTATTGGTCTGGAGGGTTATTTCCTCTCACGCAGTTGTAGAATGTACGAGCTAGGCTGTCTGCTGTAGTCTTTGCGGTGTGTCGCTTTTTGGCCGAGACACAGGCAACATACTATGAGGCGACGCAACAGTTGGCCTTCATTGCTGCTAGTTCTTTGAAGACGGTTTGGTGTGTCTCGCCGGTAGAGATTTCCTGCTTTTCTTTGACATTTATGATAGTAAATAAAGAAGAATAAGTCTTTGGGTTTTGAGCTGTTGGTCATTATTTTTTGACATTCTATAGACTAAATGATTAATCATCAGATCATCTTTGTCAGATGGTTCAGGCTGAAGAGAAACAGGGCAGATGGAAGGGAAATGGGAGCGACATACAACCAAGATGGATGCCCCACCTTTCATCATATTTAACACAGGCTCTTTCAGATGCATGATATCAATTATATTCCAGATGTTCCCCGGACAGGTCACACATAAGGTGTCAGATAACCAGTAATATATTCTTTTGGAGTCAGACGTTCAGAAGGCAGACATGGCTCACAAATCAAATTATGTTTGGTTTGTAGGGGGGAAATTTACCTGGAGGTGTCTGTGTTCCAGAAAAATTGGAGGCTGGAGGCAGAGAAACTTAGTAAAAGTGATTGATTTGCGGTTCTGGAGAGATGCTGAGCTGTCTGGATCTTCCCCTGCAACCGGTGGTCAGGCCCAGCAGGGAATGTTCGTGAGAGAGGAGTTAAATGGTCTGCACCGAGCGTGAATGAAATAAAACAGCGTTGAAGCTTCAGTGGGAGATAAGATGAAGTAAAAGCCGGGAAGGGATCGAAAGGTGCCCGGAGCTGGATAATAGTGAGCTAGCTCTCCATTTTCAACTGCCAAATAATTCTGCACATCCGGCGGGGCAGTTTTTAAGGCCCTGAGACTGATTTATGCTTTATAGAGGGTGTTGAGAGTGGCAGTCAGAGAAAGGTGTCCCTCGGAGACAGAGGGATGAAGTGAAAATGAATTCTCACCGTGCTGTGTGAGGGGTGAAAGAAAGTTTAGGAGAGGGTTCGATGACGCAGATTATACAGCCACATCCAAAAAGTGGACTAAAGAGAGAAAATGGGGCTAACGTCCGTGTCACTCGAAGTAATTTCTGGATGCGAAGAAGTGCGTGGAAGTGTGTGCTCAGCAATCCTCTCCTGAATGAGTGAAGGTTAAAAGTACTCGAAAAAAATCACAGGACGCAGCTTTCAGGTAAGAGAGAGGACTTGAGGTATTTTTGGTGCAGATGAGATGTAGCTCCGAGGTCAGGAAGAGGACAAAACATATTTAGAAGAGTTAAAGGAAGGTTTGGAGGCAAAGTAAAGCTTGAGGGAGGACTGGAAACATTTCAGTGGGAGTGCGAGGTAACTGAGGTCAGGAAGTGGACTGAACTTGAAAGAAAGCTATTAGGTTAGATGGCCGTCAACAGCTTTATGGAGAAAGGTGTGAGGGAGAGCATTGATGTGTCAAAAAAGAGGATCGGTTTCAGGTGTTCTGGGTCCTTGTCAGTGTAGACAGAGGTTACTGTAGTTTGTGAAATCATCATCCTGAAATATGAGAGGAAATACTGCGGCGCCAGTCGGAGTCAGCGAGGAGATCGAGTGAAAACATTCTGTCCTGTGTTTATTTCCGTTAAATCAAAATCTAACTTCTCCAGATGAGACCAGCGCAAAATTAAATAAATTATCTTTTAGAAATCAATTCCAATTATATGGCTCTGGAAATAACCAAAGCACTATTTTCTCGTTCTCCTGCGGCGATTCGTCGCACACCGTGACTAAACATTTAAACATCTTCCCCCAGTCAGGTCAGCTTGAATGTAAAATTCAATTATAGCTCTGCCCCCCTTTTGTTTGTGACGGCTGAGGACTTTATGTCTGCTTTCCTACTGACAGGACTGTTCCAGCACACTCTTATTAGATGTCATATGTATTATTGACTGCAGTAAAGTGTGCCAGGCCAGCACAGAAGTGAGATGTGATGTGAATACGGCAGCCAAGTCGCCATGCTGCTGCAAACCAATGACACGTTCACATTTGTACATGTCATAGGCTATGTACCATTTTGACAATTTTAAGAAACATGTCATCAGTGCTCACATTACATGCATATGACCTGACGTTCATGTCAGGAGCAACCACATATTTTCCTCATTTGTAAGCGCGACTCTACTAGACACTTTTAGGAGACCTCGGGACAATTTCCAGCCATGTTTGTGACGACTAAAACTGGATATTTTAAGCCAAAACATGATCCTTTCCTAACCCAGACCAAGTGCTTTTTGTGCCTAAACCTAACCAGATCATCAGAGCAGGGTGTCACAACATAAAATAGACAACGGATCCTAAAGCAACATGACGTTGCAACATAAAGAAGTTAAAAGTGGCGATTGGGCTGGGACACGGTGATGTGTGTGTATGTGTAACTTACCTGTCCTCTAAGCAGCTCGTAGGCTGTGATGCCCAGTGACCACCAGTCGACAGAGAAGGAGTAGCCAGGGTGGGAGCCCTCGAAGGTCTGAAAAAGCTCTGGAGCTGATGGAGAGAAAAATATTGTACAACAAAATAGACAGAATAAGATGGACGTTTGATATGTGATGAGATGTCTCATGTTAGATTTGTCTTTTTTTTGTGTTTTTATTGATTTTCACTGTTTTTTGGGGTCTTTTTAATCAGGGTGAGTTAACTTGAACTGTAGCCTTTATTGGCAACGGTATACCTAACTTAGCTCGCTTCATTTATCTGTTAAAGTCATGTCTTCTTGTATTCAGACTAGAGGTGAGCAATCTGATGATTTGAGATCGTGTTCGATCTGGTAAGCGTCCACAGTCTACTTTTCAGGTAACTGGTACAGATTACTTCTCCTTCCAAAACTTCAAAACAAATAGAGTGATGTCGCTTACTAGATGGCTATGCTGAGGGGAAGAATTACCTACTGTGGCTCTTCCTTGGGTGAAGTATTGTAAATAATGCAATGTGTGTTATTGCTAGCAACATGCCAGATGAGGAGCTTGTCCCAGCAAAGAACTATCTTTAATGCATTATTGTGTCTGGCTATAGTCTACGTCCCTTATTTATACATGAAGCAGCAGGGCTTTTGCAAAATGATGTTGCACAATATTTGGCGCCGACTTTTGATGGAATTTAAAACTTGATTTGCCATTAAAGCCGTAATTAATGACCCTCAACAGCTCATGGGACACTTGCTCCCTCTAGCCCTCATGAAATTTCTCATGCATTTTTATCACTGATTAGATAGAGAACTCTGATGCTTATGTTCCCGAGACTGGCATGGACGAAAACTGAAATTACGGCGGAGGAGACTGGACGTTGGAAGTGTTAAAATTGTTTGAGGTGCTTATTTAGACAGGAGACTGACAACTTGCCATCACAGTTATGTAACAAGCTGCATGTCTGAAACAGAATATACGTTACTTGTAGGCTAACTCTATAAGAAACTGGCAGCAGGATTTATGGAAGAGATTCGGCTCATAACCTGACAGTTTTCACACTTTACTGTTGAGCTTGTCTTGCTGTTCTAGGATGAAAACTTTAAAATGTAATCTTTGTTTTTAGCCAGAGGCAAATAGTAAATATTGGAATCTGATTTGAAAACCAATATAACATCATAATAACTTTGTAATAGATAATGGGACCAGCTATCCAAACACTTGAATTGTTTTTCTTTCCCCCCCTGTGGACGTGAATAATCTATTCTAGGAGAAAGGTTGTTCAGCTGTAATCTTGTTTCCAATGGTCAAGATGAATTTCCATCACTCATCATTTACCCATCCCTTTCTGATTCTTTATCTGTATTACACGGTCAAAATCAGGACTGGGAGGAACACACACACACACACACACACACACACACACACACACACACACTATCCTCTCCGTCATGGCAGGTTTGCCCTGCTGTCTTACTGAGAAGGAAAAAAGTGCAGTTTATCTACTGAGGCCTCTAAAAGAGACTGTGTTTTCTTCTTCCTCCCAGCGTACCCATAAATTATCTATCACACTGCTGAGCATTCGCCTGAAATCTCACACGTCACACGTGGTCACAAGATCATTCTCCATCGAAAAACAGGCACACACGCACAGACAAAAACGGGTGCTGCCTTGTCATTCATATCCCCCTGAGATCCTGTTAGCTACTATCTGATCTCCCAGGAGCTGATCGACCTGATCGGTACTGTACTCATGAGTCATGAGGAGGACGACTGCAGTCCTGCTGAAGAGGATGAATGCTGGTTTTGAAAGACAGTAATACTTTATTCAGTGTCACTTTCAGGTTTTGGGATCATGCAATATAGAACAAAGAAGCCATAAGAACATACTACAGAAGGAGGGAACGTCTCTATATTTTGTTTATCAGAGCTGTTAAATTGCTTTCTTAACAGTATTTATGCATTAAGCTTCCTTAGATTACAACCTTGAGTAAGTACCAAAGAACTGCCATGTATTGGTCAATAACTGCCAAATAATTTTTAGACTTATCTTGTACTGTACCTGGCCATGACGCAGCTGATATTGACAAAAAGTCAAACTCTGAAAAACTTTTTTTTGTGTGCATTTTTTGTTTATGACTCTGCTAATGACTCTCAATCCATCTATCCGTTATTCATTCCTCCATCAATAACCTAATTAAATCAATCATTTTTTAAATTGTTTTTATTTACCAGCCTAGATTTGGTATATTTGTTCCAGAGGTGGGACGTAACAAAGTACAAATACTTTGTTAATGTACATGGTAGTTTTTTTTCACATAGTTTCTTATAATGTCCATTGCCACAGCACCTCTATCCATTCTCTGTCTGAATGCTCTGTTTAGGTGCCTGTCTCTTTAAGGCCCCCCTCCCAAAAAAGCCCAGTTTGCTCTGATTGGTCAGCTCTCACAGGTCTGAGCAGACACTGTCCACCGTGTTTCTGCATCACGGTGCTTTTGCAAACGAAGGCCATGCCGAGGACAATGCTGTGGGCTGGGACTGTTTAGTTGTGAGTGTTTTGATACTTTCACAGTCATCATATAGCACCTAGACCTGCTTTATAATCATAAGAGACAAGAAATATCATATTCTACAAGATGGGACCTTTAAGTTTCCTTGTGAAGCACTGGTCAAAATGTATTTTCTTACCCATGTATGGCTTAGTCCCAGCGATGGACGTTGCTTTCAGGTCGTCTTTTACGATCGCTGCGATGTTGAAGTCTGTCAGATGAACGTGACCTGTTGAGCAGCGAGATCATATTACCTCACAGTGACACAGAGCATGTTTTTACACATTTGCTGTTGTGAACCCTATAAATCCGGAGATGAGACAGAGCTGTAGGATCACAGAGCTCCGCTTACACCTCCAGGATTGACAGTAGCTTTTCATTTTTGGGAATTAAATTTAACAACATCTTACACATAGCAGGTATCCTACTTTGTATGCTGCTTATGCGAGTGTCAGATATGCAAAAACTGAGGATCAAAAGAATTTTAAAATACAACATAATCCACTTTTCCTTCAGCATTCTTGCGATCATAATGCTCTTACACTGATATTATTAAAAGACTGCAGATGCAAATGAACTGCGGCATCGTCCGTGGAATAAATCGCACATGGCGATACTGTAACTGAGCAGAAAGAGAGTCCGGAGTGTTTTTATGGCAACTTCAGTGTTTTCCAAAGTCAAACCGCTGACCTGTGTCTCACGTGCTTGCAGGATGGCCCACGGTCTTTGCCATGCACACTGAGCACACACTAATGAGCTCAATATATGTATGTGTGTGAGTCTGTGAGTGTGTTTGTCATACTGAGTGAGAGGGAAAGACAGAGGCAGTGGAGAGCTTTTGCCGCAGAGTGATTGTTCGGATGAGTGGTCGTCCCCGGTAACCCCCAGCACACACATACAGTAGGACCAAACACAAACGCTGCAGAGCAACTGTACACGTTTTTTAAATTTTATTTTTTATTTTTACGCATGCACACACGCTGATAACTGTGTGTGAATGTAAAGCAGGCAGGAGCTAGTCAGTTTAAGTGTTTACAAAAGGATGCAGAGCCTTACAGATTAGAGAACTGCATAAAAAAAATCTCCTCCTTTTCTCCCCGCCTCAATTTTTTATCACACCTTTTCTGTCTGTGTACAGTTTGATTCCACCCCTTCTCTCCTCGCCTCACTGACAACCCCCCCATTGCTTTTCCCGCTACCTTATGCTCTCGTTTCTTTGCCTCTTTGTGTCGTTAATATGCTCACATACCGCATTCACGGCTCAACCTGACCTGTGTGCAGAGGAAAGATGCGCAGGTGCTTTCCTGATAGGAAAGACCATTGTTAATGCAGCTTGATGACTGTGACAAAGGTGCAGCAGCACTGAAACGTCACTTTAGACTTTAAGTGGAGCTTGAGTAAGAGTAGAGAGTAGAGCTTCTTTCGTGTTTTCATATTTAATGGTGTCTCCTGTCTCTGTCACATACTTATCTCCCCCTGTGTTTTTTTTCTCCTTTTCTATCTTCATCTCTCTCGTCTTTGCAGAAGACAGATTCAGGACAGGAGTTTTACACAGTAGCCAGCGGGAGAGAAACAGACAACCATCATCAAAATGTTCAGCCAGAAGTTTCTGGTCGCAAAATAAAATGTTGGATTTCTTTAACCAACGTGTCATTCTGATATCAGTTCAAGACAGCTCGAGGATGGCGGCGATGATCCTTTCAGCTCAAAGCTATTTGTTCTAGTTGCTCCAAAATGATTCAATAAACAGATAAAAGAAAGAGTGAATAAATTAGGAGTTGATAAATAACTAAAACTCTCAGCACAGCCAGCTGTCCTGTCCTTCTCCCCTTTCTCTGTGTGAGGTACATCCTGTTCATCGTTTAATCGCTTAAGCCTGTCTGTATTTCTTTCTGGGGTTGGTAAGGTTTCTGCTGTACGAGCTTAAACTGGTTTGATTTCATGTGACTTACCCCAAACATCATTTTCTGCATTAAGTTGTTAAAATGTTTACATTTCTGCGCTTATCGGACAACATATACACCGATAGCACACCAAAAACAAAATGAAATAAAATAATAATAGCAGTTAAGCTTCTGGTGGCCAATAGTTAAGGCTTTGAGACTTAGACGTTAGACATTTTTCAATATTAATAGATAGAGAGTAGAGTCATTTGGAGTCAGTGATGGGGCAGATATGGTAGTGAAAGCAGCAGGACACAAACATGGCACAGTCAGAGAGAGATGGCATTATGTGAGGGAGAGTAAAGGATGAACTATGACGCATTTTCAAATCTGTATTATGGAAAATGTACTGAACATTGCTTTTGAGTAGCACAACTTAGTCACCACAGCGGCGTCCGTGAAATTCGTGCTGAGTACATTGAATGAAGTGCTAAATCAGTGGTTGCTCAACGATGGAGGAGTCCACTGTACCGTTACCTGCTGTGGAGCGACTAGCAGGAGTGGGGGAGAAGGAGGAGCTAATAAGTAACATAATAAACTGCCAGTCTGGCTTTAAAGAAATGCTTTTCCTCTTCCTTTTTTTTCAATTCCAGCAAAGTCATTCTTTTCCTGCTCTGTTCTAGTTATTGTTGAACATGTGAGGCTGTAAACGTGTTTTAGTTTGGCCTGAATATGTCTGCATTAACCACTGTTGCAAAGCTTTTACTGTTATTGTTTTTTAAGCCTTAATTACAGTTTCTTCTTGTTGTTTTTTTTAAGCCCCCATTGCACTACTTTTGAGCTGGCCACTTCACTCACCCTGATCAGGTCTGTGCACTAAATGAAGAGAATACACATCCTCTGTATGTGAGATTAACCCCTGTTTGTCTCCAGTCAAACTGCTCCCTGCCTGTGAAAATGTGTGGCTCCTGGTGGCTTAGTTATCTAACGTGTTTTACTGGGATTACCTCCACAACTGTCGAGGTTTGATCCTGGGGTTATGTCACGCTGCCGCATGTCTCTTCTATTTTTAATTTCTCTTTGCTTTGCGCTACCTCAAAAAACCCCGCCCCAGATGGCAACTACTCGTATACACTAAAATATACTGTACATACATGAGTTTACTTTTAACAGTGTCATTTCTTGGGGCCATTTTAAGTATCCACACTTAAACTTTGAAACCCTTTTACATGAACTTTAGCTCCATGCAAAATGACTCCGTGTACTTTGGCCTGTTTCACAAAGCGAGAGTAATGAAGCCAGGACAGAAGTTCAGCTCCCTTCTGTCATAATCCCCACATGCTCTTTATTCCATATCAGTGCATTTCCCCTCTCTTTGTAGTTTGTTCTAAATGTTTTATCCAGTCGGCACGTGTCCATATCTCTCTACTGACGCACCAGGAGAGCCTCAGTGAAAGAAAATACAGGGTCGTGCGGCAAAAAGGTCCAATCAGAACCACAGTATAGCGATAGCTGCGATTTCTGTCAGTCTTCCTCTATGGTCCCATTTAAATTTTATTTCTTATTGAAATAAAGTCACATTTTTAATGCTTAAATGTATGCTATTATCAATTTAGTATGTATTCACAGGCTTTTGCACTAGAGAGCATTCACACATTACCAATAACTTTAAACTGAAAGCTTTCTTGCTGAGTAATAATTAAGCTTAGGTGCTGGTAAGCCCGCAATGAAGAGGAGGGAGGCATTGATTTTGATACTGTAACGTTCAAACGTTACCCTAACGTTAGCACATTGAATGTGGGGTTGTGACTCAGACAACTTTATTGTTCATCAGACATGACAAAACATCTCTTCACGTGTGTTTAGGCCCGATACTATCACAACAGAGTCAGAGAAGCCTGTTTGTCACTCCCAAAATTAGATCCAAAAGCCCTTACAGAGCATCATATCATATCATACATCTAAACATTTAAGGCCACGGTCTGGTTTTGACCGAGATTATCATAAAATAGGAATAATTAAGTGATTAACTGGAACATGGACGGAAGTAATAAGAATTGTTTAAGGTTTAACTCGCTCAGAGACAGACGACATGTTAACTACCTTTCGATTTAAATATAATACCGCAATGAAAACAAGGCTGCCAAATCATAATGATGCTCACTCTGAAAACATGCTTGCGTTCTGCATCTCAAAGCAGCAAAGTAGCCAAAATCTCATCAGTTTTTCTCCTTTAGCTAAAAGGGATTGTTGCAGCAAATATATACACCAAACTTCTTTAACTGTGATAGAACATTTCTGAAGGTGTGGCGCTTGTTTACACTACCCTAAAACCCCTTCCTGGTATTTCTTATCAGGAAAGATCATATACGGTTCTGCTCTAAAGAGTCCCATTGGTGTTTATATGGTTTCCATCACACTACCGCTTTAATGTAGTGCCTGCATTTGTAGCCGAAACCTAGACAACAGCCCTCTTGGATCCTCCACCAGCATCCTGGGGCTATGCCGTTTAACAAAGCGACGTCACACGTGCATGAGTAAATTGTTTTTCTCTATTTTGAAGCAGCTCCCAGAGGAGGAACGCGGCGGGGAACGGGTCAATTCCAGCTTGCAAATTCGACGTGGTGTGCAGGAGCAAAACAGCCCGCTCCCCTCCCGCCGATACCTCACGCTGTTTTAGACTTCAGCGGAGAGGTAAACTACAGGTCTGCACCGAAAAAAGACAGCATGGGGGTAGAATGCATGAGGGGGAGAGGAGTGCTTATTGAGTTTGAAAGGACACGCACACATACAGAGAGAGACAGAGAGAGAAAGCACAGGTGAATGTCTGAAATCAGGCTGAGGCTGACACAGCAGCCTTTCTGTTCGTTATCTGTCTTCTTTGCATGCCTCCCGCTCATTTTATCTACCCTGTTTTTCTTATTTAGACAAATCTTTTTTTCCACAAATGCCTGCTCATCACTTTTTCTCTTTCTTGTCTTGTCTTGTCCTTGCGGCTCTCTCTCTCCGTCAATCTCTTTCTGTCCGTCTCACTCCGTCTTTCTTTGTCAGCCTCCAGTCTGTAGCGACAGCAGGGCTGCCGTCCCACATATCTGCTCAGCTCCCGTAAGCAGCTGCCCAGCGTCCTCGGAGATAGAAGGACTTTTGTGGGTGTGTGCCTACACGTGTGTAAGCCACATGGCCAAAAGTATGTGGACACTCTTGGTCTCGGGCCATTTTTGTAGTTGGGGTTAGTTTAGATTCAATTAAGGGAAATCATTGGCTCATAAATACAATTACTACACAACGTGATCACGTCTCAGCATTTTGCAGGAAAGTGTGAGACTCTTGTCTGCGCCTGTAAATACAGAATTTAGGTCATTTTGGTTCCTCTTGAGTCTGAGGACAAACAGTATACCGCATGTCTTTCGTCTATATGCCAGGGGCCCAAGAGCAAAGCTGTTGTTCAAGCGGTGTGCCGCCAAGTTCAGTGTCCAGTCCATGTGATGTGACCTTGTATCGGTCAGTCCCAAATGATCTTTAATATACAGTAGGGTCTGCTGTCCACATACAGCAGATGGACAGATAATTCAGGTTTTAGTTCACAAAAGTACTGTTATCATATGTCACCTCCATATCTTGAACCCACGTTGTGCTTGTTAAAGTAGAGTAATGGGAATAGTTTGATATTTTGTGGAATATCACAAGGTATCATATCGAAGTTAAAAATTCCAAACGTTTTATGAGGGGTTGCATGCTGGACTGGTTTGTTTCTGGGTACCTTCCTGGAGTCATGTTGTCACAATGAGGTTGCCAGGTAAACTCCTTTAATTAACAGTTAACATGGCTGAAGCTATTTCTTCTTCATCATAACAATACTCTCATGCATAAAGCCAGGTCCATAAATAAATTGCTTCCCCAGCTTGATGTGGAAGAACTTGGCTTGAGTCCTGACCTCAACCTCATCCGACATGGTGGGATGAACTGGGCCACAGAGTCTTATCACCTCACCGATTACATTAACGCTCTCGAGGCTGAATGGGAGCAAATCCCTGCAGCATATTAATACGCATGTTGTGTACATTTGCATACTGTGCCATCATGTCTATCTTTGGACGTCTGTCGGATGGATCATAACATGAAGTACTTTAATATTCCGCTTGATTAACATATTGATGAGGAAATGTACAGTCTGTCTTTACGTCGCCTTGATTTATAAACGCTCCCCTCCCTCTGATATATAACCACACACACTGCTCTCTCTGTCTCTTTTCCCGTATGTGCCTACATGTGTGTGTGTGCTTGTGTGAAACTGACACTAAAGCCTATGATGAGACTAAATCAATCATTCAGAACAGGATTTTGCATGATGAGTATCACCCTGTTCTCCACACGTGTCGCACCCCTCTGTTTCATTTCCTCCTGTAGATCAATAACAGTATGGAAAAATGAAAATATACACTCCTCCTCAATGTCTCAATAACTTATGAGGTATTTTCCTTCTTTATGCTGCAAGACTGATCTAGGCAACGACTGCGAGGCCTGCCTCTGAGCCTTTCAGCTTTTGATCTGAGCAGAAGTGATCCCGGAGGTCGGAGGTTGGGTAAAATCCTCAGTCAGAAGCAGTTTAGTCTTGAATTTGGGACGTCAGGTCAGATCACCACATGAGTCAAGATTATTGTTACTATCATATTTATACAATAACAAAACATAATCAAATCGTACTGTTTCTGGACTCACATCCATGTGAATTATTAAAAATATATATAATGAGAGAAGGGATCTTACCATGCTCATCCAGCAGTATGTTGTCTGGTTTGATGTCTCTGAGAAGAAAATACACAGAAAAACACAGTACAGTGGGATTAGTATGTGTCTTCTGTGGTGAGTAAACTCAGGATCAGATTGTATTTGCATGAAATCTTTGTGTGAATATTTTAAAATTCTAACTTGCAGTATTGTTTGGAGAACAAGCTGCAGTAGCATTTGCAAAAATGAGTCTTCAGACAACAAAAGTTCAATAAAATATGTAAAGTATAAATACAAAAAGGACAGCTTAGGATTGCTTTATATCACTAAAGTCCTGAAAGGTGATCAAATTCAGCTTACACAAATCTTACTAATCTTATTTTAACGGCTTTGAGGATCAAGGTTTATTTCATTACCATTCTGCAAAACAGTGCTGTACAACAAAATGCAAGTTGTAGTCCCTTTATGCTACACAAGTGCGCAGGATGAGTTAAGGAGTCTCAGCCTGGCGGTACAGCAGTGGATACTTTTGTATCTTTTGCCAGAAAGCAGCAGGGTGAACAGACTGTGGCTAGGGTGGGTGTTGTTGTTAAGTATCCTTTGGGCTCAGTACAGACACGTCGTGTGGCACCTAAATTAAAACTTCTTCAGTTTCCTTAAGAAGAAGAGCCTTTTATGGCAAAAGATACAAGATTGTTGATTTCCTCCTGATATCAACTCTCATCACTGTTTGTAATGCGGCCGATAATGGAGGTGTCATGCAGATACTTTACCATTAGGTTCTCTTGGTGTCTGGCAGTACATCCATGCGTGTATAGTATGAACAGGAGGGGGCTGAGCACACAGCCCTGGGGCACTGAAGTAGAGAAAGTGTGACTCCCAATCTGAACTGTTTGGGGTCTGTTTGTGAGGAAGTCTGATTTCCAGTTGCAGGAAGTTGTACTCAAGCCCAGAGTGTTAAGTTTTCATGAGATTGTGTTGAATGCTGAGCTGAAGTCAACAAAGAGCATTCTGATGTACAGTAGGTGTTCTTATTTTCAAGGTTTTCGGGGCTCGTAATAGTATATGTACATGACCTTAACCATGTTTTGTTGGATGATAAGTTTGTCCTAGAAATCATCACGATAAATGATATTATTGTCATTTTAGCATGACAAGCATAATATTGCAAGTGTACAATATAAAAAATATCACCTTACGGGACTTTATGGGGTTTGTACGTTCTTGATATCTATTAAGCTTCAACTTTTGGTAATCCAACGCCTAGAATCCCTGTGCAGCCTGGGTGTGTGTCTGTGCAGACAGAACAGTGTGATATCAAGTACCACAGTGATAATAGACAGCTGGCCTTCACTCTGCTCTCTTCTCGTCCTTATGACTCCAAATCACTGCTCTTCACATTTCTCACTATAACACACATTTTCACAAAGCCATTTTCTCATGACTCAGGGCAGATTTTCCTATTTACTATGAGGCTACAATGCAATGCTGTGTCCCTGGGTGTGAAATAATAAGATTGGTTATTTGGTGAAAAAGTTTACAAAATGACGCTGACAATGGAGAACAGACTTTGTAGCTCCTGAAGTTAAAGTAAGAGGTAGACAGGAGATGTGTGACTTCACCACAGAGGAGGCAGATCATAAAACACTGACATACAACCTGGTTAGTTGTTTAGTTGTGCATCACTCATCATGCCTCAAACTTTAATGCAGATGAGACAAGGACATGACTTTTGACCTCGTCGTGACCCCGTTAGACCAGTCAGAGGAATTATTCAACAAAGCATCAAAATGTATTAAAATTAGAGCAGCAGTGTCAGACTGAGATGACACCTCTAATCTGTGAACATGAGTCACCTCACTCTCAGTGCTGTGGTTGGGGCCTTGTTCCACGGCCAGAACACCGGCGTAAAAAGGAAAGAAATCATGGTTTAGGTCAGGGGTTCTTAAAACCCTAATGGTGGGCCATGGGCCAAAAGCAACAACCACCGCAATGTATTGTATTGTATTGTATTATATTGTTAAAATGCAAAATGGTAGTGACTGACTGCCTGTGCAGTGTTGCTCAGATTATGCTAAATAATTAAAAACTATGGATCCTACATATTTAAACAAGCTGTACGCTTCATTCCATCTTTATGAGGTAAATGTTAATTGAACAATCTATTGGATATAGCATAATGAAACCAGTGGCATTTACATCGGTTACATATAATCCTCACTATGCAATTTTGTCTGCCACCAGGCATGCAGTCACCCGGGAAAAGGAAGGTTAATTAGTGACCCATTTCTATGACAGACTAAATGATCTAATAAATATATGTTTGTGCCGTGTTGTTGTTACTTGTGACTCTGAAGAAAACAGAAATGATCCAGTTGTCTTTGCAACAGTGGAGCCAACAGTAATACCACTTGGAAACACCAGGGAGGAAAGATGCCCATTGCCAATTTGAAACTTTTTACCTCACAACAAATAAAACTGCATTAACATTGCCATAATTACTTTTTCACTACAAACATGTGGCAGGCCAAATTGAACCATATGGTAAGCCACCATTGGCCCAACAGCCCCCACTTTGGGCAATTAAAATCAGTGAGTCACACATGGAACAAACCCAGATCTCCTGTTTAAAAGTCCTGTTTCCTTCACACTTGACACTATTTATAGTTAATTTGTCCTTTACTTACTCAATTGACATATAACTTAACCCAAAACAGTTCTTTTCCTAAACCTAACCAGCTACTTTTGGTGCCTAAACTTAACCTAGTACTACATGACATACTTACATCTTACATCATGAAAGCTCCAGACACATAACGATTCACCGGCACAAATTGTGGACCAGTTAACGAGTTCTCCATTTGCATGTTCTCTGTAGTGTTTTCTCTGCATACCCACCTTCCTCCTCATCATCTCATCCGTCGTCCCATGAGATACATGCTTTAAATATATATGTATATCCATGCTTTAAACTAATAATCTTCTTTTAGACATCTTTAGTAGTACACATCTTTTTTGTGTTTCAGCCCTGCATTTCCCACGGTGCACCTGTATAGAAAAGAGTGTGGGTGGCACTCTCTCTTATTTACTGCTGATGACGTTTGAGTTTCTGTAGGTGGCACTTCTCCTTTGTCTCTCCTGCCAGGGAGGTTACATTGCTCATATTAATTACCCAGTTAGTGTTCTGCGTCTTTAAAACAAAAGACTTCCTGCACAGATCATCAAATGTGAAAGCTTCCCGGAGGTGAATATACAGTAGGCTGACTCACTGTTTTGTTGAATCATTTCGCTTCAGCAAATGATGAAAATGGATATGTAATACTCACAAACAAAACTTTTTACAATGACACTTTTGCGTACCAGACGTGTGATGAAAACAAATGAATATTGAATACTTTTGAGGGGGAAGGAGGGACAGCAGGTGAAGCTGTGGGAGTAGTTGAGACACCTGAGAAGACGAACAGGTGTAGACTGAGGCTTTTGCTCGTGGAGTCACGGCTTCTGCTTGTTTCTCACCATCCTTTGTGTTTTCTGTTTTCCTCCCTCCCTCCATTTTTCTGCACAGATTTTGTTCTGTTTCTTTGACACCACATAAATCTAAATGACATCCAGGAGCAGCACAGTTACTCCAAAATGCTCTGGAAGTCGAATCTGTTCTCGGAAGCAGAAAACTATCCGTAACTAAAAGACACTAAAAGATGTTTTGGATCCGGTGCAAAGACTTCAGAGGTTCTAAACTGCTGTACGGAGAGTTTATGAGGAAAATAAATGACACAAATAAAAGCTAGTACCAAGAAAAGTTATGCTTAGCTCTTACAGTGAATACAGGCTGTATTTTTCCTGTTCCTGCAATTTTGTGCTTTAATAGAAATAACGTTAATAAAGAGTAACATTTACCAATTTACATCAGCTCATCATGTCTTTGTGTTGTTCCGATTACACACATTATTATCGAATTTACTGAATTACCACAGAAAGTGGGTTAATAGAGAGGAGAATACATTTTAACACCATATTTCCGACTTGTTACACAGTGACACAAAGGCCCCAGTAACAATACCAAGGTCTCTGGTGACAATCAGCCACTTCAAAGAACAGTTCAGTGCCCAATGACATCTCTCCTGGCCATTTATTTTAATTCAAAGCAACATTATTCTGCTTTGTTCTCGTTTTCACTGATCTGTATCTGTCCTTGAAACTGTCAACTTTTTTCTTTCTTCGCTAACCACACATTGTTCGACTCACTGACTGTATAAAATAAGCATCCCCTCCACCTCCAGATGTGTGTAGAAATGTCAATGACACGCACAGATTTGAACGTATCAGTGCTTTGCGGATACATTTACTGCCAACATTTCATCCTGGCGACTGGGCTGTCACTTCTGGCTCCAAAAAACCAAGATGGCGACAGCTGTAATGCCAAACTAAAGGCTTCCAAACGGTAGTCCCAATGGGTGGCATTACTGTGGGTTTAAACTTGGTCAGAGTATTGCCAATAACATAATATTCATAGATACTTCTTTTTGCATATCACCTTTTTAGTCCTCACCACTGCCCACACACATGCACAACCACACACTTAGTGTTGAAGGACAGCTTTCTTTTTTAATCCGGGCAGTCCGTTTCTTGCTGCATACGTGTAGCTGCAGACTAAAAGAGTACAGTGTGTTCTCAGCTCCTCTCTGTTCTCTCGTCTCTGGAACGCATCCCCACAGCTCTAAAACTGCTTTGAACTGGAGAGACGATATTCAATATTCAGCACCCTTGTCCAATGTTCTGTTTGTGCTTGATGATCAAATGCAGCATTCATTTTGAGAATTACCACACCCTGAAATTGAAATCGACATCACAGTATGAAGACATTTGAGAAGTACCTATTGTTGTGTGTGTGTTTGCGTGTGTGTGTGTGTGTGTGTGTGTGTGTGTGTGTGTGTGTGTGTGTGTGTGTGTGTGTATTAGCAGGGATGGTGAAGTCGAGATGATGTTACTAAGCATTCTCAAGTGTGTGTTTATAATGTTACCTGTAATCAGGCTAGCAATGGTTTTCTGTAGGTGACTCTTATAGCACGCTAAATACTTGGCCAACTAGAGGAGGGAGGGTTTGTGGCATTTTATGTGACCTTTTGTTGTTGGAGACTTTGTTTGTTGGAACAAGATATCACATTATGCAGAATTTGAAGGAACAAAATGGGCAATAGTAGTGACAACAGGAATCAAAGTCAGTGGGTTTTTAGAACAGGTGTTCAGTCAAAAATGCACTGTGTAGATTTGAAGAAGAAATTTTGATCATCTTCTGATTTTTTATGCTTAACTTTGTTTATATGTGGCGGACCCTGCCACGTCTCTAGATTCAAACACTGTTTTATACCTCATTTTCCTCTGAGAACAGCCTGTTTATTTAGTTATGGAAAAGATACATATTTCTGAGTTCGTATTATTACCTCTTTAATATTGTAAATATAAAAAAATTCTGAGTTTGAATTTCTTCTCCAAAACTACATATCGCCTGAAAATGATCTTGCTGAACAGAATGTGTAACTATCATAAACTTGTGTTTGCCACAGAGCTCATGTTTGGCAATAATCCACAATCCAACAGGTTTTTTGCTAACTTCCCAGTTAGTTAGCCTACAAAAAGTATGTCATTCCTGCAGCACTTTATTGGGACCAGGGTTTGAGACTAACTTTTTTCATCCACCAACCTGGAACCTTTCCAAAAAACAATTTTAACCATCCCGAAACGTCCCAAAATCAAAATGTTGCATCTTTACTTTATTATCATCTACAATTAGTCGTTAGCTAAAAGTTTAACTATTCAAAGTTATTTTACCTTCAAACTCATCTGAAGTACTTTGGTACATTTATTTGCTGTAAACTTATGTCGTCACATTAAACTGCAGTTCACTGTTTAACTTGTTACACTGTAGAGAGACCCTCAGTCCTGCTGTCTGTTTAGCTCTATTAGCTTCATTAGCTGTTAGCTCCCTTAGCCAAACATATAGCAGGACTGCTGGCCACTGGCTGCTAACCATATGTAGCATTATTAAGGGAAAAAAATACAATGCGACCCCCATCGATAGTGAGCTCAGAGATAGCTACAGTATGGTAACAGCATGAGAAGATGTGCTCTGTTGTAGTCATTGCTTGGTTGCTAAGAGATAGTTTAACAAAGGATACTCATTTGTTTCTCATTTAATCGCAATAGTATGGAGACTGTTGCTCTATAACACACATGCATCATCTTTGTGGCAGTCTCCACTGACAGCCAACTCACTGTGCATCCTCAGTGTTCGACAGCAAATGTCTCCTCTAATTGAGTCTGCTGCCCTGTAGGAAGCCATCAGTATTTAGCATATCAAAGGCCACACTGACCTGTGTTTTGTGTGTGCACATGTGTGTTTCTGCGCAGACAACCTGTAGCACAGAGCTTGGCTCGTGGGTGCTTCGGCGGATCGAATGACGCGGACCCAGGTGGGGGTGAGAAAGGTCGATCATGTAACCCTTAATTAGCTGACATTTGCCTCAAAGGCTGGCACCAGGGGAGGGAGGAGGGGGCATGTGTCGCTGCTATAAAAAAAGCAGTAAGTGAGAACAAGGAAGCCTATTTCATAGCTAAAGGCCAGTGTGCCATTGTGAAGCCACAGGACAAGGAAGAGCTGAGACAACTGGCTCAAGAGCTAAAGCAAAGCAGCAAGGCTCATTAGGAGGTGGTGCGTGGTAAAAGCCAAGCTGTCGAGGGTGAGGTGATGATGACCGCCATGACTGACCTGTTCCTCTGAGATTGGACTTTAAAGAGCCACTTAATACCTGTTTTAGCTTTTTTTTTAGACTAGCTGTTTTCCCAGCAGAATAACAACTCCACCATCTGGCCACACCACAACTTATTCAAACTACATATTTACTTTTATAGACTACTGTATACAGTATAGTTGGTAAATGTGTGTTTTCCAATGGAGGGGTGACAAATAGAAAAATGTCCTCCCTACTTTGAAATGAGACACAAAATCATCACTTATATCCTATTTCTCCACGCAGCATGCTTTAGGGAATCTGAACACGTGAAAAGTGAAACAAAACTCCCCACAAAACCTACAAATGTAACCTGATTCATGCGCATCAGGTGATCCAGGCACACAAAGTCAATAATCTGTAAAAAAAAAACAAAAAAAAAAACACAAAAGAATGCAGCCTAGTTGCCAAAATAAAATGTTGGCAGTTAACATTGCTGCGCTGTGTGTTCAAATTGCTTGGTGTTTGTGTGAGTACTGACACTCTCCGCTTTGTTAACATGTGTAAGGCTGACTTTCACTACAGTGAGTCAGCTCACTTTGATAGTTAACCATACTTATTGGATTGGTTGATGTACCACTTGTAAAAAAAAAAACCTAGATTTGTCCACAGATGAGAGTGATACCACCTGTGTAACGACAACAAATGCTTCATGCTTATCAACGTTGTCGTCCCACAGGCTGCGTTTCGCCTCCCCAAAAATACTGACCTCTTTGTTATGAATTGCAATATGTGTGACCAACCAGCAATAAGTACAAACATCTGGTTACACAGTTTCCTGGACCCACTGTAATCTGAAAGTACAATGGTAGCTGAGACAGAAAGTTACAATGATGTGTGATAATGAACAAATATCCAAAAATAAAAGGAACATGACATTTTACAGTAGCTTTCAGTCAACTTGCAGGATAATTAGACCCTGCTAGATTCTCTATTATTCATTAGTAGCTAGATGCTTATGGCTTAAATAAATCGGATTATGTTACAAGGATAGAGCGCTTCGTATGCTATATACATTGTAAAGCCCCCTGAGGCAGATTGTAATTTGTGATATTGGGCTATATCAATAAAATGAACGCCTAAATAAACAGAACAAATGAAAGAATAGTCTCAGACGTGCTTAATGTGCTCAGCCCTGCATAAATAGCGGTTTTGCACTAAAATCGTCAATATTTTATAAACCTCAGCAACTTATGAGGTCTATTCTTACAGTCACAATCAATACCCTCAGTTTCTCAGTTGCATTGAGTTTAATGATCCATGAATTCAATTCTATTTTCCTTTTGCAGTGGCTGACATAAAAAGAATCACCCAGCAATTACCCATTCACGTCTTTCTATCAGAAATAAAGTCATAATGAAAAGTAGGTCAGACGGCTCTGTAATGATTATGTCTGGGGAAGCAGCAGTGCTAATATTCACAGGATATTTTCTTTTCTCTGACTCAGCGGGAGGCTTTAGTGTTTACTCTGTGATCACCGCAGCTACGGCTGATTTGATCATTGTTTTTGAAAAATGTGTGCTGGATGTGTTGACTTTCTTTTTTTTTTACACAATATTTCTGATATAAATTCAGTTTTTAATTGAACTAATCTGTCCTACAGTAAAGGAGAAGACTTGAGAGGGCACTTTGAGTTGTCGCCTGCGTATTTCACTCTCTTCCGTGTTCATAATCACTACGCAGCATCTTCTAGTGCGGAGAAACAGATGGGTCTGTTGCAGCCCCGGTCACACCGGTGCTGCAGGTAGACAGGTGACACCTCAACCATCTGCAAGCGTTTACCACTTTGAACGGGATGCTTTCAGAGATGACACAGCAAAAAAAGGCGCATGAGTTGAAAGGGATCCTCTTTCGGAAATGAAATGAAAAACGTGTAAAGTAAAATGTGTGGCTGTATGGACACCTGATGATCACCAAACTACGAGGTAGCAATCTGTAATCATCACTCATTCTTCGCCGCTGCTGTAGTTCATGAAATGACGGCTCTTTTAGCTGCACAGGTTCCTGTTTGATTCTCTGATTTTCAATTTCTTCTTATTCACCTGGCAGGAAAACGTGAAGCAAACATTATGATAATCTAAAGCGCTTTACATATGAATCGACAGCTGTGTATGAATCACATGAATAGAAGAGTAGGAAGGAGATATAAAGCAGAAGTATAAAGTATGTAGAATAAACCTGAGTGGGTGGAGGTGAAGTGAGCAAGTACGTCAGCAACTATACATTTATTGGGTAAGAGGGAAACAAAGAAGAGGGGTGTAGTGGCAACGTGAGAGAAAACAGAATGTAAAGTGCTATTCTGTACAAATAAATTGAGAAAGTGAGGTGGATAGCCATTGAGACGGGTTAGAGAAAGAGATGAGAGAGAAGCAGAGAGTACAAAGACCAAACTGAGTAAATGGAGGAAAAGTAAAGAAATGAGCGACAGAAAAGGTGAAGAATGGAGGTGAATATTTGGAGACGAGAGTGAGGCGGAGGGCCAGGAGAGCTCAGTGCAAGCTGATCCCCTCGGCTTTTCTCTCGGTTGACTGACCCTACAAGCTATTACCAGGATCTAATGGCCTCATTACAGCCTGCTATCAGAGGCAGAGGGGTAACTGAACCCTGTACCTGGTCATACGATACTGCACTGATACTGGAGCGGGCTTACACACCTGAGAACGGAGGCTTATACACACACACACATACACATACACACACTCTCACAGGTCATGCAACCACACAGCCAGACACTCAAATCATTCAAGGAGCTTATGAAAGCACACATGCACTATTCCTTTCCATTACATGTGAACTGTGAGGCGGTAAGAGACATATTCTGTCCGTCTAAAAATCAGCTGAGTTGGTGTCAGCACACACAGATCCTAGTTTGCCCTAGTTGATTTAAGGGTAGGGTTTTGTCTGAAAACATTTCAATACTATTGCCAATGTCATACACATTAAACATAAACATAAACATTAAATAAAAAAAAAATATATTTTGATATTTAACAAAATAAGACCGAGTTCTCAAATGTTGTTTAAGCAAGCAGCTGCACAAGAACATTTTATTTAAGTCAGAAGCAATCTGAGCTACAAATATTCAAACTAGCTCACAAATCTTTGCCATGGTTTGGGTTTTTTGGTTAGTTGATTTCCTGTTTTATTTTGAAAACTTATCCTCATGTGTCATGTGTAACTTTCCACTTCCTGTCTTTGTCTGTTTTCCTACCCTTTTTCCTCATAAGTTTAGTTTGTATTTAACTCCAGTCATTAGTGAAGTCTTTATTGGTTCGCCTGTTTGCATCTCGTGTTCCTGCCTTTTCCCCAATCGGCATTTTTCCTCTGTCTGCCTTTTGTTGTTTTGTTTTTTTGATGATATCAGCTCATCACTACTTCTGTGTCTGCATATGGGTCCTTTTTTCAATTAAATGGATGTTCTTCCCAGCTTTGCCATTTGATTAGGCAAAGACTATTTTCATTATCAATTAATTCACCTATTATATTCACTATTCATTTATTTTTTTAGTTAATACATTGTCAAAAAAGTGAAAAATACAAGGATTTATCATGCTACTATTTGACCAACAGTCAAAAAAACCTTCATTTTGCGTTTGTTTGTTTAGTTTTTGTTGTTTTTTTTTACTGAAAAACCAAAATGCTCATTTTGTTTTTGGCATTTTTGCTCTAAAAAAACAAACAAAGATGAACAATTAATAGATTTCCAAAATAGCAGATTAATATTCTGGAAATCCATTAAATGATTATTCCACTAATCGTTATAGCTCTACTTAAATGCACATTCTGCCACTAGGGGCTCTCTAAAAGGCATAAGAGGCATAGCTCGAGAGTAATATAAGTATGAACACAACTCAACAAAATATAAATCAAAGGTCTAGTCATTTTTAACACATTTAAATGCAGAAATATTAGATATTATTTATGTTTTAATGCTGTGCGCTACCAACACATTTCAGATTGTGTCAGAAGTCCAGCACTGTTTTTGTGGCTTTGGACACAATGGATGGATTGTTCTCAGCCATATAAACATCTTTAATTTAGTGGATTGCACTTTAATTAAATTTTAAAAATATACGTGGCAGCTTCAGTGTAATTTTTGTTGCTCTTATTCTGGGCCTAGATTGCAGGAGGTTTTAATCAGAGGCTCTTTCATAGCTCTGCTGCTTCAGTAGCTCTCTTCTCCACTCCAGAATAAAAGCAGAGGGCTTTTTGAGATTGTGCCTCTCCCTCTCTGCCACAAAGGAGTGTGGAGGAGCTCTGGAAGCCCCAGAAAGCCCACAGCTCAGCTACATCACACACTCCAAACAAGCGTCACACACACACATAGGCGCACATGAACACAGAAATACGCACACGCGCAGATGCAGGCAGTGTCAGAATCCCTCAGTTCTAAGTACCCACGCCCACCAGCCACCGGAGAGCGAGTCAGACAGCCGCTGCCTTTGAACGTGAATTGAAAGCCCAACTAGACCCACAGAGGCTAACAGCTCCACCCCGGCAAACTGCTGCGTCTCTCACTCACCCTTTCTTCTTTCTGTTAAAGAAAAGCAGCTCTGACAAGTGTGAGAACCGCACAGGTGTGTGTGTGTGTGTGTGTGTGCGCCAACGTGTTTACGCACATGGGTAAACACTGAGTGTGTGTGTATGACAGTAACAACTGAGATGTTCATTCCTTATTTATTAACACATGCCGAGTGCGTCTGGTTGACGAGAGTCGGCCTTGACAAGTCCCCCGTCTAATTTGGTAGCTGATTTTTGGGAGACGGCGAGTGCAGAGCAGACACTGAAAGCAGCCAGTCGGCACTAAAAAGCCAAGGCCAAAACTCACATCACAATTACCAGTGATGAATAATTGACTGAGTCAGAAACATTCAGGGAATGTTGCATAAAAATGTTATCTCTCCACCCTCTCTGGCTGGCTCTTTGACTCCGCATCTCCGCCTGTAGCTCCTTCTGTCTGCCTTTCTGACTGCTCGATTACGTCGCGTTCTGCCAAAATCTCTGTCGTTCTTTCTCCTTCAGGCGGCCACGTGAGTTAAATACACAAACAGGCAATTAGTGATGTGTTTGGAGCAGACTAGCTGGTAAACATTCTATCATGTTCAGAGCCCATAACCTCCTCCCATCAGCTAATCTGCCGCTGCGAGCTGGGTCTATCTTAGGGAGATTTTCCACCATGATAATGCTCAATTCACCATTTCGTGGTGGAAATGGGAGAGCTGGCACCAGCTGGCACCTTAATCTGTATTTATGAAATATGAGGCTATAATTTCTCCCTGCCTCCCCTCCCTCCTGCTTCTTCTTCTTCTTCTTCTTCTTCTTCTTCTTCTTCTTCTTCTTCTTCTTCTTCTTCTTCTTCTTCTTCTTCTTCTTCTTCTTCTGCTGCTGGAGAATTAAACATTAACACACTCCATGAATAAAGAATACCTCACTTGAAGACATGACAAACGCTCGCCTTTTCGAGCAGCTGAAAGAGAGTAAGAGTAATAACTTTGCCTGCCTCCGTGCAATCTGCCATACTGTATATTATCTCTTCATTTAAAGAACTGTCCATGAGAAGATCCTCTGAGACTGTTTTTTCTCGTTCCTTCACCTTCAATTAACCAGATAGGTGAATTAAGGCCCTGTTGGCGGCTTGGCAAAAGGCCCCTGGAGAAGAAGGGGATGAACGAGCAAATAAATTATTTGAAGCCGAGCTATGCTTTGTGCCACTCCCTCGGAGAGAAAGACGGATCCTGCACAGCCGAGACTAAGAAATCAGGATGAGGGAGAAGAAGGGCTTGGGAAAGAAATAAAAGTACTGTATGTGGAGAAAATAGCACAAGAGGGAAAAAATAGGGAGCGATAACGAGAGAGATTATGAGGGAAAGGAATAATATACTGTCTGTGTGTTGTGTGAGGGAGAAGAGATCAGAGCTTCCAAAAGAGAATCCGTCTTGGCTGAAATAGGCCGTCTGCCGCAACAGCTGGGTATCAGTTTGTTTCAACTGGTTCATTTGATAAGAAATAGGAATTTGAATAAATAGACCAGACAATTTACAAAGACCAAAACCAACAATGTGTCAGTCTGTCACTCATCACTCTCAGACTTCAACAGCCTG
Source organism: Pagrus pagrus (assembly GCF_965226575.1). Classification (NCBI taxonomy): domain Eukaryota; kingdom Metazoa; phylum Chordata; class Actinopteri; order Spariformes; family Sparidae; genus Pagrus; species Pagrus pagrus. Next base: position 9,454,354 of record NC_140198.1, read on the forward strand.
TTTGTGGAACTCAGCCCCAAGCACATCTGCTCCAGCTGCAGCTGGACGGTTAGTTTTTAACAAACTTTAGGAACAGATGTAAATTCTGCATTTGTTACAGACTATTTTTACCTGTGGATTAGGTGTGTCAGTTGTTGTTGTTTGTTGCGTTGCAAGCGACACAAAATAAACTGGAATGAGCATTCTTTTCATGGTTTTTGTAAACTATGATTTTTTTTCTGCTATTATACTTTGAACAGATTCAAACTAATACAAAATGCATTGCTTAGACAACCGTCTATAAAATAATAAAGAAGGACTGTGCACAGCAATCAAGTGTAATACCACCATTTTCAATACTTGGTTTTATTCATATTTTCATCACATTGTTCAGATACTGAGAATCTATTTAAAAGACTGTTTGAACTTCAAGCAACACATTAATGCTTTAAACCAGTGTACTGCTATATCACTGTGTGAATTGTCCATTGTTCATTTTTACTGTCAACTGAAGGATCTCTATCCATCTCTGTCAGTTTCATAGGAACCAAACAATTAGTGTCTTAACCACTTTAATGGGCAGTGTGTTTCCTAAATGAAACGGTATTGACTCGTTAAGAGCATCTGCTGGCTGACATCATGCAAGTCTTTCCATTATGGGGAATCCAGGATGCAACACAATGCACCTGAGGATTCATCCATTGACTGTTGTTGCTATCAAAGAGGCTGTGGTGACATGAACGTACGCCCAGACAAATATGCCTTCCGCTGTCAAACACTTGCCATTTATCTTTCCACTTGTTTGGAGAGACTCGTCAAGTCTCTGAAGATGTCACCTAATTGAGACTCATTCTGTTGTTAATAATTTAAACTCCTGAGAGAGCTCGGGGTTAAAAACACAGGATAACCAACCCTGAATTAGGCTGAACCGGACATATGATATATGCTGTTGTTGAGCATGTCTTAAAATGCAAATACACACTCCAATCACAAAAATATGTTGTCCCACCACAAAGCTGTAATAAACCTAACTTATCATTCAACTTATAATCTTGGCGCATAACTTTAACTCCAGCATTAACATACGACTAGCATGAGCAAACTGATATATTTTTATTTAAACGTAAGTATTACTGGCATAAAAATAGGAGTTCCCTCCTTTATTTTTTGTTTTAAGTAAAATCCATTACCTCTTAACAACAGAGGAACTGAATTACTTTGACCTTGCATCATATTAGCTCAGAGGCTCGCGTGTGTCACCATGATGTTGATTTTCCATCCAGGCTCTGTCACATGCCAGACTACCTGAACTGCTGTTGTTAACCTAATTGTTGTTCTATCCCCATTCCCTTGAGACTGTTCATATTTGCCGTACAGTGTAAGAACTCATTATTGAAAATAATTAGCTATGCTAAACACAGGGATGTCTGTTGTTGTCGTTATTATGGATCCCACTTTAGTTACAGATGGAGACAGAACTCCACCAAAGCTCTTTACCCTGACCTTAACCACACCCAACCTTATATCAAAACTCTTTCTTATTATTTCTAAGCTAATAAAATAACTTTTATTCCGATTCCTGAAGCTTTCTGTTCGTCAAAAATCATGTTGTTTCAGCCTGAGGAGGGATTCATAGACTCTAGTTGCTGCCAGTGGTTTTAAATCCAGTGGACTAACAGTTAATAAAGGTACCTCACAAGGATCCGTATTACCAATGCCATGCAAGTTTTTATGCAGACGATACCCCCTTTTATGCTATTGTTTCGACCACAAACATCCGTTATCCTGATTGCAGTCTGCTTTTTGATGCCCCCCAGACCTCTTTTATTAATTCAGTAAACTCTATAAAAACAACATGTGTCCACTTCACAAGAGCACAATCTTTTAACACTCCTTCTCCTAATCGTGACCTCAATGGAAATCTAATCAATTATGAATACTCAAAAACCTGGCAACAATGTTGATTGTCCGGTAAAGCTCATGTCGAACATCCTATTTGTTTATGATTCATCTCTTTTTACTGATATTTGTAATTGTTTCGATTAGTGTGTTCTGTGTATGATGACTGCTTTGTGTGACTGATTTGTCTTAATGTGAACTCATACAATACAGGCTTGGTGCCGGTCAATGTGTCCTGGGAGATTTCAGTGTCCCAGACAAATGGGAGAAATTTCGGTCAAATATTATCTGTTTTTATTGAGCTTCAGAACAATTCACAGAAACCAGAGTAATTACCAGATAACAGAATCAATGTAATTTCTTCACAGGTTTGTCTTTCTGAGGAGATCTTTACCCCAATGAAACTTCTTGAATAAAAAAATCTCAGCTGAACTAACATCTGTATTTAGCCTTTTTATCAAACCAAACTACTTTCGAGCATACTCTGTCATAGTCGTGATGGAACTTGTCAAATAATTACTCATCATATTACATGCAATTAATGTAATTATCGTTATTACTCCTCTCATTATCATCAAAGACCAACGGAAGGAGAATGTGTACATCCTGCATTTACACACATATACGCAGGTGCATGCACGCACACACATTCCGACGGCTTCAAGTTCAGTCACCCGCTGTACCAAAGTCATCACGTCCACATCTGAGGGAGGAAATTATATATTCAATTTCCATAGAGATGAGCTGAGAGTTACTTTCAGCTCCTCTTCCTATTTGAAGCTAATGAATGCAGATTGAAAAGATGTTGATTCCGTCTAAACAAACGCCCCCAACACCTGCACATCAAGTGGCAAGTCTGTCCTCTCCAGCACCGAAATAGAAAACACGATTTAAATATTCATATCCCTCAATGGACTGAATGAATAAGCAAATTAATAATCCGTCCCATTTATTTCCCTCTCTCTCTCTCTTTCCTGTGGAGGTTTAAGAGCATGGACAAGACCAAGTAGTCTGCTTTAGGTTAAATGGCGTAATTTGTTATCTGGGGGTGTTGATAAATGAGTGCTCTCTGTTTCAGTGATGTTTCCTATTAGTCATGATCTGCGAAGGCCTCTTTTTCTATGTTTACCTCGTTCACCGCAGTGGAGGAGTGGGTCTAAGCAGTGGGTGGACCCCACAGTGCCTCAGAGTTTGGAACAAATCACTACTCAGGCTGTCCACGTTATAAATGTATGCACTTACTGCACTGTGTGTACGTAAGAGTCAAAGTATACATTAGATTGTGCTTTAGTAGACTGCAGTATTCAGTACTTCAGTAGGTGTTTCTGTATCTTTAATCTTCCTACAAACGATGTTCATGTAACTATTTTGCAAAAATAAACAGAAACTTTATTATGCCCACATTTTATTTTTTATCAACTTGAGCAATCAGTTTTTTTCTGACCCTATTTAATAGTGATGCTTATCAGTCTATTGAATGTATTTTTCTATGGCATATGCTCCTGGTAGCGAGAGCATGATTAACGTTGTTAACGTTATGCTCAGGCAACTCAAAGCATCTCTCTGGTTATTCTAAAAATATCGGTTATTGGTCTCCCTGATTACTAATTATCGTTATCGTTGTCGCCCCTAAAAAAAACATATCGGAGGCCAACCCCTAATAAAAATACTGTAAAAGTAAAAGTTGATATTCAGAAGGCTAGCAAAAAGATGGCTGATAAAAAACACCTGTAACCTACTTCAGTGGCTCACATGGTAGCCTATAATATACTTTTCTACGGCTCTAATGTCATCAGTACATTATATTCACTTAAAGCTCACCAATAAAAGGTTGGCTGTGGGACATTTTCTATTAAAATGTATCAGTAAATGAAAATAGTATTTGTGTTAGACAAAAGAAACATAGATCAACAGAGTGGTCGATATGAAAAATCTCTAAACACCTGTTCTTGGAATAAATGTAATTGAATCTACATAATTCTCAATTCATCAAACAAACAAACAGGTAAAAATGGAGCACGTTTTTAGTTGGCAATGACAGGGGAAATCCAATATAAGTGTGTTTGAAACAATACCCGGTTCTCTCTGCCACTGAGGTAAATAAATCCAGTATTTGAGTATATATGTAAACCACATATGGGACACACATTTTGGACCTGTTCTTTCACAACCACCCATACTAACATCCTTCTGTTTCCTCCAAAAAGTATTTGACAAAGCCAATAACAAAATATTTGTTATGAGACAGGTCTGCGCTGGCTGTGTATCTTATCATATCTGCATGTATGAGGTAGATTTGTTGTGTGTTTCCAGTAAGGAAAACGGGCTGGGTAAGTGCCACAGACAAAGGACAGCTTTAAATTTTTCCCTTACTCAGTGTTTTAAATGCATTTTGGCAGCATCATTGGCAGTAACAGGATATCCCAAGCAGTTTGAGTCACTTCAACAAAGTAAAATAATAATACTGGGCTGTAGCCATGTCTTTCCTGGCCAAATTGAGTCTGTGGCACTGCTATAGCTGCAGCCATTTCTGCCTAAAAAGCACTTAACCTGCATTTTATAAATTAAACGAGGCATCGACACAGCAGCATAGACAGAACTGTGGCATTTTGTGATGACCATAGTCTGCATCTCAGGGTAAACTGTTGTGTCAGGTGTGACCCTCATGTCAAGACAGCTTGACCTTTCTGCACAGCGGTGGAGCAGTCATATTAGAAGATAATATGGGAGTGGACAACCAAGGAGAAAAGAACACCGGGGTACTTAATGTTCAAACGCAGTGGGGAAAAACAAGGGAGAGAGACAGAAGGGGGCCACTCACTGTATCAGGAATAGAAATAATAGGGCAACCAGTCCAAGACTATCTATCTCAGGTTATTTGTGCAGATAGAGACGCCAGCAAACCCCTCTGCATTATTAAAGGTTATTAAACAAATTACAATAATAAACCACACAAAAAGGGTTCAGAGGAAGGAGATCAAAGATAAAATATGTGACATTTCTGCCTTAAAATGCCTAAAACGACAACAACTTTGTTATATATTTTTGTTGAGTTGTGTATTTACATCATCCCAAATGTTTCCAACAATATTCAAACCCAGACCAAAAATTCTCTCGTCTATGGACATCTGTGCCTGAGTCACAACAGATTGATTTGCATCAGCACTGGTGGTTGTTTAATAGTGTGTTCACCACCAGCAAGGTGTTCCTTACTGCACATTAGCTGTCAGTGAGCAACAGCACGCACACAGAGGCTGATTTCAGGTCAACCTTTGACTGAAGTCAGCACTCAACAGTCTACGGGTTTCTCTCTTCTTCTTTGTCTCCTCCCGTCTCTGTAACCTTACTTTCATAAAGTTAATACATTTCCCCTCAACATCACAGTCCAAAAACACCTGAAAATGGAGGTCACCTCTGCGGTTTGCTGCTGCAGTCAGGTTGATAAATGGGAGTGAAGATGAATCCACTTTTTAATCCAAGAAAGTTAGATCTGGAGAAAGTAATCTCTGAGCTCTCCTCCCATCAGTAAATTGCTCCAGATCAGCACAGAATATAATGTGACTCTGCCATTACCAGTTCAAGCATGCAGAGTTGTGCTAAATCGACCCTGAGTCTGGTCAAAGTCCCCCGACTGCCTCCAAGTGGGTTGCGGTGACATCACATTGGCTTTGTCATCTTTCACGGATGAGGGACCATCTCTTTTTTTCAAGCAATAAGCAGTAGATGCTGAGCAAAATCATAACAACAGCCTGAAAATCCATGATGGTTTGTAGCTGGCTACCAACAACCGTTGCACAGCTTGATAGTAAACAGCATTAAAGAGGGCGCTACTTTTAAACTTCATCAACTTAAGACAAATGCAGCTACAGTTAAAGACAAACCTTCAGGCAGTTAGCCTTGGTGTAATAGAGATGCAAATCCCTGCCGCACTGGGCTGATGTGCCAAGTCAAACCAAGTCAACATGTGTATGAAAAAGGGCTACAAGTGAAAACATCTCACCTGTGTATGATGCGCTTGCTGCGTAGGTATCCCAGGGCCAGGGCCAATTCACAGACGTAGAGCTTGACAGTGTTCTCCGAGAAGTGGACGTTCTGCTGGAGGTGATAGCGCAGGTCTCCTCCCAAGAGCAAGTCGACCACCATAAACATGTCCTCCTCATCCTGGAAGGAATACCTGCAGGGGAAGGAGGTCAGGAAGAGAAGAAAAGAGAAATGAGGAAAGACGATTAGCAAAGAAGGGGAGGAAGAGTTGCAGGAGAAGAGAAGGTTGAGGGAAGTACGGGGTGAGAAGGGAAAGAAGATGGTGAGAAGAGGAGGGTAATAAACAGAAAGTGACAAGACAGCCACGATGAAGTGTCACATATTTACCATAAAATTATGTGAAGAGCGTATGTTGTCTAAGAGAGCGTGAGGTTGTTTTTCTAACCTTTTAACACTTTTACCCATCAACAATAAAAAGGATGACAATTGCAGATTGAACTCATGTCAGCCTCGTGCTCCTCGGGCTTATCAATCTTTAGAAGACAGTGGGAGAGACCTCACTACAAAAGGTCTGACAAGAACAAACGGTTCAACTGGATTACCCATCAGTGTTTCAACCTCATGAGCTCAGAAAAACATAACCTCAGTAGCCTCCCAGGGTCTCTAAGGGGAGATGCTGCTCTTACTCTATAGGACTTACAACAAGCAGAAGAAAAGCACTTGTCACAGTCTTTCACATTGCAGGAAGAGCACCAACATACTGGCTGAGTCATGCCTGAGGCAATGCTCATTATCCTTTCTTCAAGGCTAACAAGCTAAGAAAATCCTTTATTGCCTTGTACACAAGTTGCTACGATAGTTAGGTGATTGGTGCGACAGGGAACACAGTTTTTGACATTACGTACACTTAGTAAAAAATAGTAATCTTTATGTATCTTTGTCTTCTATCTCTTCTCTTTCTTTTGTGTCTTGTTTTTCTTCCCTCTCTCCTTTTTTAATCCTTACAATGAATATTTTCATTTTAGTTTTTACGCCTGGAGAGACATTATTTCCAGACATTATTTAGGTTTCGGGCAATCTTAATCCTTCTCATCTCTGTTGAAAGTTGCATTACTCCAGTAGCCTACAGGCCAGGTACTCACAAGAAAATGGCAGCAGGTAAAGTTGTTTATGAGCTGAAGTACAAGCCAACATTTCGCTTATGCTGGAATAGGAGTTTAGTTCTGTGGCATTGCAAGTGAAAAAAACATTAACATTGAACCCTGTAATGATTCAATCAGTGCTGATAATGAAGGACAGAAAAACAAAACTATTCACTTAACAAAACATATTCCATACTTCCTACCAAACAGCCTTTTTGTAGCTAAATAAACATCAGTACATCATCGGCATACATAAAATACATTCTGGAACTTAATCATCCTCATAGTTCTGATTATTGTTGTTGCCTTGGTCTCTACAGCAAAAAGCAAATGAGAACAGTCAACATGGAGAAAACATAATCTCTGTTGTGATTACATTAGTGATCAACAGATTATCTTGTTTTTTTTTGTATGTGCACAGTGTTATTGAGCATTTGTTTTCTATCCCATCAACATTGCCTGTATGAAAATCATTAATAATCGCTCTATATATGTATGAATTGAGCAACATTGTCTGCTCAGGCGGCTGCCTGCCCTGCTTTTATTTCTCTTGGGGAACAACAGGATGTCCATCAGAGTGCTGAGTATATTGCCATTTCATTAAAGCAGACCATTACACCTATTAAATATTCCTTACATCAGTGTGTAGTCTACAGATTTGGCAGGAATAACTGTCTGCTTAGATGTATACGACAGGGTAAATGGCACAAAATGTCACTTCCTTCAATTTTCAGTCACAAAAATAATTTTTGGGGGAATTATTTTACTGTGTTTTTACTGTATATAGTTCTCGCTGGAAAACACCTCAGTCTTCTATTAGTGAATGAGGAACTTTCTGGGTTGTAATGCTACTTGTGATCATTCATCCTTGAATCCATCCATCAAGCACTGTCATGCACAGCAAGCCTTTATCAGCATGCGGCCCACTGCATCGCCATTAAACTGTTGCACAAATCATCATTGATTTTACACGCTGAGCCTCCCACTTTTTTCCCCTCCTCTAAATGATAAGCTAATTTGTTTCTCTCCCACAAGATACTAATTAATGCAAAAATAATATTTTAAAGAATTGCAGGAGCCAACATTTCCTGGCTTGCCTAAAGCATTGCTCTGTGTGCAACACAACGTCCTACTTCTGCAAGTACAGATCTTCCATAACACTGGAGAACTACACTGTTGCCCCTCTTAAGTCCTTCATAATGTTCCTGATCTGAAATAAATAGGCTACAATTTCACTTCCGCTTGGTGGGCATTATTCAACTGTCCACTGGCAGACACTTCTCTGTAAGGACCCTCATCTTGGCTCAAACTCAGTCCTCAGCGACTGAGGGCAGTTTTTTGCCGCGTTGGTGAACTCCCTTCCTAAGGACCCTTCTCCAATACACTGGAGGTGGTGCTTTTCTGCGCTGGATGGATGGGGATTGATTGAGCTGACTCAAAACTGTCTGCCAAGGCTCAGATAATGCTGAGACCACTTAACATCTGATTGCCAGTGGCCTCAGAGCGTGGAAAGACTATCTGTTCGATGCCTGTCCTGAAGATGCACACACACTCGCCAAAGTCACAAAGGGTGCATGAAAATACATTTGCACACACAGACAGACAGTCAGGTTTCCATCACTTTGAGGGACATTACATAGGCTTACATTTATTTCCTGTAGACTTACCCATAACCACTGCTAGCCTAACCCTAACCAAAACCCAACCTCGGATGGTTTATGTTATGATTTATTTACAGTCTTGTTGTGGGGACACGCTTTCCTTATGGGGACAATGTAAGTCCCCATAAGGAAAGCTGGTCCCCACAATGTTAGTAGTACACACACGCACACACACCAACCCACAAAAACCACACACACACACTGTCCTGCATGTGTCACTAAATATTATGGTGCATTATTATCAAACAATTTTAAACTGGCAAAATGTCAGCCCATCTTGAGTTTCAATGAGTCACCCTATCCTAAACACACAGATGTACAGTCACACACACATACAGCCCATCAACAAACAGTTTTCTCAGTTTATCAGTTTTAGGGAAATCATGAGAAGAGGCCAGCGCTTCCCACTTCAAGTGTACAATACAGTACAGCTGAATAGATGGGACCAGCTGCAATGCTGCCGATCAAAAAAGAAGGAATGACTTAGTCCCGCCTGCGGACACTTAGTTTTTCAAACACTTTTGACTAAGTTTGCATATTTATTTGTGTGTTTGTGCCATAAGGACGGGACAGCATGATGGGATGATACTGGTTTTTGTTTTGGGAAGAATTCAAATGGCATTCTGAGTATGTTTACAGTATAAAGCTGAGGATCGGCTGAGTCAGAATGTGTTATATAACCTGTAGTGCTCAGTTATTGTGCCATATAGAGAGATGTGGGGACATGAATGCAAAACCTAACCTGACTCGCCAGATGGTTTGTTATACAGAACCATCTGGAAATGAGCCGCTATAAACTGTTTGGAAAAGTGCAAGCACTTAAACAGATATTTGGCAGGTGATTGGATGAACCATCTGTCACCGTCACGTTCTATCACGGGCTAACATCAACCAATAAGATCAACAGTAGGAGAGCACTGCCAGCTGAGAGAAGAGCAAAAACACCTGTCGAGAAGCCTTCAGTGCTGTTCTTTGCTCTTCTTCCTATATACTGTATGTATATATATATATACTCTCCAGTTCTAATATTACTGATGCTTTGGTAGCATCTATGCTAATCTCTTGAGGAGCCACCATTGTTGTTTTCAAACAGTTGCTTCTGGTGGTGATCATCACATATAAACCATGCCTATAGATGCTGTCTCTAGCTGCTAGTAGTTCCTCAGAGGACAGTGATTAGTTTTACAAATGTGTTTTTGCCAACAACCAGTTAGACTTTCAAAATAAAGCATGCTGACAAACAGTTTGCATAGTATGACATAATGTATTATGGCTTTTGGAATGTTATTAACGACAAATGGTTTGGTTAGGTTTAGGCAAAAATGATACTTTGGGTTAAATAACTAACGTAAGCTACTGTATTTGACAAGTTGGGAGTGAGAACAGGCTGGGTCAGGTGATTGAGTGAATCCAGCTACCTCACAAGATAATGCAAAACCCACACAAAAAAGAAATCTTTAGGAATATCACCAATCAGATGATAAAGAAGTAAGTCATGCCTTACACTAAAATGTAATAATCTGATTTTCTAACTTTTGTATTAAGTTTAATAAGTTATGGCTGCAGCCAACACCTTTTCAGTCATTGCTATTTTCTATTTCACATTGATTCTTTGTTTTGTCGTTGTGTAAGAACTAATAAGGCTACATTTCTGTTTTCACTTTATATTGTAATTCTTTCTAAATGAAACACAGAACTGAAGAAAAATCAATCAGTCAACGTGAGATGGATGAGAAAAGGTTTCTGTGTGAGGTGATTGGTTTTTCGAAGTTTCAACCTCCGAGATAATAAAACTTGCAGAGCAACGTTTTCTTTATCTGGCCAAAATGACAGACACCTATTCTAATCTTTAAACTTCTTATCACTCCTGCATTTTTAAATTCAACAATCACAGCTGGAGACAGGTATTTACACAGCAGAGTGTAAATACCTCTACCCAGCAGAGGTGGTAAAGAATCCAAGAGGCTGCTGTCAGAAGCATTTAGAGACACAAGCTGGACTTTAATTGCTCTTTTTCTTGGCAGACAAACAAACACTGGCTTCTTCGAGGAAAACAGCAGTTTATTTATTTTAATGCTGCAGTATGTAAAATATATATAATTAGACAATTTCTTTTTTTTCCATTGGACCTGGAGCAAGTTCAGGGATTCCTAATCTTTATCTTTAATTTCTTTAATATCTTGTGGCAAGTGTTCATTGTTACTCTGCGCTGACCAAACATCTGCTGTTGGTACTTCATTTATCACTGTACACTTTGGATAACACAACTATCATTGCAGCTATAAGAAAAGCAGAGGATGGATACCCGGCCCAAACCCATCAGGAGCTGAAAGGCCAGGCATGCCACGGTTTGGGATTTTAGTTATGTGATTTCCTGTTTTATGTTGAAAGTTTATCCTCATGTGTCATATTTACTTCCCACTTCCTGTCTTTGTCTGTTTCCCACCCTTTTTCCTGCTCACTTGTGTTCCATTAGTTAATCATCCCTCTGTATTTAAGCTTTTATTTTCCCCTCGATCTTTGTTGATTCATCTGTTTTCATCCTGCATCTCCTCTTCTGTGTTCCTGCTTTGTTCTCTGTGGCATCTGGTTTATCTTCAATTTTGCATTTCTCTTTAGTTTTTTTTTTTTAGTTTTTTTTTCCATTGGACTTTCCTTTGCTTGTCTTTTGGTATTTGCATTTTGGATTTAGGATTTTTGTTCATCAGCTCATCACTACAGCTTGTTTTTGGTGATGTCCACCTGCCTGCCTCTCTGTCTGCATTGTGGCCTTTTGTGATGAACTGTTACAAGGCTGGGTTTGGACTAAATTTCGAAATGATGTAAAGCTTTGTTTCGGGCTTGGTCATGTCTATTGACATTAGGTATACACTGTATGTATATATATATTTTATGTGTAGGCCTAATCAGGGCAAACTGTTAAGCAGTAACCATGGTAACTGTATGACAGAGTAACACAAACTCAGTGCTTCAAAAAAAAATAGCTCTAAGAAATGCAAATATTATTTAACAACTATTTTTTTAATTGGTAAGTGGAATATTCATTGACACGAAAGCCAAAGCAGATATTAAAAATGCAAGGTATTCCTACTTTAACAGCACATAACTACTTGAATAATGGCTGGGTCCACCAAGTCAATCGATACAGCAGTCCTCCATGAAACCAGTTTAATGGATCAGAAAACCAGCTCTCACGCTTGGCTGAGGTTTCCATGTTTCCTGTCCCACAAGTCCGTCCATCAGAAAGCCAAGGTGCTAAAAACTGAAAGGGCTCAGCTGTCGTTTGTTCGGGGAAGTTGTTCCGTCTCGTAAGCAAACAATCTCTCACATGGTTGCTCAGGAACAAAGATGCCGTAAAGATGGCCAACAGCCTGCCACGGTGAGCCACTTACAGAAAACTCTGATTACTGAGCCGGTGACCTTTTATTCTGAAGATCTGACTCTGAAACTTTGTTTTGTAAGTCATTAAAAGTTCCAAATATAATGTACAAACTCAGACATGTACGCAAGTAGCCCACGCAGACACATGTACAGTAGAAAGCTGAAGTTTGTATCCTGCAGAAACACAAAGTTGACAACTACGTATTTATTCTTACTGCTTCAGCACTTGACTATCTGCATAAGTGCTCATTATTGCATTTAATAATAATTTGTAGTGCTGCACATGCTGTACGTAAGATGTTATAGCTGCAAATCAACATCATCCCTCTGGGAGTAACTGACCTCGTGCTAACTGAACTTTTTATTTAATGCTATTTCAGCAACATCTCCACTCTTATTAGGGTGTAAATTGGTCTTCTATGACATTAAAAGCCCCAAATCGTCTCCCCTCTGTCTCTCTCTCTCTGACATGGCGCCACAGTATTTAGAGGGTGTTTGAATATGAATGAAGTCTCCGCTGGCCTGCTGCCACCGCTGTCAAAATGAATTAGATATGGTACTCATTAAAGTTGTTCGTCACAGGTACTCTAGGCGCCGGGTCAGAGAAGTTACCCAAGTTAACATTAATGTGACATCCTATATGTATGACTAATGTGATTTAAAAGAGCCAGTCTCGTAATGAAGCTGTGCATCGGCCTGAAAGTTTAATGTTGAAACATGACTGAAAACAATCTTTCGCAATTATGAGGTAGAAAAAATAGTGTTGTGACAGTTGAGCAGCTGTAGCCAAGTGATCAAATTTACACGATCAAGTATTACCCAAAAAACAATTAACACCCACATTAACAACAGCATACTAGTTTGCACAACCAAGAGTGGACACGTGCATCATGAAGAGTGTCTACACAGAAGCTGTCACTCCATTATTGTATCTTAATAAAACCAGCTGACAGCTCACATTTAAGGCTCGAGGTATATCATCTTTTTCTTTTTACGGATATCTATTTACTGCATGTCTGTAATTACAGCTGCTGCTGCTGCTGCTCGCGCTGCCTCTCACAATGTTATCACTAGTAAAATAACCCACATAATAAAGATGTGTCATGGTGTTGGTTTTCAGTTTAGATGCTTCCTGTTTTATTTTTAGAATTCATCCTCGTGTCTTGTTGTGACTTCCTACTTCCTGTCTTCTTCCCGCCCTTTTTCTGTGCACACCTGTGTTTCATTTGTACGTTAGCCCTTTGTATGTAAGTCTTTTTCCCTCTCTCTTTGTCGGTTTTGTTCCTGGTGTTTGCTCTTTGTGTACTACATTTAGTTTTGTGTGTCTCTTTAGTCTTTTGGATTTGCCCCAATCTGTTTTTGTCAGTGTTGTTGCCTGCTTTTGGATTTTTGGACTTCAGCTTACTTCATTAAAGCTTTGTTTCTTTACCTGTCTGCCATCATTTGATGTATTTTTTTTTCATATTGACAGCAGCTTGTTGACTGTCTCCATTTGTATTCTGCAGCTGCATTTTGAACATGTGTTCATGCCCGGCAAGACCCAACAGGCCTGCCGGTTTGGGACAAAAATTTAGACAGTGCTTTCAAGTTCCTCAAGTGAAAATATAGTGTAAATATGTGTGATAAATTATTAGGAATATTAAATGATAATGATGAGTGATGATGAGTCAGGTTTGGGCGTAAAAATCATCACGTTTGTCGAGTTCGGGTTTCTCAAGCATCCATTAGCAGCTGTTGCTTGATGCCTCAACCGGCATTTTGGGTGCAGAGCAGAGAGCAGCAGTCAGACTGCAGATTAGCACCTGTACATTACGTTGAGATGGTGCAGACTTTTCATTAGCCTTGCTGGCATCTGGTCTCTCTCTCTCTCTTGCTTTCTTGTTCTCTCTCATCCTGTCGTTCTTCCTCTCTCTCTCTCTTTCTCTCTCGCCGTCTAATTCTGTCCGTCTTTCTTTCAGTGTCTGTATCTGCTCCGCCACACATGCATCTCAATGTGACCTCTCGGTGGCCTCCAGGCAGTCAGTCTGATGGGAGAGCATCCTGCATGGAGCTTTTAAAGCCACATGCACCCCCGGGCCACTTGAGTAATGGAAGTTTCCAGAAACCACAGGGGCTCAGAAGCTAATGGCAACGTGTCCTTACAAAAAGACTCCGGTTTCCCTCTTTCAAAGGTTAACAGTTGTAACATGTGATGCCACACGCTTCCCTCAAATAAAAGAAAAACGGCTGCAGTCTTCTGCCGGAGGGGGTATATTTCAAAACACACAAATGATTCCTGCTTTAAGTGCATAATGGACCTCAAAGCTAAAAAGACAGGCGGTCATACTGCAGTATTCAGCAAGAAAAAGGCCAAATTTTCAATTACATTACAGTAAGTGTCTACATTAAGAAATGTTTCCTTTCTTTAATGCAAAAGTTGGCAATATTCCTAAACCTATCCACTCTCAGAGAGGAGATTCATTAATCGTAATGATATTGGGCTCCTTAAGAAGGACTTGCTCTCCCCTCTCAGTAACCTGTCTTCCATAACCTGAACACCTTTTATGGAGTTAATGAACTAAACTTCCTCAGTCAAAAACCGCACAGTGATTTTGGTTAATTAACACCCAACTATTGAACACCCACAGCAGTGAATCTCCGTAATACAACGGCCCATCAGGAATTTGTTGGTCAACAAAGGGTTTTTTGCAATTACAGTGATTAGACATACACACTATGCGTGCGCACACACATTTCCACACACACACGCCAGCTGGAACGGACACAGCCGGCCGGCCGCTCAGACTGTGACATGTCGGATCGATGCCGACGGCCCTCCGACCTTCCTCCCAACCCAGTCTCCCAACACCTCCTTTGACTGACAGCTCCCATCACTCTGGGTCTAATGTTCCCAGAGCACACACGCATGGATGAATGCGTGCGGACATACACACACACCCACAGGGAATGAAGGATCTCACATGTAAAATATACTCAGAACTAAAACAAGCTAGAAAAAAAAACGCCTATTTTTAAAGAATTACTTTTTAACTGAAAAAGGCCTTTATGCTTCTTTAATTACTTTCAAATGAAGGTCCTTGTTATAAGCCATAATTAATTATAGCCCAACAGATAGATCAGTTGGCTGATATTAATGGCTGATGACCTCTATGTTGTCTGATATGCGCTGGTATGAAAACTTTTCTCTTCAGAGATTGTTATGCAGAAAAAGGTAGGCTCTATATTTAAATTAGAAGATTAATAAGACTATATAAACTGTTAATTAGCACATTATAAATCATTTATTAGCCTTAATAAGGAATTGTTCTCACTTTAGGTCCAGAACTTGAAAAAAAGCATTGTTAACTGCTAAATAAAGTATGTATTAATTTTAATAAAGTAACCAAAAGATAGAGATAGAAAAAGGTTTTAACAATGACATTGACGCTCTTAGAAATAATTATAAGAAACTCATAAGGCTTTTATTAACATTCTAAAGTGTCTATAAACAGTAAACAAGTGCTCATAAATGTGTTTGTGATGCTATTAATGCTTATAAGGACTTGTAAGTGCCTTATTACCTGTTAACTTAAAGACCTTAAACATTACCTTTTTTTGTTTACTTCCACATGAATGTACCATTTAGACTCAGTATCAGCACTTGATCAAAACATTTTCTTGTTCTTGCCAGCCCCGATTCTACGATCTTCCATTTCACCCGGTCACCTTGATATCGGGCCAAACACTTGACATGCTGACATGCTGCTTTCCCGTGTTTGGCAGTGCCCGCGGTGTTAAAAGTTAAATGAAGATGTGGAGTGCACATTTCGCAGATACGCAAGCATACAGTTTGTGCCAGCAGATCTTACTATTGCTTTGGTTGTAGCATTGAAGTCTGGAAGTAAGCTTATTCCAGCTCACCCCATCCATTCAAGATGTCCCCTACAAGCAGACTATAGTGCCTGTATGATGCAACATATGTGGTTTACCATGGAGCTTTTAGATGTGGGTGCTTGGAGGATTTGTTTTTTGAGAAAGCCTTTGTCAAACATTATGTCATTACAGTTGGTTTTCTGAGTAAAAAAAAAAATGCACGAGTGGAGAATTACACTGAGTGATGTCTCACTCTGCATAGAAATGAAATGCATTAGTAAGATTACATAACAAGTGAGCAAAGGAGGGACTCCCTGAGGCAAGTGAAGCTTTCACTCCACAGTGTTATAAACTCTTGTTAATGTACTTCTTTTCCTTTGACAGTTACGCAATTACTTTTTTACAATTGCAAGTTACATCATTACAGCGTTTGAGAGCTTAGACATGGGAGATGTCATAGAATTAAGACTGAAATCTTAACCATGTATTGAAAAAGTTGGCAGTGAACATTATGACTCTGTGGCTAAGTTTGCGGAAGAAATAATAGAAAAGATATTGAAGATTTGTGGTGATTCAGATCCCTTAATCCTTGTTTTTCTGGGTTTTTATCAAAACTTTGAATTACCGGAAAATTTGTGCGCGATCGCTCTTTTGAACCTCCACAAGTTTGTCTGAACCCCATGTGTTCGGCTGTGTTTGCCAATTCTGGATTATAAAAAAAGTCAACAAGTTATCACAGACATGTATTTGCAGTGCTGTTGAATATTACTGCACCACAGGTTTCCTTCCACTTGACGCCCCGAAACAAATGTGCTACTCACACAGAACGCATTAAACAACCTGTGACCAACACATCCATCACATTAAACACTGCAAACAGCAGGCGGGTAGTTTCAAGAGCTTCTTCAGCTTAGTCGGCACAATAAAACATTTGCATTGTTCATGTCTGCAAATGGATACTTTAAATTTGCAGGTTTCATATGCATCATATCGACATTACTACAATATGTGCCATAGCACATTCAGATTACATGTAGGACCTGACTTTCTCATCAGGAGGTTCAGGCTCAGGTTACTTAATTAGTACCCGTGGGTAGATTTGGTTTGCAGTAAAGGACAAGGCATCCGTCCTGACACACATTTAACAACAAGACTGACAATAGACAAACATGATAATGTCCTCCTGGCTCCACTAATCAGAATGAACAATAAAAACTGTAAGCTAAAGGTAATTTTAAGGTCAGGTAAGATAAGGTAAAAGTCGATCAGGGATGGATAAAGGGGATGGTGGTGCAAAGATTTATTCTGGTGACTGGGTTGAGTTCTTCCACTGTACGGTGGCCCACCAGGCAAATGCGCTGCAATTAAAGAAAATGCATGCTAATAGACAAAACACAACTAAATACACAAACGCGCTGCAATACTCCAAAACACCACCATTAGCTAGATGTGTTTTCAGGATTTCTATATTTGCAAGTTTGTGTCAAAACACTCCTGTTGCAGCGCGTTTGTGTATTTGGTCGTGTTGTGTGTTGCGGCGCATTTACCCTTGTCGGTCACTGTACCACTGTGACTTTTCCTCCATCAATAAACAACTCAACTGCAAAATCTAAAGAAGATGCAAGGCTCAAAGCTGAATACAGCAGCATCAGTAAAATCTCTCCGTCACTGCCCGTCTCTGATACAAGGTGAAGTCCCAGTAAGGGCTCCCCTTACACAGTGGGACTTAGTGCAGCGCTGGCACATTGGTCTGTCCTACCAGTTCTGGCACATCAATACACTGACCGCACCACACACTTCATGCCAGAAGTTAAGATTCTTCAAGATAACTATTCCATATTCTAATGCACAGAGAGAGATAACTTGATCAGACGTGGCCACTTTGTTTTCTTGTTTTCTTTTTTCCTGCCCTCTGGGTGCATTATTTCTTGAAATCATGCCCAGTGGCTAGGAAACAGAGAAAATGAAGTGAGGCAGGTGGTGGAAGAGGAAAATAGTAGAGGAGGATAAGAAAGAGAGGGAATGAAAAGAGGACAGAAGAGGGAGATGAGAGGAGATACCAGGGGAGGGATGAAAAATATATTCTGTTTTTTCTGCATGTAGCCGGCTCAGTCTGCTTCATATGCCTGCAGCTAATCTCTCCCCGTCTCTGACCTTGAGCGCTTACCTCAGGACATTCATAACTTGTGCCAACTCAACACAGTGAGAGAGACAGGAAGAGAGAGAGAGAGAGAGAGATTGGGCACAGCGCTGACCCAAGCACATCTCCAGAGGAAATCACCCCCACCCAAGAGGGAGTTTACGCTGCCAAAAGCATTAACTTCCAACTATTTTTTTTTTTTTTTTTTTGTCCAACACAGCATGCAATCAAGCAAGAAAGCAAGCTCTGGCATTGTTTGTCTGATGAGTCTGTACGCTGCACTCCTCTGCTCACCTCCTCTGCTGTTTTCCTTCTCTACCTCCTCTCTACTCCACATATCCTCCCTTCTTTCTGCGCCATGCTGTCCTTCCACATCCCCTCCTTTTTTTTGGACTGTGCTTTTGGCCTTTTTTCTCATTCATTCCCACCGTGGGAGGATTTAGTTTTGTTTCCCTTCAAATTAGTAATTAAAAGACAGCCATTGATTTTGCAAGAGGAGCTTTCAAAAAGATGTGGGATTAAAATGGGCGAAAGGGGAAGCAAGCGAGGAGAGGATAGAAAAGTGGGACAAGAGGGTAAATGAGGGGGAAAAAATCTAAAATTTCATTTGAGAGTCCGCTCTGATGCGGCAGCTCCCTTAATCTGCAGCATGGGAATAATAAATAAAGTAACCTTAAGCTTGAAATTTAATTTCATGTATTTTGTAGGTGCCTTAGACCAAAAGAACAACTGCTGAACCTGAAATAACAATAAATACATTTTAAAAAGGGGTTTGATTGGTAACGCTTCATAATAGGATCCTTGTAGTAAGCATTGGCTAATATGTAACTAGAATGGCCCTCAGTAGAGCGCATACCTCTGCCAAGACCCAAGGTCTTCATAAGTCCTTTATAAGATGCGTCATTACATTAATAACACTATGTAAGCCTTAATAATAGCATTATAAAGCATGTAAAAGAAACTTCTTAACAGACGTCTAAGAAGGTTAATAAAACCTTATGAGTTTCTTATAATTGTGTAGCATTACAAACACATTACCAAGCTTTTCTGTCGCTTTATTAAGATTGATATCTCCTTCTAATATCTGCATTTATTAGCAGTTAACTGTGCTTTTTGCAGCTACTGGACCAAAAGTGAGGACGCCTTGTTAAGGTCAGTAAATCCTTAATGAATGTCTTTAATATAAATGGTTTCCCCTCAATTTTTAAAAAGTAGACTACATGACCATGGCAGTTATTCATCATCTTCTGACTGACATCTCCTCTTCTCCGCCTTTCTGCTCCACAGAAAACCAGGGTGACTTCCTCTCAAACGTTGCAGAGTGGGAGTGCTTATCAAGAATTAATGACGCCTTCCAGACGGAAACTCAACATCCATACTTATCAGACATCGCAAAAGTACAATTCCTGGTGCTCCGAAAGCTTGGGCTTTCAAATTATGATGAACGGTTTGATGAAAATTACCTGACGAGTCATCTCGGATCAGCGCATTAGAGTTTGAATGAGCTGCTACAACCTTGAGGGAAAGACTTCCTCAGCCCCCAAACTGTGGCGAGGCGAACGTGAAGCTGCCAGGCTACGAGGGTCGTGCCTGTAAGAGCTGAAGCTTGGATCAGCGAGCAAACCACATTTTCCTTTTAGCGGCTTCACGGGATGAGATGACGCGGATGGAGGCTTGTGAGTGTTCCTCGGTGGACGACACCTCAACCCAGAGCTCTCTCTAATGGGTGATGGCAGCAGCTTTTCTATACATGTTTAAGTAATGGAGGTTCAGTCAAAGTCACTCAGACAGAAATGTAAGACGGTCTTTGAATTTGAAGTTTGAATTCAAAAAGTAGCAAAATGTAATTTCCTAAAGAACCTTCCAGACTTCGTTGATACACAACATTTGAATTTGTACTCTGTAAAGCATGGGTAGCTTACCAGAAGTTGACGAGGAAAGGATGTTCGAGGTTCTGCATGATCTGCAGCTCTTTCAAGACGTTCCTCACTTCGTTCCGCTCCACGCATTTGAGCTTGTTCATGTACTTCATGGCGTACATCTTCTTAGTGTCCTTCTTCTGTACAATGCAGACCTGGTGAGATCACAGAAGGGTTAATTCCCTAATTTTGATCACTGCTGTGACACTTTTTTCACACTGTGCATTTTGGTCTAAAACCTCAGTACTTTCAAGTGAGAGGGTACTCTGATTGATCAGCCAGCGACAGTTAACTGCTGTCATTCATTCTATAAAGGCCGATCAGGAGAGCTGATTAGATGATTTTGCCAGAAATGTGTCATGGTTTTGGTTTTTGGTTAGTTATTTCCTGTTTTATTTTGTAATCATATCCTCTTGTGTCTTGTCGTCTCTTTCTACTTCCTGCTCACCTGTGTTCCTAGTGTTCTGTTTCCCACCTGTGTTCCTGTGCCCGAATTCCCCCCACACCCGTCTCACATCAGTCTCGTTAGCACTGCCCTGTTTCTTTCCACCTACACCTCATCCCCTTGTTAGTTTAGTTTAGTTTTTCCCCTCACTCACTGTTTTTTTTAGTGAAAATCAACATTGTGATGCAAAAATAATCATTACCACTAGTCATGAATCACATCATCCGTCAATACGATCACAAAATGATGAACCTACTAGATGATAATCACGTAAAGAAACAACATTTTGTTTGGTGATCAACATTGGTGGATACTGCTTATTGCAATTGTTCAATGGCCCCAAAAATCCCGATCAGAGCACCCTTACTTTCAAGGATGTTAGAAGTGACTCATATTTTGCATTGTGCAGACTTTAAACACCTAACACATCATCCAATATGATAAACATCATGATAATATATAATAGACATCACCATTCCTCTTGTCAAAAATTATACAATGTGTAAAAGTGTAGCCGGAAAGTATTGAGATGTGTCATACCTCCATGTTTTATCCAATATTACCATTTGTTAGTTATGTAGTTATGTATTT
Organism: Pagrus pagrus; assembly: GCF_965226575.1. Taxonomy (NCBI): domain Eukaryota; kingdom Metazoa; phylum Chordata; class Actinopteri; order Spariformes; family Sparidae; genus Pagrus; species Pagrus pagrus. Next base: position 9,475,344 of record NC_140198.1, read on the forward strand.
TCGTCTGACACATTGAAAAACTCATGAAAAATGATGCAACACAGAGTGTTTACCCTCACTCATCTATGTTTGTGTCAAGTGATATTTCTTCTGACTCATGGACACATGCGGTGTTATAGTGCAATAACCAGAAAATGTTGCCCGGCAAAGAAGGATGGAAGGAAACTTCAGGATTTCTCTTCAGTCTCTGTGATCACTAATCTAATCCCCTCTTAAGACATTAAACTTTTCACACCAGCGTGTTTAGTACTTTAGAGTTGGGAAACATCGTGTTAGCATTCATTTGAACTGCTAGTGTGCGTCAGTGGGGACATTTCTTTCAAAATGGCATAAAAATGCTTTTAAACAGCACTCGGTGTTCTTGCACCAGTGGAAATAAACACTCTGATGCGCTGCAGCAAAACGCTGAACACAACACCTGGTGCAATCTGGGCAGCTGTCCCTGTGTGTGTACATCAAACTGTACGTGATTACCCCCTTCTGACGATTTGTCTGAGAATAGACACTGTTTTCAATATGCAGCGGTGTAATACCACATATTTATTTGTAGTTGTGCTTGTCTGTGCAACACGAGTCAATAAGCCAGTGATTACTGCTATCTAAGAGAGTGATCTGTGGACCAGCTGGCACGGTTAATCAGCCAAACCCTGATCGCATCACTCCTCCCATTGAACAGCTTGCCATCTACAGTGATTAGACTTCTTATCTGTTGTTGGACAGAGTGTGTGGACCCTTTGTACGTATGTGCACGGGAGCGCACATGTGTGACGCTATATGGGCTTACATGTTCAGTAAGCGCTGATGTGAAAGACGGCTTAACGGCAAGAGGAAACATGACTGCTTTCACCTCAGATTTGTTTCCCGCGGGGCTGTTGGTTGAACTTGAGAAAATTAAACCGGAAGGCTTTACCACACTAAAGCATCATATAGTACTGACAGAGAGGGGACGTGGTCTATCATTTGTAAAATGGTGCAACCGATATCCACATGCCTTTGTGCCTCAAAACAACTAGTTGATCACTAAAACAAATAATCTCCTGCTTTTTTCAGAATTGATTAATCATCATTTTTCAAGCAGAAGTGCTTAACTTTCCCTGTTTCCAGCTTCTACATTGTGAGGCTGCTGTTTACTGTCAGATGTGATAGTAAAATCAATAATGTTTTAGTCAGATAGACCAAGCAGTTTTATGATAATATCTCTTTGGCCTTTCGGAAACTGTGATGGGCAGTTTTCACTGTTTTCTGACATTTTTCAGGTCAAGTAAATAATCTAAAAGATACACAAATGACACATAATTGGCCTTTGTGTGCCTGTCTTTTCTCTGGTGCGTCATGTTTGACGTCACGATCGTACCAGAAAAACATGAAACAGTAGAAATCTTGCTAGATCTGAGTAGATGATCTTTTACTTCAGTCTCTCTTTCAAACTTGTTCTGTTTGAACAGAGATGGATGGAAAACTATTTATGCGCCGGCGTCCGGAGCTTTTTCTGTCACAGCGTTGTGCCCGTTAAGGTGTGAAAATTAGCGTGTCAACTGAGGTGTCGTGTTTCCATCACTGCCAATCAGAGCCGGAGCTGATAAATACCCATGACTACTAATGTTGATTGTACCTCTTCTCTTCCATTTCCTTGAGAGGGTTATTACAGTGAATTTCATATGTTCCTTGTTGCAAGCCTTTTGACTTATTTGTTTATTTCCTATTTCCTTTTTGCTTTGATACTAGTTCCCCTTTGGGTTTAACAGATTGATGTACCGTGAAGCTGAAACGTACCAGAACACTGTTTCCCACTTTACTCATTTCTGAGTAAATATGGATTCATCTTTTATTTCTCTCCGGTTTGAAAAGAAAAAACTTTGGCAACACGGACTTACTTTTCCAAAGCTTCCTTTTCCTATTGCTCTCAGGATCTGGAAGTGGTCGAAATTTACTGCGAGAAAGAAGAGCAGAAATTCTTGGTTAATAAATATTACACACAGAACAGAAATTTAAACCTCAAATCTGTTTTTTTTTTTTTTCATTTCTCCTTCTGTCTTTAAATAGGGCAAATGACTTTACAAGATCAACACTACATACATATACATATTTTGCTGCAGTTTAAACATTTGGAAATGTATGGACTCCAGCATAGGCTGGGGGATGTGGGCTCTTTTGCAATACACAATATATATTGCACAAGGGTTTTCTTATGAAAAAATAGACTTTTAACACAGTAATCTTAGATTGGTTTACACAATGTGCCATTGGACCACAGGAGTCATGGTTGCTCCAAATGGCCCCCATTCACCAGGACTGTATTTATGATCAATATGTTATTTTCACTGACCCCAAACTTTTGAGTGGTAGTGTAGCTCGATATTTATACATTTCCTCAAAAGCACTTCATATGACTTCCTGGGACTGGGTGACACATTTTTTTGCCAACCACTCAATATCAATTTAGCTACAATATCATAGTAATGACTATTGGTACTTTCACAAAATATTAACACAGTAAGATTTTTGATAAATACTAATCAGTAATGTGCACATAACGACTGAGTGGGTAAAGGTATTAGAACAAGTAGAACAGTCTGGTACTGTATGCAGCCTTTAAAACCAGGAAAAGACAACACTTATCACATATCACAATATAATAGATATCAATAGATAGATATCAAAAATCTACGACAATATACCGTATAAATATAACGCCCGCGTCTTCCCTAGCCCTACTGTAAATGCTAACGAAGAGAAGTAAGAACATATGCTCAATAATAAAATGTGTTCTAGGCAGCTACAAACTTCAATAGAAATAACATGACACTTCTGAAAAGAAAACAAGGTCACAGAATCATTTCAGATGGAAACACATGAATACTAAGTATCGGTACAGTTACAGTAGGTTCACTGTAAGGTTTGCGTTGAGCTCGTTGGAACAAAGCAGACAGTCAAGCTGAAGCAGATAGAGGCCTTCAGGGCAGCCACAGGTCAGTGACGTAAGAAAGTCGAGATCTGAAATAAGCTTCGGCACAAAGACGTCTTTTAATGTCAGTTGCATGTTTTTCCACCGAACAAAGGACAGATTTTAAGCACTCCCTCTGTTTGTCCTCGCAGTCTTTGTGTCACTCTCTCCTCTACATGCACACACACACACACACACACACACACACACATCCCAGACCAGAGCTTAGCTCCCTATCTCACTCTCCATCTATCAGCAACATTTATCGCCAATTGGAACCGGATGGGGCTGTTTGTTTCTTGCCTCCATGACAACAAGGACAGACGGTTTCCCCTCTCTGCCGTTTCCCCGAGGACAGAACAGCTGCTGCCCACTCTCTGCACTCCTGTGACCACACACACACGCAGATGCACACACTTATATTCATGATGCATTCATAGTCTTTCGCCAAAATGTATCCACTCGTATACTGGACGTAAAGTGTTGACTGAAAACATCACCTGCTTCCCTTCCAACAGTACGCACACATATAGACGCACACACACACACACTTTAATTCTGCCTGCAGTCACTAGATCTATTGGATTTGACAGTTAATGTTATGCTCTGTTAGTCACGAATCACTGGCACTTCCTCCTCTCACACTATCTGTGTTGGAGTGTTTACACAACCTACTCTGATAGGGACCATATGAAGCCTTTATAGTGTGCGCGCACACACACACACACACCACATACATGCACAGACTTACAGATGGCACTGTATGTAATTAACATACACACAAACACACACTCCAGATCAACATGGTCATTTTCCTGCTGAGCTACTGATGGGTTTTTCAGAGAGACAGCTGTGGTCGTGGATGAGAGGGGAAGAGGTAGACGCAGAGGCAGAGGGAGGGGCTGAGATGGAGGCTGTCATATTTTACCAGCAGAACTCTGAATGGTTTAATGTGCTGTATTAAATGATGGACACATGAGTAACAGAGCGTGTAATGATTGAAATCTGCACACGCGTGGAATTGACACATTGATGGTCTTTCCACAGCTTAAACTAACCGAGGAAATCATCTGCTCGTCAAATGGAATTTGACTGGCACATGCAAATCAGTTTGGATTGAAGTAATCACACTCGTTCAGTTCGCGCAGCCTCTCGTGCACTCTGCATGACTGTACTGTAATGTGTGACTTTCTCTGTTTGTCTGTCAGAAGTTGTCTCATCATCACACATGTCCACACTGAGCCAACAGAAATTTGAAATGCTCGCCATTTCTGGCCCAACATCCACACTAGAGGCTCTCGTATACTGAAAAACTGACAGACGGGTGGTACTGCAGGTAAACCTCCGTAGAGAAGTCCACGCTGTCTCGTGCGACATGTGCAAATGATGAAATTTATGTTATGCAGATCCTCACAGCTGATCACACAAGAAAATAAGCCTGAAACTGAAAGCTGCAAGTTGTAGAATATAAGAGAAAAATTGAGCTTTTGAAAAATTTAGGGCTGACAGAAAAGCTTCAGAGTTTCGACCCTTGCTGTGGTAATCAATGTCCGAAATTAGTATTCAAAGGAAGGAGATGTTGAGTCAGCTGCTTCGAAAAAGAGGCAAAAAAACTGATAAAGAGAGCAAAAAATGGAGCTCCACAAAACCTGTACACAAGCTTGAGCCTCCACACTTGCAACTTTTCTAAACTCGCTCGCACGTGGAGTGGACATTTTTTCGACTTTTGAGGTCGGGAAATTTTCCCTAATCCCTTTGTCTCTTATTAAGCTGCATTTACATGGAGACTAGTATTGTGATTATAATTGGTTTAAAAGCCCAAACAGGATAAAAATGCTCCATATAATCACCTCAATCAGAGGTGGGCCCAAAGAGATAAAATATCCGAGGAAGAGGAACACATGAAACACCAGACACTAATTATCCCATCCCATGTAAACAGTTGACCAGAAATCTTTTATCTGAATGATTTCAATCAGAATGAAGAAATAATGTCCATGTAAACAGAGGTACTGTTAGAATAATAGCAAAGTATATAGGGAAATAATGAGTGCAAGCAAGTTTGATATGTTGTGCACATCTGCATTATTTTATATTTAGAAAAGATATTTTCACATTGTCAACAAATCCAATGAAATGCCCAAAACCAACAATGTGACTGTGTCTCTCAATAATTTCCAACTCTCCTACCGTCTGTTGCATTCAGCCCCGAGCACGTTCATTCCCACTGACAACTTGAATCTTTAAAACAGCACAGAAATAGATCTTTGGTGGGCTCAGAGGAGTAACTAGAGCTTTGGTTTGGGACTACTTTAAGCGGTGGATTAATACACATTTGGTGCTTTGAGTGAGTATTTCCGGCAGCAGGATGGCGTCTGTGGGACTGAGTCAAAAATAAACAACACTAACTTGTGTTCTGACACCTTATAGGTTAATGTTAATTTGTTCATATCAGCTGTGAAATCAGTGCAGATCGGGTTGGGTCTGCATGTCTCGGTTCTGCATTGGACTGAGTAACAGCTTTAAAATAACAGACAGGTCCGGTTCGGTTCTGGGTAGCATATTTCGGTGGCACAAATTATGACCCATGAAGACTGCTTATGTGGTTTTCTCCTCACAAAGCTCCCCAACAGGAAAACAGTGATTTGATTTACGTGGCACTCAATGCAGCAATGTGCTTAGCTGGCTAACAGGTGGCTTTTATGAACCTCAATCAAATCAGTTCTTCATAGTCATTAAGCTGTCTAACAACAGAAACTGAAAAATATGTAAATCAAGCACTAACAAATCAAGAGTTCAGCTGTATCGGGACACAGTATACAGTAGATGATTAAAGACAGCATCGGGGAGCTAAACAGAGTTTAAGCAGCTGTAACTCAACAGACCAACCAAGACGTGTCTGTCTCACTCAGATTCAACTGTGACGCACAGTTTTGTTTATTAGGACAAAGAAGAAGAGATTAAGCCATCGTCCCGTAGGTGAAAATGGTGTTTGTAATTGTGAACATACAGTACTGCCCCCCCCCCCCGCCTTCCTCCTAATCCCACCCCTCACACTCAGACCTGTAAATCACTTAAGGACCCACCGGCGTGGGAACATCAACAGTCACGCTGTTGCTTTGACGACTGGACCCATGGGTCCATGTGCCACTGAAATGTGAATAAAAGCATTATCAGCAGTAAACAGAGCCTGTCCATTAACCAGAGGCTGCCGGCTGCACACAGTGGAAAACGTATGTCGCACACAGGGGGCACATGTGGTGCACGCATCATTCTCAGGGGAGATAAACATGTCTTGACAGAGTTCACCTTGACGCACAGTACACACCTTGCTGTAAATCAAGTAATATGGGTTGAGTATGAATGACAAAATATGTCTTTGCTCTGAAGCCAGCAAGGAAAACAGTTTATTCTCTTCTCTCGCTATTCAATTGCCAGAATCTGATTGTATTTTCTTTTTTATTTATTTTAAGCAAATTTACAATAGAGACTACAAAATAAAATAAAATTCAATTAAAATGTAGCCAGAACTTTTTACATTGCTGCCGTCTGGCAAAAGAAACAAAAGTATCCGTTGCCGTAACTCCAGAACAGCTTCTTTCCTCAGGCTGTGAGACTCCTGAACTCATCCTCAACCCTCCACCATAAAAATATCTTCTTGTGTAGAATAAAGGGATTACAACTTGCATTTCTGCTGATGCTTTTGATGTAAAATATCTATTGTTTTGTATCTGTATCTTAATTTAGCCTATTTTTAAATACATTTACAAAAAATCTAGAAAATCAACAGAAATGTGTATAAAAATTGCACAAATTAATATGTAGCTCTTACTGTTGATGCAGCAGTTTACAATATGCCACAATAGTCTGTTCACCTTGCTGCTGTCTGGTAAAAGATACAGAAGTATCCGCTGCCGTACCACCAGACTACAGAGCAGCGTCTTTCCGCAGGCTGAGACTCATGAACTCATCCTCAATACTCGACCATGAAATAATATCATCAAAATGTAGCTACAACTGTTGCCACAGCAGTTTACAACATGCCACAACCATTTGCTGCCTCCTGGCAAAAGATACAGAAGTATCCGCTGCCGTGCCACCAGACTACAGAGCAGACTCCTGAACTCATCCCCAACAACACTCCACCTTTTAAACGCACAGTGCTTTATTTCTGCCGCATATGTATGTGAGTTGATCTTAACATGACGTGAAAAATGAAAACTTGCCCGTTTCTCTCAGTTTCACCAGCCTGTGGATGGTCTTTCTAAGTTGTTTTATGCTGCTGGACTCAGGTCAGATTTAACATTCACATAAACTAATGGCACCATTCAACACAACACAGAGGTTGCACAGAGCCCCTTTAAAGAGCTCAAGGACGACCATTTTTGTACACAAATGAAAATGTTCTCCATAACTTTACCAACAGCTATATTTAAAACTGTCGAGGTATTTTTTTGGCTGCAAAGAAACTGCAGATGAAAAGGCCCTCAGCGCATTTATGTACACTGACAGTATATCTTTTGAAATGTCAGCATTTATTAATGCTCACCGTCAAATTAACAGACAAACATAAACTCCAACCTCGGCGGTCAATATTACCTTGAAGCAACCTTTAGCGTCCCTGAAGTGTAAAAGTGAAAACTCAATTTGCATCTTTATTGCTTCTCAGAGGGAGCGAGCGTATGATGCACACTCAACATGCAGTGAACCCAGCCTGGCAAAAATCCTCCAAAAATCAAAAGGAGAATCCTGCCTGTGTCTGACGTGAGTTTCATCAGCGTGGGGATTACTTTTGTTTCCAGCGAGCGGGGCTTTTCTCTAGTTCAAAAACGACGTGTCTCTGTTTATTATTCCCGTGCCCTCGGTGAAATCGCCCACGCTGTTTTGTGAGGGAGAAAGTCAGGAAAGGTGCACTCTTGCATTAACTCGGAGTGTGGAGACGCTCTGTTATGAGTGACATTTCCAGAACAGCACGCTTGATGACTAAGCAGCGAGGTTAACCATGAATAATGATTTCCTCTTTGATAGGGAGTGCCTCCAGTGAAACAGAGAAAGCCTCAGATACGGATTTCATTAGGGCGTGCGGTAGTAATTTGACACGGAAAAAATATTTTACTTTGCCACACAGAAATGATTTACTAAGGCTGGGCATTATATTGATGTTATATGGTATCATGATATGAAACTTTGGGTTTTTTTTTAATCATTATAACAGGTTAGTAAGGCTTAAAGGAACTTGTTGTTCAAGTGTTGTCCTTTCCAGGGTTTAAAGGCTGCATTGCAGTCAAGTGATGCCTTTACCCCCTCAGTCTTTAGATCCACATTACTGATGGTTATTTATCAAAAATCTAATTGTGTTAATATTTAGTGAAAGTCCCGATAGTCATCCTCACTATGCTGTTGGATGTCGATATCAAGGTATTCGGTAGAATATATTGGGATATTTCATTCTGTCGCCCAGTCCAAGCATTTATGAAGTGACTTAAAAAGGACATTTAAAAAAAATCAAGATGTATACTTACTGTATCATGTATGCTGCCCTACAAAGGCTAACTGCAGTAACTACGCAGACTTTAAAACTGAGAAAAATAGCTTAAAAGTTTTTGCACTGTCTGTCAAATGCGTTAGGTAGAACAGAGTTGACGCTCTGTACAGTAATCACAGGCCTCTTCTTGTTTTCTTCTAATTTCATTCATTACATCACATCTATATTAAAGTGTTTTAATGTTTGCTTTTTAAAAGTTGAATAGATGAGTAGTTAAGGTAAATTTTAGCAATCCTCAAGTGATATGTTGTGAGGTTTAATCTATTAAGATGGATTGATACGATAAGTGTCATTGTAAAATTTATGTAAACCCATTTTTAGAAGGATACGCTCTCATACGATACTATAATCTAGTCCCTGTCTTAATAGACAGCTGTCACAAACCATCGTCACAGAGGCCATCGTTCATAAAAACAAAGGCAGAGCGTAGTCACCACATTAACTGATGTTTGTCTTTGTTTACATACAGAAGCTTTTTTCTTTAAGATTTGTCACAAGATAAGAGACCTAAAAAAGTTTAATTTCAGTCATAAGTCAATTTTGACCAAAATTGTACTTACTTCGTCTATGTATGGCAGTATAGCGTGAAAATATAGCCTAAAATATGATGAAATACCTATCTTACCAGATATACAAATAAAATAAAGTTAAGATAATTCATGGAATTAAAAGCTGTTAGATGGTTCAGCTGAAAAAAACAAATAATCCAGTTTGCTACTTTATAAAAATTGACAAAAGTAAAACATCATCCATACAGAGTGAGGGAAAAACCTGGGAAAGCCACTTCCCTTCTGACTCAACCACTGACTCATGTAATGCTGACTTATTTGAAGTCCTTGGGGTGAAGCCAGGGTGGAATTAATTTCAGGGACTGACTCAGATCAATAAATTCACATTGTATTATCTACTCATGCCACAAAGAAATACATTTAGACAGAGAGCTTAGCCAATCACACTAATAACTCCCTGTCGATGCTGTCCTTGATGACGATCGGTCTGAAAGAGCTGAAGACAAAAGTCTCAGTTTGGAATAATGATGCACATGAAGCCAACGTTTGAGTGAGTGGATGTCCGGAAGAGTTCGATGAAAATCTTCAAACTCTTTTCTGTGGCTGGTAGCAGATCTAATTAGCATTACATCAATCCGACCATTAACTGTGAGGGGATTTAATTTGGGCATGCAGAAGGAAGAAGTTAACCCGTTGATGAGGCTGCAGAAAACAGCCTGGACATCTCAGGATCAGGCAGGTGAATCCTGCTCACAACTTTTTTTCTTTTCCCCTCCTTCCCTGTTCATCCTTCCCCGATCTGAGCCACAAAAGTAGAGAAAGAAAGAAAAGACAAAAAACATCCTGGATGTTTCATTACTCACCATCGTCTGTGTCATCAGTGACCGGAGCCTTGCTGGACTGTCCGAGCCCCATGGCTGCTCCTCTTACTGATTCTCCTCTTCTGCTCTCCCCTCAGCTCCTCTAAGCATCGACCGGCCTCTCCCTCTGAGACGCACTCATAGCCTGGTCAACACTAACCCCTCTCTGTCACACACGCGCACACACACACACTTAGTCTCACGTGCTGGACTGCTCAACCCTGACACACACATACGCAGCAGCTGGTTTGCTTTTGCTGACTTGAACAGGTCCCGTCTTCCTTGACACAACCACACATCATCACACACACAGTGGAGGGCTTGGGGGGAACACTGAAAGGCACTGAAGCGCTGACACACACACAAACACACACACACAGGCGGTATCACTACAGCGTAAGTTCCCTGTCTGTTTTTCGCTGCCGTTTAGATGAGCGCAGGCAGAGGGACGACTCTTGCCAGCCAGCAGGAGGAGGAGGAGGGTGGGTGATGCGTCTGTGGCTGTGACCCTCTGTTGACTGAGAGTCTAACCTGTGAGGGGAGGCAGGAAAACATGACACCACCGGCAGAGTGAGGGAAGGAGGGAAGGAGGGACAGAGAGAGGGAGGGAGGGAGGGAAAAGTAGAGAGGTAGAGCCATGAGACATGAACAGCTCTTACATCTATAGATCAATTTAAAGATAGACACAGTTAATTTAGATTTTTAGACACTGAAAGGAAAAAAAACGACCAAACTTTTCCCTCCTCTCAGCTCCCTCTCCATGTGTCATCTATCAATTATTCAATTTTTATACCTTCATCAGAAAGTCGTCCCAGTGGAGCATCGTCTACGGTGCATTTGTGATGAATGGTACGGTCCATTTTCCCATTAACAGAACTAAATAGGAGGTTTTTGATTTATGGTTTGCTGGCGTTGTGCTCTGTAAATGGAATCCCTCAGTCTGCCCTCTGGAGGACACGAGATTTCCTGGATTACCACGGTTTGTTTAAGTAGTAGACGAAGAAAACTGAATCTCCGCTGCAAATAACGATTATTTTTCACTGTCAATTATTTTCTCGATTAATATATTAGCCTTGTGTCTGTAAAATGGCAGAAAATGGTGAAAGATGTGAATAATATTTTTGAAAAAGTCCAATTGATGCTCTCAAATGTCTTCTGTTGTGCACAACCCACAGATCTTCACTGTGCTGAATTGGAAAGGGAGGTTGTGCTTCAACAGTCTTGATTCTTTCTGTCCGTATTTCTGCCTGTTTTCTGAAAGCTTAGAGATATGGGCCAACAGTGCAGTACCTCTGGTAGTCGTGGGGGGGCAGTGTAGCAGTGTCGCCAATAATTCAAATGAGACGCGCCCACAGGACAAGAGCGAGAAGTTTAAAATAATGGTGGAACTTTTTGAGGAGAGGTTATGCGAGTTGGTGGGAAGTTTTAAGATGTTACTTCACCCAGGTACAGAGACCGATTTGACCCTGAGCAGCGCCCTCTAGTGGTTGTTTTGCTGACAGTGACGGTTATATTGTTTGATATGGACATTTCTATTACTGCACATAAAGGAAGCATGAATGAGCCTTTAGACGAGTGATGGACGCAAAAATCTGATGAGCAAATTCCAAAAATCGTGAACAGGTAGCACATCTGAAATCTAGGGGGACAAATACTCACTTTTCACTTGTTTATCTGGCTCACATCACAATAGTTAAACACTAACGTGTTTTGGCACTGAGCCTCCTTCAGAGCGTTTGAAATATACAGGTTATGATCAGCAATAATCACAAGAGCAGAGTTAGAGCACAGCAGGGAGTTGGACCCAGTTATTTGGGAACCAATTTCCTTTCTCATCCCACAGATCTAGATACAGGGACCAGTCATGAGTAGATAGCTAAATCTGATTTCAACATACAACATGAAGCTCCATAAAACACTGTTTCTGGCCATCGTTGGTTCACTACTTAAACCCTAAACTAGAAGACAATAAAGGGACATAGATTACAAACATACTAAACTTTAAAATTCAGTGTACTGTACTAGCAGAGTAGAGAAACTAGAGCCCGACTGATATATTGGATGGCCGATATTACCGATATATTGGTATCGGCTTAGATGTCGTTGATATGCGCACTTATGAAAACTTTCTTTTTAGATATTAAAACGCAGCTTGGGATAATGAAATAATGAGTGAAGTTTGCTGTTTATGTGCACTGTAGTTATATTAGGCAATAAAATGTATTGTTAAACTGTAAAATATCCTGCCTTCGTAACACATCTTTGTCACAAGTGTTTGATGATCACATTTGTGGGATCATTGCCAAAAATGTATGTATTCTGGCCCATCTCATTTTTTGTTTTACCTCCTAATATATATATCAGCATCGGCCAAAATAGTCGATCGGCAAATAATTTAACAGTTGACAACTGATCGATTAATCGTTGCAGCTCGACTGCCTCCTGAAACATGTCAGAAGGAAGTCTGAAATATATATTCTTACTAAAGTGTCGGCATGTCAGTCAGAGCTCGACGGATATCGATATTAGAGAGTAAAATAATTCAGATATCGTTCTATCGGCTGAGATATGCACATTTTTTGCAGTGATCCCTCAATGTGGCCATCAAAAATATATAAGATAGAGGCAGGATATTTTACAGATTAAACTTTTGTGTCTAAAAAGACATGAAACAGTTCACTCAATCATTTTAAATCACCTCATAATGTTTTCCAGCATTATGATCCGTAAAAACAAAAAGTTTTCATATCGGCTCTCATGTTAGTTCATCATGTCATCATCTCAGATGTTATACTCCTGTAACAGCCTCCTCCTTTAGGGAGCCAGAGAGTAAGTTTATATTAACTTTTTTTTTAATTAATGGCATCTCCATTATCATTACAGCTTCCTACACACTGATCGGCAGCTTGTCCCATAACAGCATCTCGAAGGAGAGAATGAATGACTGACCTGACTTATGAGACGAGGCAGACGTGGGTAAACTTCAAGTCATCGTGGCAACAATATTCAGTCCGCCAGGGGAAACCCTTTCGTGAATGTCACTCCCAGACTGCATAATAAGGTCACCACGGCGCAGCTGAACGCATCCCTCTTTTGATTGAATGAAAATATTCAAAAAGTAGTGCGCAGTGCTGAGCTCCCCGCAGAGGACACGGTGCTCTGAGCCCTTATCTGATCAAATGGAAGAAGCATGCGCTGAATAGAAAGCACCCCGCACTCCCCGCACTCCCCCCACCACCACATCCATCCATGCGGGGCAGCTGTGGGCACCTACCTCTGTGCGCCGCCGGGTAGTTGAGCATGGGACCATTTCCAGCCCTGGTTTGCTGCAGAGATGTGAGGCGACACGGGAGCAACAGCGCACCCCACAGCGTCACTTGTCCGGTGGTCGGACTACGACGCGCCGGGACACCCGCCAAGCCACACGGAGGAAAACGGAACCGCGCAGCGAGACGTGACTTGCGGGATCCGCCGACGGAGTGAGTGCGATGCGAAATCCCTTGTTTCTGGAGGACAAGAGGACACAGGGCGGAGGGAACTGACTGGGGGCCACGGAGGGGGAGCTGCTCTGCGCTGATGAGAGACTGACCTCCACATCGCCGCCTGTGTAATGAGGCTGGCCACCAGTGTGCGTCTGGAGGGGCACGTTTCATGGGCTGTTCAGGCTGAGCTGCTGCTGATGCTGCTGCTGCTGCTGAGGTGTCCCTGTCGTTCACATGCTCATCACTCATACAAAAATAAAAGTTTGTGTCCCCTAAAGCGTTTTCACATGAGAAACCGAATAAATTATTATAAAATAAATACATTAAAGGGGCACTATGGAGAGGAAATGCAAACTCATATTTGCAATATGAAGAAGGAAATGTAATGATTTTTATTCCATAACTGAGTAAACAAGCTGTTCTCAGAGGGAAATAAGGTCCCCAGAAAACTGTATGAAGCTAGAAACGTGGCAGGGTCCGCCACCTATAAACAAAGTGAAACAGTGTTAAACTGTCTTGTGGTTTAAGGTCAGTTTGTTTATTCAGTCAGGAAAACGAAGAAAACTTGCGATATGCAAGAAGTTTTGTTTATAACATTAACAAATGATCAACAGAATGTGAAGAAACAACAGTGTTGACGTTATATAAAAGATGTCTGTGTTGTGTTGCAGAGATATATACTGTAGATAGCATGCTAACCAGGGGAACCTCTTTCTCCCCTGGTAGTCCAGCTAGCTGCACTGCTAACAGTGGCAGATACAGTCATGGATCTATAAACAGAAAACATTAAGCAGCAGTTAGCTGTTACTCTGGTGGGATGCTGCCCCTGTTTGATGGGAGTATGAATTCAAGGTGGCCGTTCCTTACGTATTGAATCTTTAAAGGCACTTCAGCAAAGAGGCAGTTTGTCATCACTGCTGTATGACAGTCTCTTAATAGATGAGCTGAGCCTGCGGTCTCATAATAGCCTGTAAAGTTATATGGAAAGGTCATTAAACAGCGGTGCTAATGCACACTCTCTGGTGTTCTGTTGTGATACTGACCTTATTGTACTTCATTTTTCTCCTTTATTCCCATAGGCATCAATATAATATTCTTAGATAGTATACTGTGTACTTTATAGATCTCAGGATGATCTTTTAACATGCTATGACTGAAATAGTGTAGCAAACCCAAAGTACAAGTTTGATCACATACATGATGATACCTTCTCATGGCAGTTAGTAGCCTAAATTTCTGGCAAAAAAAAATACTGATCTAGAAGAATGACTTGCGTAACAGCTACTTTTACTGTTCGGGGTCCTGTTGAGTAGGACAATAGAGGATCATGGTCGTACTGGACAGCCCACAGGTATAGACGTGGATACATAAAGAGCGCTTTAAAGATATAATATGTAGGAATTCTGGATTAAAATGTCTAAAAACAACTAGACCTTTGTTATATATATTTGTGTTCAAACCAAGAGAAATCCACAAGTTTACGCAAGGTACAGTAAAGGAGTGTTTCGTCTGCTTGCCTGACGCTACTTCAGGGACAGGGAAGACGGCAAACGAGACTAAATTTATCACAGATAAAGCTTTGAAACGTTACCGTGTCTGTGAACTTTGACAGAGCCATGACTGAGTCACGTCAGATAGATCTTCATGAGCAATGGTGGTGGTGTTCGCCACCAGTGAACCAATTTGGCCGCAGGATCGTTTGTGTTTATGCGCATTAATTCAGCACTCACCAGAGACCCTGTATCTCTCTCTTCTTTCCCCCTCTCCTCTCTGTAATGTCCTCATGAATTAAAGTACGTTTCCTCTTCAACTCCGGTCAGCAGTCAACCTTTCATTAACACCTGACAACGGAAGTCGCCTCTGCGGATCGCTGCTGCTGTCAGGTTTATAAACAGGAGTGAAGATAAATCCACTTTTTGATCCTAAAGGTTAAAAAGTAATCTCTGAGCGCTCCTCCTGTCAGTGAACAGCTCTGCATAAGAACAGAACCTGATGTGGTTCGGGGTGTTTATGCCTCCAGAGGGTGTGGCTCTGCACCAGACTCTCTGACCAGCTTTTTTTTTTTCATTTGATAGAGCCCCTGAGTGGCAGAAGTAACATGTTGTACGTTTAAAAAACAGAATAAGTGATTTTCTGCATCAGAATCTGCAGTCTTTTGTGCAGCTTTCTGCTCTCGTCGTACATTAACTCGTGTGTCCATTAACCACTAACAGTAAAACACATCCATCCATTAGAAGGGCTTGCACGGTCACCTGTGTCCCCTGTTAATTGAGCAGGCCAAGGTCGAGAGGAGAATGGCTGAGTGGCGGTGGGACTTTGGGACCGGAGATATGCTTATAGTGCACATTGCACATTTTCTTCCCCTTTATGCCTCTCCGTCATGCCAAGACACAGTCAGTGAGGGCCATCCATCTTCATACGGAGGGAGGAGGCAGACCTCCAACTCAACACCGCACACTATGAGAGGTGACGAGCATCACTCAAAAGCAGGACAATGCTCTATCGGGTGTTTGGCAGCATTGGGAAGTGTTCTGGTCTTTTAGATGAGATGAGTGATGACAGTGTCATATCACACCTGGACAGAGACGGAGTAAAGCTACTCGAGTTCTCAGCATGTCGCAGTGTTGTCCTAGTTTTGTGAGTGAGGATATTTTTGTGCCTGTATAGAGAATTGGTCAAAGATAAGTCGTGGGTATGTTAGATTCAGCTTTGAACTAAAAAATAGAAGCTATTTGCAGAACTTCATCGTGACACTTGCTGGACTTCAGTGGTGCAAAGTAACTAAGTATAGCTTAGAATTGTACTTAAGTATATTACCTGTACTTGAGTATTTCAGTTTTATGTTTTTTTCATACTTCCACTCAATGCAGAAAAAAACGTGCTTTCTGCTCTACTACATTTATTTGACAGATTTATTTACTTGTTACTTTTAACCCTGTAAGGCCCAGATATAGAAAAAAATGAGCAAAAATTTTTTTGACCTCTCAGATATTGTTTTAGGGGGCCTCTGATGTAGAAATTAAAGAGTTTTCAAATGTTTTACATTTTAGTAAGTTTTTAGGGAAATGTTGCAAATTTGCCACGCTGGGGATAGCTGGGAGCAGAATTTCTGTGTTTGTACTCACTTAGTCTGAACAGATATACAGAACATTTAAGTAGCCATGGTCTGAGTTTCCAGAGTTTGTCCTTCTTTTCCATCTCTGACACAGTCAAGTTGTTTGTAAAGTGTAATGAAATCAACAGAGATTGGAATCTGTTGCGGAACATCACATCAGAAACAGGGATGTACCGCGTGTCTGTCTCCCAAAACGAACTCCCTGTATCTTTGTAGTTTTTTAACTTCTAAATGATCTTGAGCTATTTTTCTCAGTGTTGCCCAAGTAGCAGTTTGTAGCATTAGGAGATAGAAAAACAGGTTCTGGATGTTCTGGAGTTGTTGGGGGGATGCCTGTTGCATTGTTCAGGGACAGGTGTAAATGGTCTTGAATGTGTCCCTGTCCCTGAACTCTAGCCATTTGCATTAGGCCCATCTTCAGGTACATGCCAAGCATCTTCTCAATTCCCCTATTATTGGTGTTAACAGATGTTCTATTTTTTTTTGCAAGCTGTACTCATTTGTGTTTCTTGTCAGAGCCTCAATCATGTCTTCTGTCACAAACTTTTGGAATAGACAGGGTGGTAGACCATGTGTCTAGGGTAGAGATCTAAGTATTTCCATTAGTATGTCCATAAGTATTATCATTTCAATACAAATGCTAATCAAAATTACACTACATTCAAACAATACTATCTGGCTGGCCTATTATGCTCTCTACTTATCATACTAAAAGGAACACATGCATCCCCCCAGAGTACTTACAGGTTCACATTCAAGACCATTTACACCTGTCCCTGAACAATACGACAGGCATCACCCCAACAACTCCAGAACATTCAGAACCTGTTTTTCTATCTCCTAATGCTACAAACTGCTACTTGGGCAACACTGAGAAAAATAGCTCAGGATCATTTAGAAGTTAAAAAACAAACAAAAAACTACAAAGATACAGGGAGTTTCAAATACCCTATACATTTTATTCATGTGTTTAATTATGGTCTAAGCTAAACTAACTAAACATTTAACAGAAAAACACATTTAGAGCTTAGTTACACTGAATCATCTAACACTTTAAATTTCTACTACATTTTTTTTCAACTTGTGACCATGTGAGAAGTGCAGTGTCCTTATGTAATGTGTAAGGAGCACAGGCTATTTTGACTACCACCCTGATCCAACGTGGCAGAATTGCAACATGGACATAAGAAGCTCTAAATCAAATTTAATGAATGTTTTCCAAAATAACTAAATATGTACATGTTCTACACATTGTAATAGACACAAAAAAAAATATCTAAGGAATTTTACTTACTTTAATCCTGACAAATCAAGTCATGCAAAAAAAGGAGATGAGCTCAGCGGGAAGTTTGCAGATAGAGTGAGTTCATGGCCAGATGACCGAACCTATAAACACTTATTCTATCCAATAGCATTGTGAGGACAAACAATAGGACCCATTAACTATGTAAATGTGGTCTTGAGAAAAAAAAACATTTGTAGGCATTTTTTTAGAATTGTTAAAAGTGATGTGGCAAATTTGCAACAGGGGGTCCTACAGGGTTAAGGTGATGATTTTACACAATAGATATTATAACAATATTTTAAATATTAAAGATTAAACCAGTGGTTTACACTCGAAACTTCTCACATGGTTTCATTTCAATAGATATTCAAATGATCCAGTATTTCACCAAAAACTAAAGATTAAAGAAAAAGTCGAAAAAATGAAAACAGATTTGTGTATCAGAACTTTCTTTCTTCTTTCCTTCCATTAATCATCTCAATATCCCTCAGCTTTATCTGGTGTCTCTCTGTATAACAAAAAAAGTAGTTCAAAGTAGCTTAAGAAATATTTTCATGCAGGACTTTTACTTGTAATGGAGTATTTTTACATCGCTGTTGCTTTTACATTGCTGAAGAATCCGAATACTTCTTCCACCACTCCTGAATGCTCAGGAAGCTGCATTGAGTTTAAAATCTGGGAAATTATCCCCATCTAGTGGATTTAAAAAGACATTACATGAAGTGGCAGCGGCTAGTATTACAGTAAAGATCCTATGGGAATATCATTTACAGTATAACTCTTTCATGGTCAATATGACTGTTTCAGCAGTTCAGTTTAAAGCCTTTCTATTTGAGGTGTACACATTTAAACAGGCATGATTCATACTTGTGGCTTATTTTCTGTATTGAACAATGACATTTTGAGAAGTTGAGAATTGCACACGTAAACTCTGTTTTGTTGGAGTATTGTTATCTTTTTCACTCCCTCAGATATTAAAGTAATAAAAATACACCTGCACCAATACAATAATAGTCCAAATACCTCCTGTGGCACATTAAAGTCAGACACCTGAATTATCTGGACCCTTTTTGTCCAGAGGGCTGTCTGGATTCTACCGGGGAAGGCGTTTTTTTGTTTATGTGGCAAATTTCATTACAAGTAAACTCTATTTGCTGCGTATTAAAATGCATACTCAAGCAAACAACATCGAGGGGAGAATATTCAGAACATACAGTATAATGCAGTAAAAACGTGCAGTTTTGTTCCAAAGGTGCAAGTGTATATATTGAGATGGGATCTTGAGACTGTAGGCTTCAGGTTATAGTAAGTCACTGTTGGGTTTTGTAAACCACTCTGCAGTTGGTACGTAAGCTAGCAGACAGTTGTATTTAACTTGAGTATTTCCATTTTCTTCTGAAGTTCTAGACGAATATTGCACTCCACTACATTCATTTTATACTTTGCATATTCAGATTAACATGCATCTAACAAATGAAGTATGATGTGTGGGGATACTTTAAGACGGGGGGAAATACACAAGCTACCCGGCAGTAAATATAAGTATATTTGATGCAAATACTTTTGCACTTTTACTTGAGTATAATTTGACCTGACAAGTAAAAGCAAGACTTTTACTTGTAACAGAGTATTTCTGAGTGATGGAATGTAACTTGGGACATTTACTCAAGTGCTGCACTTAAGTACAAAGTGGTAATTCAGAGGTACTTCCCTTGAGTAGTGTACTGTGTCAGACCTAAAGATTTTTTTAATGTAATTTATTTTATCTGCTATTAGACTAACAAAAATACTAATACTCATAATCAGAGATGTGCTGAATATTGTATCTGATCGGCCCGGCTGTTAATAGGTCTACCCAGAGATATATACATATATTTAAATATCTATATGATTAACTTTCACTTGTACTTTTGAGACTTAAGTACATTTATCATCAGACAATTTAAAACTTTTACTCAAGCACTATTTGTATGGGAGAATTTCACTTCTACCAAAGTTATAATATAAAATAATGCATGACTTTTGGGCACTTTTCACAACACTGGTACTTCTACATTGTGGTATCAAATTTCACTATAAGTCAGAGATCTGACTGCTGCCCTAAGGAGGAAAAATCACTGCCCACCGTCTCCTCAGGCCTGTTCTGATTGTTCCATAGAGAGGAGTACTGTCTTATCTGACACAATGGGTCTTGGGCTGTCATTCTCCTGCAGTTGCATAATTATTTTGGAGTAAACAGAGGGTGTGTTAAAGTCTGTCCACTTGCATACGTGGCTGCGTGTGCGACACAAACAAACAAAACAGAGGTTTCTGTCAGAAGGTGTAGAAGGTGTCAGTGAGTCATGGCGATCTTTAAACACTTGTTGATTGTTTCGTCCTTGTTGCCGCTCGTGCTGAGCTACCCCTTCATCCCACCAACGTGCTACAGCAAGGTGCTGAGCATGGCACGAGAGATCACCGAGTGGGCTGCAGATTTAAAGTGGGGCTACGAAACTGTAAGTCAGCTGCTGGTTTGTCACTTTTGAAGATTTTTTTCTTGCTTTCTATATTGTTATACATTTTATAGCTTGTTGTATATGTTGTATCGAGGACCATATTGAAGACTGAAGTTATTTTATCCTTTTATTCATTATCCAGACACAAATATGCAATAAAACATCAGTTGAATCAAATCAAATCAAAGCATAGGAGGCTAAATGTGAACAAATCTATATGGGTATTAAAAACTGTTTATGTTTTTGTCTTTTAGGGTTACTGCATGTCACACATGCCAGATCTCTACCTCGATGTTCATGTAAGTATAACTTAAAAAAATCCCCATTCTTATAACAAAAACCTCTTTAATGTGAATCAGATGTTACTAGATTTAAATATTTGAAAAATAAAATGTTTCCTCATTGGAATTTTTAGTCAATGTTTGTCTTTCACACTCTGGTTGCCCTAAACTCTTCTCCACTAACATCTGTGCTCGCCTCAGCTGTAAATCACGCTCTTGGACACTAATTGCTACTCCTGCATTCAGAATTCCTGTGTGATGCAAAAAATGAGGACCTACATCTCCCTGGTGGAGGGCCTGCGACAGCGCCGCTGTGCTTACACCAGAGAAGTGAGGAAGCTGGGTGTCACTCTGAGACAGCTCTTCATCTTCATGTCGGAGAAATGTCACGGGGTGAGACAAAGATAAATGAATCAGGTCATCACAATGAGACTCAGGCGGCACCATTAAGATACGTGCCATGAAGCCATTAAGGTAGAAAGTACAGGGATGTATCTTTTCTTATTGGGACTGTACCTTTTTGGCAGCGACTGCAGTTACAGACCTCATATGTTTAGCCTCATTTGTGCATGTGAATGTATACCAATATCTTGAAATGAATATGTTAAAGATTAAACTCCTCTGTGGGTTGAGGATGTCAAAATTGAAGAAGTAGCAGCAGTGTAAGAAGTTGCAGCAGAGAGTGAAAAGAACAGAATAACACTGATGAGGTGCGTTCAAACCGACTGCTGGTTAATGGGTCGCTCGGTGAGTCATTTCACAGGATTAAACAGGGTTTATGATGCAGATTATTAAAAAACATTATGTGCTCTGTGGATGTTTGATCCCCGCTCACCTGAGCAGCGAGGGCAGACGCGGCCAACAGGCTGACATGACCTGTCTGACCTGCAGACGACCAGGCCACCGTGTCTTGCCAAAGGGTTACAGTTAATTCACCCTCATTAGGGTCATTTCAGCTCAGCTTCAATAACAGAAACAGGGTGAGCTCTAATTATAGACTGGAAATACACTAGAGAAAAGTGTTTGTATGTTCAACCTTAGGTGAAATGTTTTTTATGCAGCGTGAGGGGAAGCCAGATTCAAATAGAGTTAATCTTGAATCTTGCAGTTTCAGTCCAGATAACAGTGTATTTAGTGGATGAGCTCCTTACAACATAAGAATTATGAATCCTGAATATACATCTTACTAATCTGCACCATCTTTACCCACTTATTTCACCCCCCAGGAGCTGGCGTTCACGACCCATGACTGTGCGGCGCTGGAGCGCTAACATACTGGATCCTGAAATGAAAAGATGTCTGCTCAAGGAGTGTGAAAGAACAACCCAGGAATAATAGTCCTTCTATGTATTTTCTTCAAGCGTCCTCAATACTTAAAGACGCAAGAATGATGTTAAAGTCAAATCTATGGTTTTGTTCCTTCAAAATGTACTTTAATCATCTGTTTTCTAAGTGCAGTCGGGCTGATAGCTACTAATTACAGGATCTATCTGAAGGAACCTGGTTGAGGAAACATTTCATGTATCCCTCTCTCCTCCAGCCAGTAAAGCAGATGTTTCATGTTTCAGATGTGTTATACTTTATAATTGTCGCAGCTTCACAGTATATACAATGCAATACTGTCAAGTCTTACTGACATTTTGTAACACTTCATTACAACTATCATTAATAAGTGGAAAATGTAAAGTTAAACTTCTGTTTGTAAATGCTTAATGAACATTTATAAAGGCATTTCATTTATCATGAAGCTGCAACAGATGTTCATACTACTTTGTAACTGTGCAGTTCATCTATAAACATTATTTGGATGGTGGTTATGAAGTCGCAATGATGTTTATAAACCTTTACAATTGCGTTAGAAATTGTTTATAAAGTATTTCATTGTTTGTTATTGAAATAACTGTTAACTCATCTTTTATTAATTATAAATGTACAATGTTTAAAGTATGGTTAATTTACTTATACTTATATATATATATATATATATATATATACTTTATATACTTTTATATACTCTGCCAATAAAATCAGTGTAATTCAAGATCTTTGCTTTGTTTATATATGAATTTTTTTCACAATATTATCTTACTTTTTTCTGATAAAATACTTTACTGTTCTTAGTAATGAATCAAAATGCAGTGTTTCATGGTGAGAGTTCACACGTGTCCCAGTTTGCAAAATATCAATTATATATGAAGGATTATTAAAGATGGGCCTGAACGCAGCAGACATTTTCTCAACACCCAGATGTTACTAACAACATTAACAATGGCTCTGTTGGATTCAAGTGTCCCATTAAGGTGTGACGGTGAGCATGAGCAACACCGGGACCATGAAAATGAAGCCGCTAAATGGAATTCGACCATCGTTAATTTGATTAATAACACCTCGGTTTGTCCTACTGCGACTTGTCACAATGTCGTCCATAACAAAAGGTCTCTATCGTCAGGCCCTCCGGCATTTCTGTTTATTTCTAAATCATCATCAGCCGCCATTTACTGTTCGACTCAAAGTCAAGTAAAGTGAGAAAAGGCATCACATGCTGTAGTTTAATTGAGTTGGACAGTTGTGGAGTCATATGAACTGTACACAGTATTCACACACATACAATGGTGACGAGTCATTAGTGTGAGCAGATGCCTCTGTGGGCTTGTGTGGACTTGCATGAGCATGTCTCTTTACTGTAGGTTCTGTAGGGATTTACAGGAAGTGCTGTGATACTACAGAACGTTTAACAAGGTGGTTGAACAGCTGAGATAATAGACGTATATGTCTAAAATGGTTCATTTAAACAGCTCAATGCTGAATTAATGAGCAAGCAAAGCATGACATCACTCCACTGGCACCAATCATCCTCTATAATTGCTAATACAGCAGTTCATTGTTCGGCTAATCTGTCCATAGAGTTAATAGAGAAAATTGCTCATGTGAAGGAGATTGTAAATGAGGGTCAATGAGTGTCATTCTGAAGTGATTTATGCGTTCTGGAGGGAAATGTTACCTGAAAGTCAGTGAAAAATATTTCAGAACTACCAGCGGAAGATTAAAATGACAACAATGACTGAACAGAGAGCAGTAGATCCTCAGAGCTGGACTTCTCTGACTGTATCTTACTCCTTTAAAAGACAGAGTTCACAAAGTGCTCTGACATGCAGACAAAGCAAAAGCTGAATACTCAGAAGGAAACAAAACAACATAAAGTTAAACAGTAAGGGCCAAAGTGAAGCGAGACAGAATTCAGGTGAAGATAAAAAAGTTGAAACATGATGGAAAAATGCAAAATGTGAATATCGCCCTATCTCTCATGTTAAACGGAGTCCCTTTGTCCGGATCAACACCAATAGTGAATGTGATCTGTTCTCCTCTGAGAACAGTTTGTTTATTCAGTTATGGGAAAGATAAACATGTCTAAGTTTGTATTATTACCTTATTAATACTGTTAATATTAAAATTCTGAGTTTGAATTTCTTCTCCAAAACTAAAAAGGTAATAATACAAACTCAGAAATATTTATTTTTTCCAAAGCTGAATAAACAAGCTGTTCTCAGAGGAAAATAAGGTCCAGAGCACTGTTTGAAGCTAGAAAGGTGGCAGGGTCCGCCACATATAAACAAAGTAAAACAGTATGAAACAGTGTTGTCCTTTAAGGTCAGTTTGTTTATTCCACAAAACTACACAGTGCTCGTGTAACAAAATGTCTGTCAGCGGATGACTTATCATTTCAGCAGCAACCTCGCTCGTGTCGTTTTGCACGTGCTCGACAGGTAGAGGTTCACTGAGCTGAACGCGCCACCAGAGGGCGCTACAGCACTGCCTGCACAGGTAAAGGAACAACTGAGCTCAAACACGAGCACGTAGTTTAAATGAGAAGAGACTAGAAACCAGCAGAAATCAGTGCAGGTACGTTATCATTTAAAACAACGATTCATTCATTTAAAAACTAAACTGTGATGAAAAGAAACTCACATGTTTTGTTCTTTAATAAAAACAAACAAACAAACAAACAAACAAATAAACAAAGACATCAGACATCACAGTGATGCAGCAGGACGAGAGAGAACAATAGATTAATGTCGTAATAAATTCCTGACTGCATTCCTCGGCTCTCCAACAGAAGCTGAGAGGTGTTGTTGATGGCCCAGCTGTTCGAGGACCCGCCCTGCACCACAGACCCGGACATGAAGTCCTCTCTACCTCATCAGCGCCGCAGTGACGACGGCTCCCTCTGTCAAAGAAACTACATTTCCATGACGGCAGTGGGAGGGTTTGTTGAGTAACGAGGTGGGGCGTTTTCGCACACAGTTTGAAGCAACAAGTTGCCCTGGCACTCAGTCAGGCAGGCAGGCAGGCAGGCAGTGAGGCGGCTGCTCCATCGTGTCTCCAGCGGCAGGTGGTCACCGCGCGTCCAGCACCGACCGCAGCAGCTTGTGAATGGGATTACGACCGCAGAGCCTTCAGAGATGAGATGGAAGGAGTAGAATAACTTCACTGAACGAGCTCGGATCTCTTTTTTCTCTTTCTCTAAGAAGCGGAAAGTGAAGATCGGTGAATTGGTAGATTAAGTGTTTTGGACGGGTTGCGCGTCTGTGCGTGCGTAATGCTCTCCGCGTAGAGCCTTTTCACACTTCTTTTTTTTTCTTTCTTTGATTGAGTGTTTGCTGCGTTGTAAATTATGGCATTCGCCAAGTTCAGCAAAATCCTCCGTCTGCCCACGATTGAAATCAAGAAGAAAGTGAAGCAGTACGAGCACGTCCACCGGGACATCAACCCGAACGACCTATGGGAAATTATTGGAGAGCTGGGCGACGGCGCGTTTGGGAAAGTCTACAAGGTGAGTGTGATTTCGGAGACACGAGGCACCTGCACAGTGTCCAAACCACCGAAGAGGGAATCTGCTGGTAGTTCTCAGTCCTGTGAAACTTTATTGATCAGCTGCGCACCTGTTGCCACGTTCAGCGACACTTTACTGTGCCAGAAAGGCCTCTTGGATACTAAAATTAATATTCTGTCTGTGTTACTGTGCTAAGATACAGCCCTTACATCAGTTTCCAAAGGTGTAATTCACTTGCCATGGATGCTTCACCTTCCCAGCATTGTTTGGATTATGACTGATACTTCCAGCAATGTTGTCTCACTGTACAACAAACTCAGGTAGCCTCCGTGCTGTTGCACCCAGAGGATTAAAGGTTGTAACAATCATTCATTGTACTCATGTGGGTCAAAGATTGCTCGCACCCTCCTGCAGAGATCCACCTCATCTTCAGTTTTACTCCTTGTTTGACCATTTTAAATCATCAGACCTCACTTCTCTTGCGATTTGTCTTGAAACATCTGCAGTAAAGAACAGGGGTGGGAATCACAGAGTAACTCACGATAACGATAGTATCACGATACAGCGATTCTGCAGACAATCATCTATTGATACATCATGATTTCTGTCTAACTGAAGAGTGCAAAATACCCCTTAAATGTCCTATTTGTAAGAAAGGTTGAGAGTTTCATTCCCAACTTGTCAACAACGGACACTTTGGGATTGTAGGACGGGCCGACCGCCAGCCCAAAGTGCCAAATTTGACACTGAGTGAAAACAATGTAAAAAAGCGCACAGAGTCTTGGCTTAGTGCCTCTTTATCCCACACACTTGTCCATGTAAATGTGCCGTCAATCATCATTCAATGTGCTACAGGTGATATTTGGTTCCAGCGTATCGATAATCGTATAGCAAGAGGAAGTATCACGATACATTGCCGTATCGATATTTTGTCCCAGGTTAGGGAAATCTACAATCCCTGACTCACTTGCTGTGAGTCCGGTGACAGTGAAAGCACTCTTCATTAGTTCCGTCCTCTCCTCTCCAACCTCTGCAGCAGCAGCAGCAGCAGCAGCACATTTGGCCCCTAGGAGTTATTTAATCTGGATGTGTTAGCTGCTCTGTCCGCTCTGTGCAGCATGGCACAGGCGCTCTGTGTGTGCGCTGCCCAGCGGAGCACAGTGAAAGTCTTTGACACATCGGGGGCCTCAGTGGAAGAAGTGATGCCTCACCAGAGGTCTGCACCGAACAGAAAACGCACTCTTTTCAGGGGACTCCACCTTATTTAGGTATTTTGTTTTTGCTGGAGAGCATACATGCAGCGAAAGATCATCATTCCTGCTTTGCTTATTTAGCCGCAGGTCTGAGTTAAGCATTACATAAGTTGTTCTATAATGTATCTTTTGATCAGAGTGGAGCATGTGAGACGTCCTGTGGATGGTCTTTTGACAGCACAGAGAAAAATATGGCAGAAGCACATGTGAAACAGGCATGAAAACAAACAATGCTTTCACTTTGTTTCGTGAAGAAAGAAGCTGACTGATACAGGAAGTCTTAGATTTTTCAAACTGAAAGGCTCAGATGATCTTTGGCTCATCTGTGTGTCAAACACTTGAATAATTGTCAAGCCTTCTTAGGCATTAGAACGTCTTTCCTCTACAAATGTCAAGCATCTTTGGCTTCTGTTTCCTCTCCTCGAGTGGTTTTGGAGGAGGACAGCTCCACACCTGCATCTGTCAGATGGAGGCGAGGGACAGACAGAGGGAGGGAGGGCAGAGTGGGAGCAGATGACGGCCAAGAGAGGAAGTCGTGGGACTCCACCAGGGGACAACTTCCTCTCACAGCTCCTGAACCTCAGAATAATCAACCCGTCTGTGGGAGTGAAAGGTCTCGAGTGGTGGATCGCACATGTTTTTCCGTCGTTAAAGTGTTTGATCGAGCAGGCGCGAGGGGGAGGAGGCTCCATATCGCTGTCGCAAGTGAAATCGGCTGCTTATCAGACTGTTGGGGTTAGAAGTCAACTAGAAAGCTGGGTGTTGGATGTGTGACAGGCAGCAGATGAGGAATACTGATTGGTTCTTCATGTATAGAAGAACTCTTGTCCCCTTCTTAGCTCCTGTTGTTTCCAACATCTGTCTTTCAGATTGGGCCACAGGCCTCTAATTGTACAGTGAGTACAAACTGACTCTCCAAAGGTTAATGTCACCATTGGGGAAAATAACAACTCAGTTTGTTCCTTTGAGAGGAGTGTTAGGGACAAATCGAGCAGGAACACAGTGAAAGAATAAAATGCAACATAATCCCTCTGATATTCAGTACGTTCCACTTTATTTTCAGTTTCATTCTGTCAGTGCAACTTTACTTTTTTGTTGTTGATACAGCCCACTGCAGATGAGGAGTCAAAGATCAGTTTATCAGTTTTATTGTGCTCAGTTTTGTTGGTGAAATTTAGCACAGTTGTGACCTTACACAAGTTATTCACATTAAAGGTGAGATTGCTCTTTAGGTAAACTCTGGGACATTGTTTCATCACATGGTTACGAAGACTTGAAAGATGAAAAATGAAAATAATTGAACATGTCTAGTTGTTGATTAAAATATTCTCTTTGAATAAGAAATGAATATATTAAAAACAAAACAAATATATTAAGCAAGTAAGGAATATTCATTTTTAAATACAGGTAAGCCAGGCAGAAGTAAACCCACGTGTGCACAAACAAGCTGTTGACATTCTCAGGTTTTCTGTGTCACAGGTATCACTGTCCAACATTAGTGTGGCAGTGGCGTACAGTAGCTAAACAGAAAGACTTTTGACCTGGATCTAAATGTAGGAAATGTGGCCTTTCCCTTGGATCCAGTTTAATAAACACATCTTGTCATGAACTGAAAAACAACTATTTAACTTTACTAGAACCTGCTGATTAGCTTCCAGTGAACATGTAGAAGACAGACTGCATAATCAGTGTTTTGTAGTGCTACTTTTAGATCTTTGATTTGATTTGATTGAACTTAACGTTTGTCATTATAGTGCATGTTGTAATTCTTTTGACACATTGCTCAAATGTTGCAACATGTTCTGCAGACTCCCGATCTCACAACCACAGTGCTGTGGTGATTCTCTAAAATCACCACTGACCTTTTTGTCTCTGTCAGGTCTTCTTTAACCAAAACCACCTTCAGTTTCTCTCAGGCTTAAAGGTATGACAGTAGACTGTCTCACTTCCTGTCTTCCAGGTGTGTCATAGGATGTCTTCTTTGTCTTGTAGATGTCTGCCTATGCATGCTTGCACTTGCTAGGAAGAGTGTGTGCATGTGTGTGAAGGTGTGTGGCTGCAGCTGAAGCATGAAACAGAGGACTTGTATGGTTCCCCTCACTAATTAATGGGCCACGTGCCACTGAGCACATTGCCCTGCTGCCGCAGGTGAAATGTTTCCATGGACACGCGCAAGCTGTGAGGTTACGCATCGTCAAATTCTCATCATGGGATGAAAACCACAGTTCATCTTATCCCCGTTGGTCTGTAATGTAAAAGGCATTGTGCTCAACCTGGACTTAAACAGTGGTAGAGGAGTTGTTCGTGTGTAGTTTCCTACATACTGCAGAACTGTTGATTCAGACTGAATGTTCAGAATTACTTTTGGTTTCGGTGTCGCTGGAGTCAAAGAGTGCAAACTGCAAGTGGCATGTTTTGTTAGTAGTTTCATCTACAGAATGTCGGAGAGTTGTGAAAAATGCCCAAAGCCCAAGATGATGTCCTCAAATGTCTTGTTTTGTCCACAACCCAAAGATATTCAGGGCTTGTTCGGTAGGGCAGAAAGGCCAGCTGTCCACTGCCGCCGGGCTGCCCTGCCGCTGCTCCTCCACCCATCCTGTTCTGCTCTAACAAGCCCAGAGAGCCAAAAGTATTGCGAGGGAACACAAAACATATTGCAAGGTAACTCAAAAGTAGTCCTAAGAAAATCTCACCATGACCCTTAGAGGGCTTCGTATGAATCAGGGAATTTTGATTATCAAAATAGTTGCAGATTAACTTAATAGCTGACAACTAATCGATTAATCGTTCCAGCTCTACTTTTGTTTTCGAAAGGAAAGAACAGCAGGTTAGATAGCCAAGACAATTTGCAGCAATGGTTGTTGACCCAATGACCGTTGGGTACCATCAGAATCATCCCTGGAGCCATCTTGGAAACGATCAGATCCACATGAACCAGTTTTGCCTTTTTATAGATTTAAGTTAGATTCAAAAAAATATGTCATTTCATGCCTTTGCTGATATTTGCCAGATGTTGTAGGACAACTGGATTCCTTCATCGCACTAAGTAGGACGAGTGTTGCTGGTCTGACTTGTAATGACAGATGGTGGAGCGCGAGTGAAAGGCTTATGGAGAAATCACTTGAACATGATTATCCCCTTCAGTTAAGTGAAAGACAAACACTCTGGGTGTCGTCAGTGAGGGGGGGAGGAGGAGGTGGCACAGGTTGCAACATCCTCTTTTCAAAAGAAAGCCACAAGTGCAATGTGAAACAGTACCGTCTTAATTTAGAATATGGAAGTGCCACAAGGCGTATGTTGAAGTCCTGTTACTGAGACGAGCGACAGTGCTCCCTGAAATACTGGTCCTAATCTCAGAGACCAGCTGGGCCTTCAGTTGACTGATAGGAGCCCTGCTGGGTGGGTGTGGGCTCAGCATGCTGGGAGTCCTCTTCATTTTCGTGATGACGCTGTAATGGCACTGACCGAATTGCCTAATCCTTGTCCCCGTGTCTGTATACTGCAGGTAGTTATGCACGTCTAATAAGCTGGTGGTCGAAGACTCAGACCATTCTCAGGAAACGTTTGTCAGTGCGCTGTTGACTGGAAGTTATTTGAGATCAGTTCTAGATAGAGTTCCTCTAAATATCTGGAATCTTGCACTACCTGTCTGAGCTTGGTTTTATCAGCACGCTCTATTCATAAGCCCTCCAATCTGTTGTTACTTGCTGCAGGCAGGACGTATGGCTCATCTGTCATGAGATTCATGAAATATTGCTCAAGGCCTTCCATGACTATGAATGATTGACGAGAGCAGCGTAAGTGTAGGTTAGGTTTTTTAAAGGCTCTCCACGGCACATCATGATTTCACTGACCTTCCTGTTGAAGACATTGGGGGTCAAGGTTTTGGACGTGGGACATTTTGTTTTTTGACTAAAAACTTTCAGAACCTAAAAAAGACTTGAGACACCATCTTTTGGTTGTTCAGTTTGAACTTTGTGAGCTCTGTCATGTGCTTCACGCCCAGTCGAGTGCATACATTCATGCTTTCACGCAGTCAGCAGGTTGTGTACGAGAGGAGTTGCTACTGCAGAAGACATTATGGTAAACTCTTTCAGAGCAAGAACAACTCTTTTAGCAGTTGATAGCATTGTAGATTATTATATTTCATGACTAAACAAACTTAAAAAAACAAACTGACTTTAAAGGACAACACAATTTCATACAGTTTTACTTTATTTATACTTTTTGGACCCTGCCACCTTTGTACCTTCAAACAGTGTTCTGGGGACCTTATTTTCCTCTGAGAACAGCTTGTTTATTCAGTTATGGAAAAAATACACATTTCTTATTTCATCCTTATAATTGTAATTGTTTGAATTTCTTCTCCAAAACTCATAGTGTCCCTTTTAAAGTTGGGGTTAGCGATAAGAAAGCTTTGTAGCCTCGCAAAAGCAGGTCTTAAGTAAACCAATATCCTTTCCTGCACTGTCAATTACAACCCCGGCCCTCAAAAACAGACCACACATCAGGCCTGTCCATGAATAGAATTAATAATGACTGCACAGTAAAAACAAGTTTAAAACTACATCTCACAATCAGCTCCAGTTTGGTATTCTAGTCCCTTTTTTCTCTCTAAAAATGGTTCAGTCAGTCACCCAGGAGAAAACCACATGTTGCCATAAAAATATTATCGCATCCATGTTTAACTAACCGCCCCTCATGAATGAATGCATGCTTTGCAACCACTGCTATGGAGGTTAACATATAGTAGGAAACCTTTTTTGGACGTAAGCCACTGAAAAAGTACCTTTTCATGGTACATTTGACACTCTAATTTGTATTTGGCGTGGCATGGCTTTGAGGCATGAACAGTTAGAAGTAAATGGGCCTCGCTGTAGCTGCAGAAAAACATGATTTTTGATTAAGAAGTACTGTTCTTTTACTTTTAAAACAATACAAGTTATATGTCTTACTTTATTTATCTAGCCGACGATGAAATTGTCCCGAGGTATCCTTAAATGTCCAGGGATGTCACGCTTACAAATGTTGAAGCGCAGTCTTGAACTGCAATCACTGGCTTGGCAGCCTTATCAGTTGCTCCGCTATAGTCAAAAACATTTAATATTAGCTCGATTTGCCAGTTCTCTGGAAAAATCAGCCAGTAGCCTATGATGTGTATGTGCGTTTGGACAGCAAGAGGAACCGGTAATCTGTTTGTGTTTATTGAATGAATCAAACTGAAATTGTGAAAGTGAGGGGGATGAAAATTGGATATTTAAATGTGAGGAAGTCATGACCCCGCCATGCTTAGTGGACATTATGCTCTTGGGTAATAAAAGTCACTTCTCTGACACAAAAATAAACTTTGGCTCTCAAACAAATCACTAGCCCACAGTTGAGTGTTTGTCATCCTTCGCTCGTGCACCTTGTTCATCTGATTGATAAAAAAACACCACTTCCACGGGCGTCCGCCGTCAGAGGTGAGCTTTTGTTCACTGCCGTCATTATTGAGGAGTTGAGAACCACATTCCTGTTCGCAGACACATGGGGAGAGCCTTCAGAGGAGGGGCGCTTTACAGGTTTATGATGGGGCAAAGGTCCAACATACACACATTCCCCTGGAGGGACCTGTGTGTGTGTTTGTAGAGACTCTGACACAGAATACAAGCCGAAAAAAAAGACGTCAGCATGTGGTATTTTCATTCAACCTGGAGGTGACTGACCCTGGGGGAAAGTCCTCTGTGTAGTCTGCTACAGGAGGACATCTGGACCATTGACATGATGATTAATTATCCCTCGTTGTCTTCAGCCTACATTCTAAAATACTCCTTAATTAAGTCGTCAGTGTTAAAAAATATATGCTCAAAGTAATATTTTTGTTAAAAGGCTGTGCGTGCCTGAATAAGAAGGGACACACACAAACACACACAAGGCTGCGAGCATGTGCTTTCATGTGTGTGTTTACTTAGTCTACCAGTACATGCAGCGTGTTTGTGTACCAACACATGGGTCAGTAACATCTGCTTTCACAGCTTCGCCTTCTTTTCTCCATCAGCAGCCGGCGTGCTTCTCGGTCATGGATTGTGGCCTTCGGACAGACTGTTAGTGAAAACAGATGGGTGAATATATGTGACAGATGGGGGGGAGATGTTACCGGCGGGGATGACAGACAAATTTGGTGAGGGAGACAAAAGACGAACCGCTTGGCGGATAATGAGTGACGAGGCAGGAGGGTGGAGAGGTTTACTGTACATATGCTGCAGTAAGAGGGTTACAGACAGGGAAAAACAAGATGTAAGGTGACTATCAGGAAAACAGACATTCGTGTTTCCATTGTGTTTATTTATACAGATGTATGTTCTGTGTGACAAGAAACTGTGATAACATCAATTGTTTAAAGGCAAGCCTCTAAATGTCAGGCCCCATGCGCGACCAATGAAAATGTTAAGTCGCATTTGACAGATTTTTGGGTGCATGTGCAACCAGTTAGTCTCACCCCAGAGCCCTGAATCGTCTGGAGGTCTTTAACTCAGTGCCCTGTGGTGTGTAACACAGCAATGATATATATATGGAGTCATTCAGGCTCGGTAGGTGGGAATCTTTATGCACCTTTCAAGAATCGGGTTTTAAATTTTCAGTTAATGACTTTCCTCCATCGAGACATAATCTCAGAATCAATTTTCTTCCGCCACCCCTACATATTAGACAATTTGTTCGGACCATAGAGGAGCAGAGTATCTGTTATGCTGTCAGGTTGGTAATCCCTTTGCACTTAACCTACATAATGAAAGCCAAATCACAGATGAACAGTGAGACGAGCTGCGTGATGGAGCAGAAACAGGTCCTTCTGATCTCTGTGTAAACCAGCCCCGAGACTGTTGTTCTGCTCTGGAGGAGCGTTCGAGCGGGTGAGGAGTCAGTGGGTTGGAAGCAGTGAAGGGTTGTTTTCTCTCAGGGTGGCTACACCAGCTACAACTACTTCCTCAGCCCTGTGGCCGTGAACTGTTATTATGTAATCATTTGCAGCGTCTTCTGTATGGCGTGTGGCGTCTCTGAGAGCGTTTTTCTGAGAACATTGAGAAAGACGTAGGTGCCTCCTGGGCCGGCTGGTAACAACTTCTGTCATCCCTCTAAAGTTTGAATTATGCTTCTCTGGGTTGCTTGCAGGCAGATTTGCCTTGGGGTCCCTCAGAGGATTTCCTTTTCTACTTATTTGCACATACAATCAACTCGCTCGACTCGATGGTCTACCCAAGGTGTTACTGACATTTTTTAGGTGTGACTTTGCATGTTGCGACCTACAGTTAACCTGTCGCACTTCTGTAAGCGTAGGTTCGAGAGATGTTTATGTGCATCTTTGGAAAACCCTCATTCCACCTTTTTACTTTGACTCAGATTGTAACAATGTCAAGTAAAGATGTCAATTAGAGAGGAATTTGTGTTCGATGGGAGCGGCTGCTGCAGGTGTTTTTGAAGGTTGTCGAGTTTGAAGAGGGCTCAGGAGGACGATGCCTCCTCCTGCGATCATTTCCTCGTTTCAAGCATCTACACACACTTGGGCATCGATGTCAGTCTAACTCGGAGGAAGTCAGGGGGTCCCGTGAGGGTCACAGCGAGGCGTTTCAGTGTAATTTCCTCTCATGTCCGGTGTGTACAGTCGGTAAGGTGCACACGTAAACAAACATGTGTTTGCATACCACACTCAAGGACCCTCGTTGACGTAACGCATTCCCAGCGCCACACATCAAAGCACGAGGCTCTCTTCTCTCAGTCTACCTTCTTTGTCCACTCCCCCAACCATCTGAAGGCCAGAGGCGCATTCCTCAGCCTCGTTTCCACTGAGATGTAAAGGTGTGTGAGCGTGTGTGTGTGTGTGTGTGTGTGAGTGAATGCCCTTGTGAAGCTGGGTCAGGGGGTTAGCCGAACACATTTATGAGCTTCACACTTGCACCGCCTTGTTATGCGTTTATTTTTGAGCGGTTGATGCTGTTAATTTTAACACAACAAACAAAAAGGGAAACATTTCTTGTAGGCATCCACAAAACCTGCACTGTAGACGCGAAGAATCGGTTTTTGAAGTGGTGGCAGACCACCATATCTATGTTGTCTTCTGTGAGACCAGAGTTTCACTGGAAAATATGGTGATGTAACCCCCAGATACATCATTACAATGCTCCTACTTGTTCAGCTGCAAGTCAGCCATATTGGCCTACATATGTGAGACGTGGTGTGAGACAAAAAACGAGGAAATGATGAGGACATCAGTTATGTGGAAAGCTTGTTGGACAAAAAGAAATTGCTGTTATTGCCTACGAAGACCGCTTCTTTCGCCAAATGTGAATTACTAAAGACTACAAGTTCGAAAATGAAAGTGCGGCGTTGGAAAGAAGGGAGCTTGACAGACAATGTGACCCGCTCCACATCCCTGCTACAGGCTACTAGCCCTACTGCAGAATTGTCTTAAATGTCTCCTAAAGTTTCACAAACAAATGCATAGAGCTTTCGCTCCGACAGAGATGGTGGATGTAGGTCTGTAGTCACTTCACTAGAAATCAAACCCCAGACGGTGGGTTTGTTGAGGCTGACGGTGTGGGTGCAAGAGGGGAGTATGAATAGCATCTAGCTGAGAT
Organism: Pagrus pagrus; assembly: GCF_965226575.1. Classification (NCBI taxonomy): domain Eukaryota; kingdom Metazoa; phylum Chordata; class Actinopteri; order Spariformes; family Sparidae; genus Pagrus; species Pagrus pagrus. Next base: position 9,510,556 of record NC_140198.1, read on the forward strand.
ATTAGCAGAGAAGTGAAAGTGTCTGGTGTCTCTGTGTTTACTGTCGAGGCTCGTTAGCTGATTGATGGTTTGATGGCGGGAGGAGACGTCCTGTTGACTCACACTGTGGGTTACTCTGGTGGGGGCAGCTCGGCTTCTCCGGAGCCGTGTTTGACAAACACAAAGTCGCGCACACACACACAAAGACATGGCGGATCGAGATGAGTTAAGGACTGTGTTTTTGCTGTAAGCCCGTTCTGTTTATTCAGATGTTTTCCCACAGCCCCTGTAAAGCGTGCAGGCATCAGACCCCACCAGACTGTTTAGTCTGCCGTGTTCCTGCATGTCCCTGGGTGGACACGGATACATGTGTGCATAATGGTACTGCCTCCTGAGATGTGCAACTGTGTAATCGTGAATGAAAAATTTGCGGTGCAGATGTTTTTCGTGTGTAATCGTCCTCAGTCATTTCAAAGACGTCTGACGGTGTTAGAGGTTCTGGATCACGGCCATTTAACTCTTGTTTTTGACTCTATTTTATGTCCGGCTTGTGTCCGGTCGTGCTCTCGCAATCACTGGTGGTTCTGTCTGCAGGCGCACATTAGTGTCGCGTTTACCCACAAAACCCCATCAGTCACCAGCATTCACAACATTCAGTCTCCAAGGATGAACATCATGTGTGTGCCGCCTTGTGCTTGAGTCACCCTACGGTTTGGATTGTTTTGATGCTTTCCAGAGGGGCACAGAACAATCTACCCGTGTTTGTGTTCGCTTCTTTTATTACTCAGAAATTCTAGGAATTCCGTCTGTGTGTGTCTTAGTCTACTGACACTTGATGGGTTTTGTGGTTCCTCCTTTGCTCCAGTCGCTCGGGCAGGGTGCGGAGTCCTCTTTCCTGTTTTGTTCCTAAATGGTAGTTAGTCAACATTTGAATTGCTGGCCCGTGTTTCTTTGACGTTTCGAATTCTCCTTTGGCTACAGCTGGGTCAGAAGAGTCCGGTTGGCAGGCTGAAGCACAGTAAAGTGATCTTAGATAAAATCTTTGTATTGTCTGTATTTTTTAATAGTTTTATTTACTTTCTTTCTTGGAGCCCAGGCACACCAAACTGACATAAAAGAACTGGCGGCAACGGAGGTCAACTGTTGCCTCCGTCTTGGCCACACACCGCAAAGGCTACAGCCAACGGCCAACTAGCTTGAGAGGAAATAACTCTTCATACCTACAGGTGGTGGTACCCTAGTTATTACAAATTGTTGTTATGATAAAGCAGCGTTGGCTTGTCATTTTCTCCCTACTTTCACTAATATAGCCACTTTTAACTGAGAATATATCGGATTAAAATGTTGCACAATGGCACCGGAGTTGTCAGCCCTTTAGGGTGTTGAAATCATGGATACTGAGCAACAGGCTCAGGGTGTTATTTCCGTTTCTCTTCTCGTGCTTATTTTAGATTGATTTCTCTCACCGACAAGCTCTGCCGCCGATTCACCGAGGTCAGTTGGCCGAAAAGCCACCAACAAGGGCTGACTGGTGCCAACGCCTTGGGACGCAACATGAAAAATATGAGCTTAGACGCTCGACAATGGCGTACCAGGGCCCTTACACACTGATATTGTCGGTTTGGTTTCGATATTTTCCACCTTTTAGCATGACCTGTAACAAAAAATGTCGACAGAAATGTTTAATAACAGTGTGACACATTTTCTTCATGCCCTCCTTATATCACACAGCCACACCCTGTCTCTCCCCCGCTATTAATGGTTACTGTGGAAGTATGAGTGACAGAAAACAACCTCTCCGGAGAAGTGAAACTCTTGACTTCATAGGATTAAGGGGAAAAAACAACTGTGCTTTATTTACTTTTGCTTAGCATCAGTTTCAGCCTCAACAGAAGGAAGTAAACTGCATTACTCATGCAAGTTGAATTTAACGCTGTTCTGTCTCTTCCTCTCTGCATCTTTCAGGCCAGGAACAAGGAAACGGGAGCTCTGGCCGCAGCCAAGCAGATCGAGACAAAATGCGAAGACGAGCTGGAGGACTACATGGTGGAGATCGACATCCTGGCCAAATGCGATCACCGCTACATCGTCAAACTGCTTGATGCATTTTACTTTGACAACAAGCTGTGGGTAGGTAGCACAGATATCTGGTTAAGGAAACCACAGATGTGTCAACCCTTCTCTCTTTCTGTTTCATGTGTTTGCACATTTTAAGACTCGAACAGAACAAACAAAGAAAGAAGACATGAAGCACACAAGGTTTATTTAAGTGAACAGACAGTACGGTGTCCTGCAGCATGGGAACACTGTGGTCAGGGTTGTTGTTGTATGAGGCTGGTGCGTAATGTACCGGAGGGATCTTATCTGCTGTCTTCGCTTACCTTCCTCACAAAATGTCTTGTTTTCACTGTCCATCCACCGCGTTTTCTTTGCAACCTCTCGACACACAAATCTGAACTATCAGCTGGGAAGCGAGAAAACAGACCCTTTTTTTAACCATGTATGTTGGCAGGCTCACGGGATGAGATGATTTCATTGCAACAGTATCGCATCCAGAGTATGTTTCTCCAACGTAAGAAAGCTCTGTTGAAAAATAAAGATAAGAGAAGTGGATTGCCAAAATGTGGGACGACACAGGACCCCCCCCACACACACCGGGTGACATAATGCAGCAGAAATCCTCAAGCCGACGTTACTGCGAGAACAAGGATCAATTTCAGCTCAGCGTTTTCTGCTCTCCAGTTATTTTTCCTCCCCACGCCCGCTCACCGGGTCAAGTGTAAACTTTTCAACTCCCTCTGTAATCTTCCCCTGGATCGGGCCAAGAAAAATAATAGTGACCTCATGCTGGGGCACAACCTTGAATATCTGAGGAATTACAAGGCAGCGTTAAGACTAAAGATAGTCACGTTAGTTGTTTTTTTTTATCCCCCAACTTATGAAGTTAATACAAACGTAAGATTTAAAGTTTAAATATAACTTGCCTGTTTTGGGGGGTTTTTTTTGTATTTTTTTTATACAGAAATGTTTTTAAGTTGATTTGGCAACACCTGTGGTTGACATGGTAACAGCAAGCACACTTTAATACCACAGTAAACACTCGTTGAGTAGCTTCTTTGTGAGGGATGCAACTGGTGTATCTCCGTGCAGCTCAACAAATTTGCATCGTTGATTATAAAGGCCACTGCAATCTGATTGCACAGCAGTCTTCCCCAGACCAGCAGTGCCCGGTAAAGGTGGCTGCCGTGCTGTCCAGCCTGGAACAGCTTTCCTCGGCTGCCCCACATTGTCCCATCACTCCCTTGCAAAAGTAAAAAAAATCCGCTGATGACAAAAAAACCAAAAATGACCAGTTTTTGTGTTTTATTGACCGCATTTTTGACGAACAATCCCCGATAATTCCCTGCGACTGCTTCACATTAGAAGCCACCACTTATTTCATCAGTTGAGCGCTTTTTTTTAGAGTGGACTAGCGACTGTATGACGTCCAGTTTGCATTTCTAATAACGTAACGCAGCTCTGACATGATGTTGAGAGAGCAAACAATAACAGTGAGGCTGTTATCATTGAATACTGAGGCTGTTATCTATTAGATACAGTTTCACTGGACTACATGCATGTGTTGTTTTCCTATAAATACCCATTGTTTGGCCAATGAATCTGAATCCTGCAGGGCGAATGGCGGGCTCCGCCACTACCAATAAAAATAACTATATGGAGTGATCATTTTTTGATGGGAATATGTTGAATGGCTATGGCAGAAACAACAATAAGTCATAGTAAAATATGTGTTTATTTCGTGAAGATGTTGTGAATTCCACCTTTAAATCCAGCTCAACATGGCAACCTTACATCTAGATACATATGATTTGGTCCTCTACACACATACACACACACACACACACACACACACACACACACACACACACACACACACACACAGTTATGCCACAGCCCCAGAGCAGACAAGCAGAGCTGGTCATAGTTGGCATTAGTTGGAGTTCCTGAGCGTGGAAGGTGAACGTTCCCCGTCAGTCAAAGCTCGACTGTGAGAGACTGTGTTAGTTTGTGCTGATAAGTCACAAGTACAAACATCCCTTCCTGCAGCAATCAAACCACATGCTTCCTCTGTGTGTGTGTGTGTGTGTGTGTGTGTGTGTGTGTGTGTGTGTGTGTGTGTGTGTGTGTGTGTGTGTGTGTGTGTGTGTGTGTGTGTGTGTGTGTGTGTGTGTGTGTGTGTGTGTGTGTGTGTGGCTTCAGGGTGTCAGCTTTTGCTTTGCTGCCTCAACTCCAAGCTGTGTTCTTTACTCTTTTCTCACACACATCTAATCTCTTTCTCTTCACGATCTGTTATTTAGACCCTTTTTCTGGGTTTAATATAGAGACTCACAGCCAAAATGGACATACAAGCATCCGTCTGGCTGTAGGATAATTATATACAACAGTGAACAAGCTCTCCACCTTGTCGCTTTGACTGCGTACAAGCCTCAGGATCTCAACAATTAGCCCAGTGGTTGGCGGTCGGGCCTCAGTAACCTCCGGTCGGTTGGGCGGACCGGGCAGGGGTGAGATGGTGCATTCCAGTAGCGACCCACCCGTTCTGCTTTCTACTGGGTGAGAGAGGGATAGAGGAAGAGAGAAATGGAGAGAGAGAGAGAGAGACAGTGAGAGAGAGAGAGAGAGAGAGAGAGACAGTGAGAGAGAGAGAGACAGTGAGAGAAGGGCTGTTTGTTCGCTTCCAGGAACAATCTGGTCTTGAGGCTACAGCGGGGCAGCCGGGCCCACAGCGTGAGAAAAAGAGGGCCTTTAACATGTGGACGAGACTGCTGACATCAGCACACCGAGAGGAATGAACAGAGCGAGAAAGAAAGAGAAGAGGGAGGAGAAGAGGGAGGAGAACAGTAAAACAGATGAGAAAGAGGGACAATAAACAGAGAGGAGAACTTACACACATCATTTATAGTGCAGTTGAGCATGCCAGTTGAAACGGTTGGCTCCAGTCGACCCTTTAAAGCCTGTTAGACATTATAAAGGTGCTTTTAGTGACATTTCAAATTTAACCAAATTTGTAAGAAACAAGTATAAAATATTAGATATTTTATACTATAAAGATATTTAATGTTGTATCTTGTTGTCATTTTATAGCGTTGTTATGTTTCCCGTTTAGTATCTTTGCTGCAATTTTTCACCTTTTTTAAAATATCGATATTTGTCAAGGAATGGTATCGAAGTTAGAAATCACTACTATCGGACTACACTAGAATGAGGCCAGTCTCTAGATTTAAGATATCATCTCGTGTTTTAACCCATTTAACAACTTTTAACTGGTAATGAAACAGTTTCAGGTTGATACTAAAGCCTCTATATAAGCAAATGAGACCACCAGAGAGAGGATTATTTTGATTGCTAGTTATTCTTGATGCCAGCCACCAGGTCGAGGGTTAGGGTTAGGGTTAGGGTTTTAATGGTGGAGAGCTGAGGCTGAATTAAGGACTCTCACAGCCAGAGGAAAGGCTGTCTGTACCCTGGTGGTACGGCAGCAGATACTTCTGTATCTTTTGCCAGGCGGCAGCAAAGTAAAAGACTACATCCACCTCAGCCACAGTCTATAAGTCTCCTTCGGGCTCTGCATAGACATCTCACTTCACTGATGCTCTGTAGTTTGGTACCAGTGATGTTCTGGGTGGTTTTAATCACTCGCTGTAGAGCCTTCCTGTCCTGGGCCGTGCATGAACCATGCCAGTGTGTGATGTTTCCAGTCAGGATGCTTTCTATTGCTCCTCCTAAGTGTGTTTGTGTATTTTGTACCTAGGCTGTGTATAATTCATCTCAGCAGCCTTTAGTTTGACAAAGAAGGAAGAGATGATCCGGCCCTTGCTGTGAAGTAATGCTGTGTAGGTGTTTTTAATATCTATCTGATATGTGGTATATGTGGTTGTCATATACGTAAGTTAGGTTACATGTCTGCGCTGGCTGTGGTTGTGTGGAGTGTTTTGTTAACGGTGGAAAGCAAATCAATAGCAGTCAGTATGTTGTGTCTTTGTTGGCACCACCTCATATAAACACATCGGCGAAGCGTTAGTCACGGTCATAGTGACAAAGTATAACAGTGCGGCCGTGTGATTCAGGTTTTATATGGTCGTATTTCTTTCTTTATTCCGTGTTGCAGTTTCTAAGCAGGTCTCTTGTTGGCAAAAAGCCTTTAGACTTCTGACAAAATGAGGTGGGAAATCACTGTAAGTACAGGAACACTGCAGTGTCAGCGAGGCCGGCTCCATTCACTTTAAAGCTTTTTTGGATTTTGTAGACTGTGTCTAATGTGGTGCAGCTCGTCTCCAAAGAATGGAGGAAGTATTCCAACCTGGAGACGTTATTTATTGTAAGATGTGCAGCTTGGCTTCGTGTTGTAGTTAAATGAGAAATGAGAACACATTCAACTCTAATTGGTAGATACTGTAGATATTTCTATCACTTCCTGTTAAATACTGAAATACTGGCTTCACTAAGCCACCAAACAGGTGGCATGTGATGGTGGTCTGTTTGGTTGATTTTTTTTGTATTCCTGTGTGTGTGTATGTGTGTGTGTGTGATGGAGAAAGATTGCGTGTGTGTTGAGCCCATAGTGGGCATGCTGAGCATGCAGCCTGACCAGTCGGGGCACATTCTTCGCCGTAGCACAACTTGTCATCCAGAAGTCTGGCTGCAGAGAGACTGACGCAGACACAAACCAGTTGCCTCTGACACAGCAGTGTAACGTAAAGCTGTTTAGGTTGGGCAGTGCAGTGTGTTACGATTAAAGGGGGGGGTTGTTTCTTTTAATCCAAGGAGGAGGTTTTTAAACATAAAATAATATAATTCATGATTTTTTGGAGCAGGATTACATAGTGGTTTTTTTTTTTGCTGAAATGTGTAGTTGGGAAATTGACTTTCTTTCTAAGATACAAATAAAGACCAGGAAATGTTCATTTTAAAGCTCCCAAAATCTATTTTCTTCTTACAATAAGTAATGAGATGCTGGATGAGCTACAGGCTGAGTGATGATGGATCTCTGAGGCTGATACTGATATTGATTGATGTTGATTTTTTTGAAGAATCCAATCTATATGTCATAAGTACAGTAAGAGTATTTTTTAAAAACATAGACAAATAATCTCGATACATATCCCTTAGACTTAAGACCAAGATACAAACTGTACTGAGCACGTTTTACGCCTGAAACTGTGCTTTTAATTGCAACCCTGTATGAGCCGACATACTCGGCTAACTGCGTCAAGTCTAACGTGAGCACAATGTTGGAATCAAACTGGTTATTCATGAGATGTTTCTCTATTTGTTTTTGTTTCCTTCTTTCCCATGTTGGGGAAAAAGGTGATGTCAGGTTTCTCGAACGATCCAGATTAAACAACATGCGCATCAGAATCAGAGTGTTAAACTTCTTTTATTATCTGCAACTGACCAATATAACTTATATTTTTTTGCTCATTTAGGCAGAAATATTCAAAGGCAGAGGCACATGTAATTGTTTTGAACCAAGTTTTCAGGTGCTTTAATAATATTTAAGTCAACAGCGGAGCGCAGGAGATATGAAAGTTGGAAGCAGTATAGCGTGTAACACTCAGGCCAGACTGTCTTTCTGTTGACTGTCATTTAAAAAGACAGATCAGATTTGAAACAGTCTTCTTAAAGAGACCAATTGAAACATTGAGAGCACTTGACAAGATCAAATCTTCAGAGATTTACCAGTCTTAACGTCACAAAAGAACATTGTTTCACCTGGAGATGCATGCCAAGGTTGACATTCCTCATCTCCTACAAAATGATGCGCGTCTTCATGTGACTGCACGTGAGCGGAGGTGTGCATAGTTTCTTGCGTTCGTCTGCACCTTTTGTACTTGCGTGGCTTTGTCCGGACTGAAACTCCACTCCCTGTCCAGTACCAGGTCGATGCTTTGACAGTGTTGTCATAGCAGGCAGGACTCGCTGATCATCTGACGGTGACATCACGCGGCAGGTATGCTGCACACCTCCTCGGGGTGATCTCTGACCATTTTGAATCGCAGGATTATTATGAAATCCTGAGGTGTCTTTATTTTCTTTGGCTCCACTTTGAATGAAACATATCGAGTTTTTTCTCGTGTGTGTGTGTGTGTGTGTGTGTCAGACAGAAACTGACTATGTAAGGAGAGGGAATGAAAGGTGATTGCTGGGAGTTGCTGTTGGCCAACAAGACACCATTTAGGGAATGTGTTTCCAGAATCCCTTTTTTTTTCTCTCTCCTGTCCCTCTCTTACTCTCTTTCTCTCTCTGTGTTTTTACTTCACCGCTGAGCTGCTATTACACATTTGGCTGTGTGTCTCAGGAAGTGTGTATAGTTACAGCCTGGCAGGCCATCACACACTTCAGTCTCAATCCAGCTGTCCACTTTGCAAAGTGTGTGTATTCTAGTACTTTCACCGCAGATGTCAAAGGGTGTTTGACTGATGTAGAGCAGAGGGAGTGATGACATAACATTAACTGTCTGTATTTGCAGCAGCCTGCACTGTTGACTCGACTGAGATGCTTCAGCTACACTGAATACCGTGAAGGAATTTATTTATTTGACCTTTTTCCTCCAAGTTTTGCAAATATAGAAAAACTGTCTATACAGATGTTTGGGGGAAGCCTTTATTTAGATTTTTGTGTGTAAGAAAGTATGAATGTCATCGCTGTCGGAGACATCTTAAAGGGCAAGTTCACCCAAAAATGAAACCTGAGTCGTTATCACCCCCATGCAGTTGAAAAGTCCGGTTTGTGGACTGTGAAACAGCGTGGGGGTGATGCACTGTAGATCATGACTACATTTTCATTTTCAGTGATCATTTATCAGCTTCTACTAAAGACAACACAAACTCACATTCAAACACAAGGAACTCTCTGTCAGCTTTATAAAAACATATTCCCCTGATTTACAGCTGGGGTAAATTTACAGCTGTTCGAAGCAATTACATGTCAACCTCTGCTGGTGATATAATAATATATATCACACATATTATAAGAAAATATTAGCAGTGGGGCAATGGCAGCAAGGAGTCATCTGATCTTCTTTCCTGTCCTTGTTTTTCTTTGGCTGATGACAACATGGTGTGAGTAGTAGTGACTGGGAATGTTGCCAGTTTGTTGTTGTTTTTACCTTCTGAGATATGTATCATCGGAGTGTAATATACATGTTATTTATTAGCTTAAGCTTGTTTACTGCGACATGTTGTCCTAAATTACTCTTGATGTGCCGAGACTTTATGGCCTATCAGTGCTGGATGATAGTAGCCGGAGAAATAAAATGCAAATCATTTGGTATTTTAACACATTTAAGAATTTGCCTGCGAGGGAAAGTGGGGAGTTGTGATATATTAGAAATGCATGAGAAAATGTTTTTTAAAAAAGTGTTTTTTTATTTTGTGTGACCTTTATTTTACCAGGGTAGTGCCTTTTAATATCAAAGATCTGTTTTGGGTTTTCCCAGTTCATGTCGAGGATTTTCTTGAAAAAAATTAATTTAAACACTTTTAAAGTTATAAACTTTTTAAGTTTGGCCCTCAGAGCTAAATGTCAGATTTTTTGTTATTCTTTGTGTGTGAATTATGAGCCTCACCAATCTTTTTTTTTTTTTCCACTGGATTGGGTTGAAATTTGTCCTGAACATCCAAGAGACCCTAAGGATACTCAGCAAGATGTTTTCTTTGAAACAGCCGTTGCTGTTTATGGGTTGAAAGAAACAATGTTTTATTGTTATTAAGTTGATAATTGTAACCAAAAACATTTAATGAAAACATGTTAAAAATTATCCGCAGGGTTTCCTGGATGTTCAGGACAAATTTCCACCCTATCCAGTTAAATAGGCAGTTGGTGAAGCCTAAAATACACATACAAAGACATTTTTACATGATTTTTTTCAAGGGAATCCATGACATGAACTTGGAGCATACAACATACTAAAAGTGGTGCATGTGCTGCTGATGAAAAGCAATCCATCTTCTTGTTGTTACATATAAACCCATGATAAAGGAAGATCACAGCTGTCAATTATATGTTTGCGCTGTATATCCATGAATCTGGGTCAAGTTTAACCTCACCCCTTCTCTCCTCCCCCTTCATTCCCCAGATCATGATCGAGTTCTGCCCCGGAGGTGCTGTGGATGCCACAATGCTAGGTAGGCCTCCGTCTTTCTCCGTTTGTCCTCTTGATGTATTTTTATAATCGCTCCACCTTCCTCCATATCACGAGAGTCGAGTTCCACACCTGCAGCAGCGCTGTGACAACACCTGTCCCTCCAGCTGTGACTTTAAGGAAGTGCAGAGAGAAAAGGTCGACGATGTGATTGTTTAAATGCACGAAAGAACCACAGCATGTTTAGTTTCTGCGGGGAAAAGCTAGAAAACCAGCATTTATCACAACACTGTTGATTTGCTCCGAAGTCTTGTCTTTCAGTCTGGCCTTGAATGCTCTAGACATAGTGGAGTCCTCCGGTGTGGGAAACCCCCCCGGTCTGTTTTCACTTGGTAATCCACATCCTCATAACTGTCTGTACCCCCACTGCAGCTAAGCAAACACAGACACACTAGAGTAAAGTCTGCAGGGCAGGACTAGCTTGGATGTGCGAAAGCTTTTCTGATCTGGGATTACTTATCCAGCAACACTATCTGAGAGACTTCATTGATATAATCACGGGTTTACCTTTTTCTGTTTTTTCTCGTGGAGTTCACACACGAGATCAGTCCTCAAGACTTTGTTTTGCCCTGATTGTATGTACGGTGGAATATGGAATGTGCACGGTGTGCAAAACGGGTTTTGAACCCTCTCTGAGTTTACTCGACTCTCATTTCTATTCTGCCCTCTCCCGCCCTTCATCAGAGTTGGATCGCGGGCTGACGGAGCCACAGATTAAGGTGGTGTGTCGCCAGATGCTGGAAGGGCTGGTCTACCTCCACAGCATGAAGATCATCCACAGAGACTTGAAGGCCGGGAACATCCTCCTCATGCTGGATGGGGACATCAAACTGGGTGAGGGTTTAGATATTTATACTTTCAGAATATTGCTAGTTTAAGGTCCGTGTTGTCCTCTTATGGATGGAACATTAATCCATGCTTGCACAAGTCTGAAACATGCAATATGGTCTGCTCTGAGGGCACTGTATTAGTGCAGATAATAAAAATGTTTGGTGTGTGTGGTTCACAAATTAATCCACATCTTGAAGTTTTGGGACCCTGAAAGGCAAAGCAAGTTCATTTATATAACACCATTCAGTCACAAGGTAATTCAGCTGATAGTTTCAGCAGTCATCATCAGGTATTCGGGAGGCTTCTGAGACTGCAGAGGTAACGTCTCCCCGATGACCTGAGGGGTCTGGATGCTTTGTAAAGTAAATTAGAGATTGCAAAACTTTTGTGGCTCCACATGATTCATATTTGCTGTTTGATCTCTTCAAGGATCGACCATTCTGAGGAAAGACCAGCGATTATTTTAAGCATTATTCATATTGTAAGTGTTTAAGCATCCTGTTCAAGAAACAAGTTCAAAGAAAATATGAAGTAGTGCCATGATTTCTATGTTCTCCTCACACACTCTTCAACAAAAGTTCACCAAAATCAAGAAAAGCAGGAATCCAGCAGATTATTGCAGATGAACAGATGATGTTTTTTTTTTACATATTTGATACTTGCTGATTGGATTTTTATCAAATTCGCAAAGCCTTGTGTAATCTGTTTAGACCCCATAATTTACAAGAGAAAACCATTTCACTGGCAAAATCATGGACGTGGAACCAATTCTCAGATAAACCACATTCCCATTGCACATCAAAGGTTATCTCTGCAGCTCTGGTTTGTTGTTTCTTTGGCTGGACACACTGTCACACACTCAGTCAGAGGCCCTGTAGCCCTCCTGTGGTGCCGTAGGAGGATCATAAGTGAGCGTTGTGTGAGAAAACTGCATTCTTAGAAGTTTTGCACATTTTCATTTATTGGCTTTTTCTGAAGAGCACCCCACATTCCTCAGATTGCACAGCTGACGCGGTGGATCCGACCCAATCTGCGGTTTGTTTTGGATTAAAGCGTTAGTTTCCAGAAAGGGCAAAAAGGGTGTCTTAATGTGCTTTATGGAAGCGTCAGTTGAGGAAGTGCTGATTTTTTTTTTCTCTCTCTAAATGGCTTCCTGATATTTGAACCCTCTGACATAAAACCTTAAATAGAAAAAAATCATCTTTTTTGCATGCATGATTTTGTTTTTAACTTCCTGCACCACTGGTTCTCTGTTATTTTGCACTGGGTCATGACCAACAAACCAAAAACACCGACTAGAAGCTGCGAGAGCTTCATACTCAGTTGCTGCACTATTCAATTTGATCCCAAATGATTTAGTAATCTATACATACCTTTTTGTTTTTTTCTTTAGATTTTAAATTACACAATTTTTTTCAGCCGACGTGCTCGCTGAGCTGGACTCGTTCTTCTTGTTAAAGTTTTCCATCGGTGCACCAGAGTTAGATATAATCACTGGGAGTTGCCTCTCTAAACTCATTAAGTCATGACACTGACTCATTTACAGTCTCCAAACTTATCTAACTACTTGTTAATTCAAAGAAGGCAGCAATTAACTGCCGGTGAGGTCAGCCAAGCGCATTACATCCACCTACGATGCATGACATTTTGTTCCTCCGTGCAGCAGAGCTCGGGGCGAACTCTTTAGCGTCCGTCTGATCTGTAGGTATGTTTAGCAAGGTTGATCTGGAGCGTCTAGAAAACTGCACGTCAAAGTGTTATTTCTGCAAACAGACAACAATATAGTTTTGTTATTTACACTCATGATTGAGCTCCATTTTCTGAGTGCTCTTGAATTCTCCACTGAAACGCCTGTTTCTGTGCACTCTTGTTTCCCAAAAGTGTGGTGCATTATGGGAGCTTTTAGGTGTGCATGGTAGCAATGTTTGCATATAAACATGAATGATTCTCATATTTAAATGTTTATTTGATGCACAATAAAAGCAGCAGAACTATTTATTTGTCTTTGTAGGAAGTGAAACTTCTCTCTGCAAAAGTTTAGACTGCGACGGTCCAAATGATATGTTTGACTGGGAAATCAAAGAAATTTGAATTGTAGTCTGCAAAAAAACCCAAGACAGTCACTTAAGTCCCAGTAATAGAACATGCCAGTTTGTAATTGAAGCAGTCAGCCTGCTGCCTTTGCGAGTAAAAATCCAGAATCTCGTGCCAAACACGTAAAATTCCTACTTGCGGAGAGAAGCAGTGTTCAGCCTAAGTGAAACGACACCCCTGTAATCTGAGGGGGCTGTCGGGGGGGAGATGGGGGGCGGCTTGTTTGGGAAACTGACGTCTATAAATTCTGTCTTTGTGTCTCTGCCCGTCGCGATGTCATGACAGCTTTACAAGCTACTACAAGGGGGAGAAAAAAAGGGATGAAATCTTTTGAACTTTTGAAATGCTTCTGGGGGATTGTATTTTTAACTGCCTCACATCATCTCTCTCTTCTTTTTTTTCCCTTGTAGCTGATTTTGGCGTGTCTGCAAAAAACACCAAAACCTTACAAAGAAGGGATTCTTTCATTGGAACGCCGTACTGGTGAGTAAGACATCGCTCGGAGCATGGGAAAGAGCTCGTTTTAAGGGGTTGGGTGATGCACTGTAGATAAAAGCTACGGATTCAATTAAGAAACCATTTACAGATCAAATAATCCCACATGGGAGTGTCTGTTTCTCTGAGTACAGTGAAACGCCTGGCATTGATGCAAAGTTGATGCAACATCCTAAACATTGCATTGTGATATATTAATACAACCTGGACTTTACTTTGCAAAATCTCCAATCGTAGACATACCAACTGTCCCGTCATGAGTCATCCAAGCTGGGGGGGTTATTGCTCGTTGAGAACAAATTTCCTGCAGCCCACATATCCTCCACAATACATGACAGAGCATGATATTGTGTAACGCACGCACACTCAACTCAATACCTCAGCCCCGTGCTTCAGTCCTCCATTGTTGTCACAACAGTGCAGGTCTCTCCACTATACCTGAACAAATTAGAAATGCTCCCTTTGAAGTCTCAGTCGCAGTGAACCTTGTTCCATGTTGTTATCCCCCATGTGAATATGCTTGCAGCCAGTTAACCATTGACTAGAGCTGGTTATCATCCATCAGGAGAATTCCCTCTCTTCTCCCTCTCCTCCCCATTTTGCACAATAATGTGCGACCGGCGCTGAAAAGAATATCGCCGACGGCTTTGGCGTACAACTTTACCCCTGAACGCGCTGATAAGCAAAGTCAACCAGGAACACAGAGCAAACATTCGGTTTCTTTGCGCTCGAGCAGATCTGAGAGCTCCGGGTTATGAGAGCCATTTTTCAGATTGACAGCAAACACAAGCTGACTGGAGAAGTGCGCTTGATGTTGACACATGCAGAATAGTGAGTAAGTGAGAGGAGTAACACTCCTTATCTGGCCTGCAGTGATCATCAGTTAGTCACCTCCTGCCGCCGCTCAGAGATTGTGCCATTGTAAATACTGCAGGCGCAACTTTTATGAAATCAGAGCATGATTTCTCAATGACTATTGACTGCATGACTGTTGATTTGGCTAAAAACAGATTTTTACAACACGATGTCATCATTCAAATCTTTACGAGTTGTTACATGTGACCGCATAGTTTTAGCAATGTGTATGCACGAGTCCAGGGCCACTTTTGAGGACCACCTACTCAGCTGAAGAAGAAGAAGCCACAACAACAGGCAGGATGGATTACATGTTATTTGATTTCCATGTGGTTCACTGTAACGCTAATTACATGTTTGGGCTCTCTTAGACTGTCAGTGTTGGCAGCGGCTGTTCTGCTTTAGCTAAGCATTGAACTAGTAACAGCCATATCACCAGACTCCATTAGAAAAAAGCGTGATTTTCAGAGTTGTTGAGTCAGGACAAACTTTGCAAAATGGCTGTGGCAGATTCTAAGTCAGTGGTGCCTTCTTGTAAATTGGGCATTAAATGCAAGACATTAAATTGTTTCTTACCTCGTAAAAGTGTTTTAACAGCCAGTCTGCTTCTGTGTCTAAAGTGTGGCTTGCCTGCCAACACTTAGCAGCTGTTTGAACACACTGTCTCAACCGATATCACCGTTTACACTTAATGTATGAAAGAAGACAACATTTTATTGACAGTAAACATTTCAAATTGTACAAATGCAATAAACAATAACCAAATGTAGGCAACTTCTTTGACGCCCATGGAAAAAGTCGCCAGACTTCCTTGAAAATTGTTTCAATTTTGCGAGTTGTTGAGTTAGGAGATAGTTTACAAACTTTGTAAAATGCTGTCCACAACAAATTATTATTTATTTGGGCTGTCTCCTTAATTCAGCAAATGTTTTACACAAAGATATTTCTTTATTTATGTAAAAAACATCATGTCTGTTTGTCCAAGGGATGTAGTGTTCGATCGGGTCACATATCGCACATTCCATACATTCAAACATTAACACAAAAAATATTAATTATATACTAAATGGCAAGATCAAGGGGACAACTTTCCAATCTAATGATGTTGAATTAAAGATTCACACTATATAACGGTCCCTTGTCTTCTCAGGATGGCCCCAGAGGTGGTGATGTGCGAAACCATGAAGGATGCGCCGTATGACTACAAGGCTGATATCTGGTCTCTGGGAATCACTCTGATCGAGCTCGCCCAGATCGAACCCCCGCACCATGAGCTCAACCCGATGAGGGTGCTGTTGAAGATCGCCAAGTCGGACCCTCCCTCCCTGGAGCAGCCGCACAAATGGTGAGGGGTCCAAGGGGTCCGTAGCTCCTTCAAAAGTCTTGCAAAACCTCCAATAGCGTGCTTTTGTTTGGTTAACTTAGCATCAGACAATGACAGACTCTGCCATTAGTAGAGGTTTTATGCTACGTTAGCTTAGCTAGCTTAACTACTCGGCATCTGGCTGTGTGTCATTTTTTGTTATCATCAGTCTTAGTCGCTAGTTGGCTAACAAGCTAGGGATGAGCCAAAATGGGGGGATTTAAAGGTACAATATGCAAGAATTATAGTTGAATTCATACAAACAGGGGGCAGCATATCACTGGAATAGCCACTAACAACTTCTAACTGTAGCTACCATTAGCTAGTTAGCTGTGCAGCTAGCTGTCCAAGTGGGGGCTAGCTGGTTAGCATGCTTATTTATGTAGATATATCTGCAACACAATACAATACAATACTGTTACTTCTTAACTTCATTTTTCTGATAATTTAAGTTAATTTAAAAACGTTTTTCAACTACAATTCTTACATATAGCCTCTTTAATGTTATTGACAAATTGTTTGAGGAAGGAAGTTACGTAATTGGTCGACACCAGTAGGAAAAGAAGCAAGGTGTCTCATGCTGCATACGTTGGGACTCAAGTAACCATCCTTCTCTTCTGTCTCAGAAATAGTTTCAACATCTTTTGGGACTTGAATTATATTTGTTGAGGGTGCAAGAACCCTGGTTTAGGCACAGACGAGACCTATGATGGAGATGAATAGATGGTGTCAACAGAGCCTCTTCCTGTCTAGATTTCACCGGGTCATTTAAGTTAATTCCATTACCACATTTTCACACAGTTTTGCCCCGGTATCTATGTAGACACTCCATGTATCACTGTCCTCCCCCTCTTCTCCTGCAGTCCCTTTTTGCCCTTTCCGAAAATTATGCCAACAACTTAGAAGAGAAGCAGCACACCGGCGAGTGCCAAACTTTTCCCCTCTCAATTTTATGAGAATGTTCCATAGCAGCAAAATTTAGTGCAGCAACAGTGAAGCTATCAGGTGCTGAAAGAAGATTTGGGATGAGGAGCTGACTCACTATCCCTGTTGAAAGCTCTGTTTTACGAAGCCCAGCTGTGCACAGAGATGATCCACATGTACCAACACTATCACATAACTGGAAATGATGTGTTCGAATGTTTTTGCTATCATCACTTCCCTCCCCTCTCCTCTTGTTTTTGATTAACGCTGTTGTCTTGTGTTCACCCAAGGTCGCAGGAGTTTAAAGATTTCCTGAGGAAAGCTCTGGATAAAAACCCGGAGACTCGTCCGACCGCCACACAGCTCTTGGAGGTGGGTCCCGATGTGCACTTATAACCTAGTAAATGTTACACAATGCTGCACTTTGAAATATGGTGGAACATTGTCCTCGCTCTGTCCTTATCTTGCATCAACACACATAATCTTCTATTTTAAGACCTGAATGGAGTGATCTATGCCAGGGAGTGGTGTCCCGTAGAGGGCACTGGCATGTGAGTGGGAGAGGAAAAGAGGAGGGGGGACATGACTGGGCAGGAATGGGAGCAGGCAGAGGAGTGGGATGGAGTAGAAAGTGAAAAAGGTAATTGGAAGAACGCGGGGGAAATAAGGCTAAACGTTTACTTTTGAAGCATCCTCTTCGGGCTTTGAGAAACATTTTAAGGATTACTTCACCCGGAAATGAAAACTGAGTCATTGTCTTCTCACCCTCATGCATCACCCAAAAATTTCTGGAGCTTCACAGCAAAACATAATTGAAGCATTCTCCTAAACAACTGAAGTAGATGGGTACTTGTTTGAAAATGTAAAAAAAAACATAAAATGGCTCCATACTGCTTGTCCGGCGTGATTGAAATCTCTGAAAGATCCCAAACTGATTTGTAAAGATGTCATCTACAGTTGTGACGCACCATCAAGCTTATCCATCATCTACAGCTGGGGTGCGTGCTAACACTTTTAGATAAGCAACTACATTGAAGTTTTCAGCTTTAAAAAGAAAGTAAATAACATCTTTTCAAATCAATTTGAGATCTCAGGGCATCCGGAGACTTGGATTACACCAGACGATCTTATGGAGACATATTATGTTTATTTTTTCAGTCTTTTTTTACGTTCTAAAACAAGTCCCCATCTACTTCAGTTGTTTAGAAGAATTCTGCAACATTGTTTTGCTGTGAAGCTCCAGAAACGTTTTGTTGACTACGAAACGTCACCTGACTTTCCATCGCCATGGGAATGAGTGTCTAATGACTACGTTTTCATATTTTGGTGAATTTATCCTTTAATCTGAAGGACAATAGAAGTTTTTGTCCCAAGAAATTTAAAATTATCAGAAATTGCGCACAAAGAGACTTTCTGCTTCTTGTTATTACAATTCCCTTCGTTTTCCAACAGTTAATGAACATACAATCAGCAAATTTCCTGATAGGAAAGACAAAAATTCAAATGTTTACTTATCAGTGCACTGTAGCAGAGCTGGGACTTTGTTAAAGGGAGGCTGTTGACATTTCTTCTGCCAGGAAAACGTCAATATCTGAGGATGACCTTGGACAAACGTTTCTCAAACCCCAGAATCTTGAGCAAGAGAAATGAGAGAAAAAGCGAACAGGGTGTGGATTAAAGCACGAGCGCAGGGTCTATTAAAATTCAGAGCCACGGTTTCCTGTCTGTATCCCACAGCTGAGGGAATGCCAACTATTTACATTCCCTCCCTCAGCCAATAGTATGTCTGGATCACCCCGAGCTCGCCACCTCTGGCCAATTAGAGAGAGGCAGAGATGAAACTCCTAGACCCGGGCCTGCTGGGAATTCTGCATGTGCTCTCCAGTGGGGGGAAAAGAGACGGGCGCGGTCCGGTTTTTGGTGCCTCGCTGGAGGTTTTAGATGTTTATCATGACTGCCGCTCCTAACAGCTGTCAGATAGTGTTTACTGTAGATAGTTGTGCGATGATGGCATTAGATTCTGCTGTGCGATGGAAGCGTATGTGTGTTTTAGGTCGCACTTTATTTATTGGAGCGGATGGATGTGAAAAACAGATGTAGTAAAGTGAAGAGGAAGATAATAATGAATCATAGATAACGGTGTCTGGGGTGTAGGTGCTGTGTGTGACTGTATCATAAAGAGGAAATGAAAGTCTTTGTCATCAGGCTTTTTTAAGTTGTGAATCCGTCTGTCCCACATGTGTGCTTGTGAGGAATGTATACAAAACAACATGACACAGTATCAGTCACTGTGGCTGTGCGGCTGGCTGGGGACCATCTGGATGACTTGTACTCATTACGCTGCCTCTCCTCCCACATAGTTTCTCATGGTCAGGGCTTCTTCAGCGTGATATTTTATGCTTCTCTGTTTCAGATCATAGCGTGTCTGTACGTTGGGTAATTTCTACCAAGGGAGTATTTTTGATATTTTATCTCTGGGCCAATGCTTTGTAGCGGTTTCACAATATTGACATGTGCAGGCACACAAATTTATACCGCTATACTTCTGGGCACGGTCACTGACATCACGCATTCCCCAGCTATGAACCATAACACTATTACTGTATGCATAAGCCCAACCCGAACCCTGACTTTACTCCCAGCCTTGACTCAGATTCCAAAAAAACGTTGGGATGTTGTGCAAGACGTAGATTAAACAGATTGATAACGATACAAAGACAACATATTTAATGTTTCACCTCATGAATTTGAAGCCAGTGACACGTTAAAACAAGTTGGGACAGGCAAGGCGAGTTCATTTATGTAGCACTTTATTGTACACAGAGGTTAATTAAATTGTTTTACAGTCAAAAATAATTTTAAAAAATGAACGGATAAGGTGAGTCAGGTATTCTGTCTGTTAAAAAAGTATCTTTTCAATGTTGTGAGAACCACAAGAAAGACAGACATCTCAGGCTGATATTACAAAATTTGGGCAAATAAAAGTCGAGTCAGTTTTATTTATGTAAACCATAATTACACCTTGCCAAACCCCAAACTTAACCTAAACCTAATTATAAGCTCAACCTCCGGACCACCCTTTAAAGAAATGAGGACTCACCACAAAATGCCTCCGCTTTCCCAAAAACGTCTAGACTCCAGGTCCAAAACTCCAACTTATCCTCACAGAAGTGAGACAGAAGTACAAATACACACAGTGCACCGTCAATGCTACACAGGTAACCCTACTCTCATGCAGTCCCTTGCTCTGGTCCCATAATGGCCCATATTGTTCACATTTAACCTTTTCACGCCCAGCCATGCATGTAAGACCCAAAATCAGCAGCCTCCCAGGGTCTGAAGCAACATGAAACCTTAAAGAGAGGACGTGAGCTCCACTGATCCACATTTTGATCCATTTCAAAAAACATAGCTAGATTCAACAGGGCAGCAAATCTACAATGTTTGTCATTTTTTCTTTAATATACCTTAAGCTAACTGGGATTAGCTGAACATGGGAGTTCACTTTCTACAGGTTGAAGCTGAAATCTCAGCCGTTAACTGCTGTAGGTATCCTAATGGTGCCTGAAGGGAAAGAAAAACAAATAATATAAGATAATATTTTACTTTGATTCAGTAGTTAATTCTATCTAACCGCCCAAAAACCTGTCAAGCGCGACTTAACATTTTCGTTGGTGGCACCGGCGTGCCTAACAATCAGCGAGCACTTGAAACATCAGCACTTTTAAACTTGTGATTTCTTGTTGCTTGTGCTGTGATTTAAATGAAGAAAACAAGTTATCTGCACCTAAGAAATTAAAATGTATTATTATAGTGCAGCCAGTGTAAAAAGTTAGTCTTGACCCTTGCCAACACATTAGTATTCTAGCAGTAAATATATATAAATTAGAGGATGGTACTCAAGCTTTCAGCCATTTTTTTTTATGTGATATATGCAGCTTTTCCTCGTCTTTACATTATGGCTCATTGAATATTTTAGGGTTTTGGACTCTTGTTTGGACCAAGAAAGGACATGTGATGACATCTCCTTGGGTCCTAGGAAGTTATGACGGTCCTTTTTCAGTTCTCTGATGTGTTATTGACTGAACAAATAATTGATCTATCTAGATATAATACGTGTCTATGCTTTACATGAATGGAATAGAATGTCCAAAAAGATTTTCTCGTTTATGTAGCTAAAGAGAAGTTGGCCTTTGCTCAGGAATGGGTTATTTATTAACTTTTACCCTCAAATGAATGTCCCCACTGCAACCGTAGCACAACTGTCACACCCTCCTCCAAGCAACAAGAATGTACTCAGGAAGTGGTGGTGTGGTTGCTGGAGTCTGAGCCATGTCAGTTGAACTGTCTATCTTGAAATAACCAACAGGTCTCTCCTCTCCATCGGTTCCTGAGCTTGAGGATCATAACAGTAGAGCAGGAATTATTTATTTATATATCCTGTTTTAATACATCTTTAAATTGCAGCTCCAGTCTGTTTTTGTTGTATGGGTTCAAGTTGATCTTGCCTGCACTCTGTCAGCTACAGTAACAGGTGAATAGAGGGATAGTTGTGCTCACTCTAATGAACACAGTGTACGACACAAATAGTCTCCGCATCTTAAATTTTAATTGGAAACGTTCCATAAACAATTGCATTTGTATACAACGCATTTTAAAACTCTTATGTTTTTCATCCTCCATCATTTCCACTGTGGTGTTATAAGTGGTTCGATGGCACTCAGCATGTTCTCCACCCGACTCGTTAGACAATCGCTGACTGTTGTTCGCCATTGGAGAAGTTAAAAGCCGAAGCTAATGCGGTCCTCCAGGACGGGGCCCTGCACACAAACAACTGCGATGCGTATGCATACACACGCACACACATCGACTTATACACACTTCATGGTCCAGCACCACTTGTAGCCTTTGTCAGCTGTTCCAATTAAATTACACAGCAGTGCAAAGCAACTGAATAATAGATGATCCGCTTTGTATACCAGCTGCACTCAACTTTTAATTTAGCTTTTTATCCTCCTCGGACTCGGCGTATCACTGCCGTATATGCACCCTGGCGAAGCACGCACTTTCTCCAGCAGTTGGGGAAGTAAACATGGCTTTGCTATTTTAAGGAAATAATGTTAGATTGAGCGCGGTTGCATCAGTGTGCCGTTAAGCGGGAGAGTTTGTATTGTGGAGCCGCTATTGTTGGAGCTGTTTAGGAACTGGCAGGTGGCGGATGGAGTTTCCCCTGCAGTGAAAGTCGTCTGCAGCCTCTTAGGTGTCGCCACTCGAGGCCTCGTAGGCAAGCTGTTGAAATGACTGCAATTATTTGATGTTATCCTGTAGACCGCCTGTATCTCATTGTTGTCCAATGAGGAAAAAGTCCAGAACTTGCAGCATCTCAAATCTAATGGTACTCAAATCCATGGATAATGTGTCTGGTTTCCTTTCTAGCAAATCTCATCCTCCACGTCTGTTCATCCTGCGGTCACATTTAGCCTTTGAGCTCGCTTCCTCTTTGTGCAGTAAACAGCTAAATACCATGCAGTGGTAAATCTGAAAATTTGTAGAAGTCCTGTTCATTTTGACTGATAATTAATTAACCATCTCTGTCCCTTGTGTCCGCAGCACCCTTTTGTGCGGTCGGTGACGTCAAACCGCCCGCTGCGGGAGCTGGTGGCCGAGGCCAAGGCTGAAGTCATGGAGGAAATAGAGGACAATAGAGAGGAAGGAGAGGAGGACGACGCCATGGAGCTCACTGTGGTACTAAACCTGCTTCTTTTTTTTCCCTCGTCCTTTCATTTTCTTCTCTGTAATTGTTTGTTTCCAGAAGGAGAGTGGGCAGTCTGGTGGCTTTAAAGCTGTTGGGTTGTGAGAGTACACGGGATTTGGACTTAGAAGGTCAACAATGGGACAGAAAATGATGTGATGTTATACTGAAGCTAGAGTGGCACACGGTAGAGCGCATACCTCCGCCAACAGTCCACTTTAATTCATTTAAGCCTATTCCACTATCAACCATCCCAAAAGTCGTTACAGACCATCATTATGTCAGGAATTGGGTTTTAAATTTCCAATTACTGACTTTTCTGCATCAAAACATAGTCTTTCAAGACAGAATCATGATATACCGCTTCTAGAAATTAGATAGAAACTCCTGCACATACTCGCACAAAAGTATGTGCATGACATGAACCCAGGTTTCCGAGAAGCACACACATTCTGCCCTAACGCTCGACTTCCCCTGCTTTTGAAGTCTCTGCTTTGCTTGTTGACCCCTTTGAACTGCATTTCATTTCGGTAAACATAACCTTCCTGCCAAGGTCCGTTCTGCAGGAGCCATTCACAAATCCATAGAAGGCATAAGATTAGAAAGTGCAGTTCACCGTCTGGCCTCGGCACAAACAAAGGAACAGAAACCGGAATCCTGGCATTCACCCGCACCCACACATGGTTAAATATAGGTGCTGCCCTCAGCCTCGCTCCTGTACAGAAAAGGCGCTCACCTCACAACCCCTGATGGAATAAATAATTTAAGGTTGCGCATTGTTCTGTTTTCTATACCCTGAGCTTTAACTAAAGACAGACGGTTTATTGTAGATCGGTGATAGAAGTCCCGAGAACTAACAGGAAGCTGTGACCAGAAAAATGTGTTACTGGATGTTTTTCCTCTCTGTGAAGACGAATGTTTGCCCACTTATCTCTTCCTCCCTTAATGTCAACAGTTAGTGTGATGACTTCCAGATTTATGTAGGTGAATAACTCAACTCCAGCGTTGTGACGGTGCAGTTTGAAACTTGGCTAAGTAAGCAGCCATTGCTGCAGTGTTCTGCACCGCCTTACACAAACAGCTTGTGAATCAAACATTGTAGGTAACTGGATTAAGTTTGAGTTTCTGTAGGTGCTGCTTTTTTTTATTCATGTATCCGGTTTTGCTTTATCTTCCTCTGCGCACTGAAAATAAGCCTTAAAACCCATCATTCCCTGAGTTTTCCGATATAAAACAATTAGAAAATGAGGGTTTTAAATAAAAGATGTTAAATTTAACATGATTTGGGTTAATTGTTACGTCTGGATTTTTGGGATAAACGTTATATTAATTTAAAATATCAAACTATGCTACTCTATAAAGTACAGGCTTTCCCCTCCCTGTGCTGAGTTAACTATGACATCAGTACAGTTGTTTCCTCCTCTCTTCCAGCAAGGGCACTCTTTTATTCACACACACAGCAATATTTTGACACATCCAGTTACAAGGTCGTGAAAGCCGGCCAAGCAGGTGCCTGACTGTTTATCTCTCCCTATATATCATACACACAGCCAGACAGAGATGTTTGCTGAGACACTGGAAAGGCCAACCCTGACCATAAAGATGTCTGATAGTGTTGTTTACCTCTAGTAGAGAGGTATTTCAGGAGGCAGAATTTCTCAGTTCGACGGATGTGCACGTAATCCTCAAATAACATGTTCAGTGTTGTGTGTAATTACAGACTAAAGAGTTCCCATGTCTAACACACACGTCTGCAGCTTTCTGTAATTAGATTTAAAATTATGAAAATGACCTCTTTCTGTGAATTTATATAATTGCTGCAGAAACTCTATACTTTCCCTTCTGCTTGCGGATTTTAGGGTATTTTTAGTCGTCCGATGGCTAAGATTTTACCTTTTTATGATTCTTTATGAATTTGGCCTAGAGTATCTGCAGGTTTTGACAAGACTTAATGCACCGAGTAAAAAATTTAAGCTGGTATTTAATCACATTTTTATGCGGTAATAAAAATGTCTTAAAATGTCTCGACCCTGCGGAAATGCTGTTTTGGTTAAATAACAATGAATCTCAAGAACTGCATCTTCTCACACAAACCAATAAGACTTATTTTGTGCGCTCATCAATAATCACACAATTCTTGGTAATAAAATCCATTAAGAACTCTTTGTCTCTGGTTATCCGCCATGATTCACTCTGGCTTGTCACCTCTGTAATCATTCATATACTTACTGCAGATAAGATAGCCATCTGAGCCCCAGTGACAGGAAGCAGCGCGAGGATCTAAGCAGGAATTACTGCATTCCGACTAAAGCTAAGGTTAAGTTTACTTCACTGAAGGTACAGTTAGCTACTCTGATGATACAATACCCCTATTTATTTGGAGTCTGAGTTCAACAGGTGGCCAAATCTCCCATATTACACCCTATTTTTTAATGTTATCAACTGATATTCTTACACGTTGCACCTTTGACATTTGGTAGACCACCAATGACTTCAGCTCTGAAAATGTTTTGTCACATGAGTAAATAACAATACTTCTCCATCCCCCTCATTCCCCAAGTCTCCAGGAAAGGAGCCATGCCAGACCAGTCAGACCAGTTTGGAAGGAGACCAGCATCCGGAGACCCCGAGCCCCACCACGCCAGTACCTTTACCCAGGAAGGAGGCCAAGCCAGACACACCAACAGAGGAACGTCCAGGCTCCGTCATGGTGGTCCCTGTTCCCCTACCACGGCACAATCTCCCTCCAAAACATCCAGAGGAGTTGGGCGACAAACTGGCCAATGAAGTCAGTCTCGAGTCTGAGAGCGAGGCCTCAACCAAGACTTCCAGCTCGGATTCAGGCATTGAGGATGGGAAGAGTACCCCCGAGTCAGAGGAAAAGGTGCTCTTTGTTTTAGATTTGGAAAATGAAATATTACTTATTAAAGGTATAGACTGTGGTGTATTCATAGATTTGTTAGTAATGATGCTAAAATTCATTTTAAAGGTTACTGTGGAGACCCCAGAGACAGAACATCCGCCATCTCTCCCCCAGCCCGAAGCATCGGAGGAACAAGTCGACATCATCATAGACTCAAAAGAACCGGAGGTGCCCAAGATCAAGGTGGCAGAGCAGGAGAGCAACGTGGCAAACGGCGGCCTACCAACACCAACCTCGAGTCCTGCCGTCACTCCTGCACCCACTCCTGCTTCCTCATCTGCTCCTACTCCAGTAGCCACACCCCGTTCTGGGCTCAACGGCAGCCTAGCCAAAGGTACCCCAGATCGGACATCGATGGGAGGAAACGCCGAGACCGTCTCGCCTTACATCAACGGAGGGATTTTCAACAAACGGAACTCTTACGCTAGCAGCATGGCATCCGAGAGCATGGACATGTCGAGCAACAGGGAGAGCATGTCGATGTCTGCAAGGGTGAGTCAACAACAGCGGCCTGATCGCTCCTGTATGATTTCAGTAATTGAAAATGGCTTTATGTAATCGTTTGGTGATGCAGGGGAGAGGAATGAACTCAGGTCTATGTCTTATGTAGGCGACTCTCTGCCTCTGTAGGAAAACCCCTCCTTGGAAAAACTATTTCTCGGCACCCACAGAGGAACTGAAAGTGCATTGTGTTGTGTTTTGGAGTGTGGGTGTTAACCATCTGAAACAGAGGATTGCCTGTTTTCTATTAGGCTTGCGCTACACATTGCTTCTAGGCAGGACACAGACTATAAAACTGGTTAACGCTCCCAAACCAAAAAAGATTCCCTTTTTAATTGGTGATGATTTGTGGTGGAAATCGATTTATTCAGTGAATATTTGAAAAACATTTTAGCGTATTAAAATTCCTCTGTGAAGCTTCTTTCTCTTCTTCTTCGCTTCTGTTTTTTTTCCCTCTTCTCTGCTTCTTTCCTCAGGCTGCGAGATTACTTAAAGGATAAGTTCAACATACAATGAAAATTCAGTCATTATCTGCTCACCCCCGTGCCAATGGAAAGTCAGGTGGTTATATGTGACTGCATTTGACATTTTAGTTTTCACCCTCCGAGATAAATTCTTTTTATATATATATATATATATATATATATAATTTTACAACAACAATCTGTAGTTGCTATATGTTACTCACAAAAAGATAAATTATAAATGGATTCATAAACTATGTTTTAAAGGAACAGTTCACTTAAAATTTCACCCCCAGCTTCACAGCAAAACGGTGACTCTTGTTATAAAAAACGTGTTTTCTGAAACTTGGCGTAATCCAAGTCTTTCAAAGCCCCGAGATCCCAATTTGAATTTTTTAACCGATGTTATTCACAGCCTTGTGCACCCACTTCAAATAGGGTGTGCGCTAAAGTCTTTAGCTTAGCGGCTACAGTGAAGATTTTGACTCAAAAAAGGGTGTAGATGACGTCTTTTCAAATCAGTTTGGGATCTCAGGGCTTCCGGAGACTTGGATTACGCCGGACAAGTTAAATGGAGCCATTTTATTTTTTATTTTTTTAAGTTTTAAAACAAGTCCCCAGCTGCTACAGTTGTTGAGAAGAATGCTGCAATGCTGTTTTGCGGCGAAGCTCCCAAAAAGTTTTGTCGGCTACGAAACCTTCCTCTACTTTTTATCCGCACATGGGTGACTAGATAATGACTGAATTTTCATATTTGGGTGAACCGCTCCTTTAACTCATGCTCAGCACTAACATTAAAATATATATATTTTTAAATGACTTATTATTTATTCATCCATCTATATAATTTCTATTTTTGTGAGTAGCATATTTTGATTCAAATACAAATTAAACACAGGAGGTGAAAACTAAAATGCCAAATGTCAGCACATACGAAAACCTCCTGACAAAGCCAATTCAACATAATCTAATGATGTATTAGCCTCAAAAAGAGAGGAAAAAAGCAGGATAATTCCCGTAACCCAAAGCCAACTTAACAATCACCAAATTTGTGCTTTGCCTGACAGTCCCAGTGATGAGGGCAATTCGGAAGCTGAAGGGAGCGAAGAGAGAGACCATTTTATCATTAGACACCGAGCCTTTCTGAACCAAAATATGCAACATTTCCCATTCATCGGGACCAACAGTGCCCTTTGTGTGGGCACAGTTCAGTATTTACCAGCGTGAATGGAAGTTTCTATGCAGCTCATTGTCGCTCTGCTGCTTCTGGAGGCTTATGGACTGACCGCAATTGAAATCCTATTGACTGTGTGTGGAGTGTAGTGTCTGTTTGTGGCATGTCAAGGTTTTCCAGAACAGATTATTCAGCAGGCGACTCGGCCAGCAGGCTGCAGTGACAGTGAATGGGCTGTCTTTGTGTATTTTTCGGACAGGAGGACACTCGCCATTTGTGCGAGTGCGTTGTGAGTTCTGCGAGAGCATCGCTGTGTGTTCATCAATTCATCTGTGTGCTCCAGCAGAGCTGTGTGTTTGCGTTTGAGGCTCCAGTGTGCTGACTTCCCATCGCTCGTCATTCACAGAAATCACACAAACAAGGCCAGCCGAGCCACAGAATGACCCACATGCCCTCTGATTATATAGTGCCAGTGTGCACTTGATAACAAACTCAAACACACAAGCACATGGGTTTATTGCTAATGTGAACGTCTCAGTTGAATAGAAAGGGAGTCAACAGAACGTGACAGTGCTAAAGTCTCATCCAGTTGCTGTCATCGGTGGCAGAAGCCTCACACGGACTCATATGTTTTCTGTTTGCTCAGCTGGGGAAGCTTTGTCGAAGTGGACAAACCAAATTACTTCCCGCTCTTTGGTTCTGTTTCTTCTCTCCTCTTCTTATATATAAACTATTTATAAACCAGGAAATGACGACATCCCGGGTTTGATCTACGCAGTGTTTGCAGAGTAAACTGTGCCATATCAGCCCTGTAAATATAGTCCCGGGAGGCCGATCAGATAGAGGCACACTGGAAATGTAACCATTATCCACGTGTGCTTTTGTTAGCCATAACAATGTTGTCTGTTCAATTAAAAGGTGGGGTCCTGCTCTGACTCATATTAAACATTTGATGTATCATATCGCGTTACGTCCCGAGAAATGATTGAATTGGCCGGTGCTGTCTGTCCTAAGTTACACCGAGCTTGTTTGACTTTGATCTGGGAGCAAAGAAGAAAGGTCACGGGCCTCTTCGTGGTAGGTCCATGATCAGAAATAGACTGCTCATGTTTGGTTAAAACCTTGAATCTCCAAAAAGTGACTCCCAGTCAGTAGGAACTGGTTCCTCAACCAACAGAGGCACAAGTCCTGATGTGAAAACCAACCAAACTTGCCGTGGATTCATAGGCTTTCGCCCTGTATTGTTGTAAAGAGTTAAAAAAGCTTAGTCACATCGTGTCATATTCACTGGATGAGGTGGTATTGTTGCAGACAGTTGCTTCCTGCATGGCGCTCCCCATTAACGCGACAGATGGAGCATCTTGCCTCTTGTTGCAGTAGAACCAGACTGACAGGAATATTAATGCCTTCGTCAACACGCGTTCACCCACAGCTGCCTCTCCTTCCATCAGACAAAGAAGACCTCATTGGGAATCACTAACACATGCATATTTCACAATGAATACATCAAAGTCTTCACAGGTTTTGGGGACTACCACTGCATGTGACAAACAAGCAATGTCACTCGAGTCTGTGTCAGTCAATCGGCAACCTCCAATACACAACACTCCATAGACTGCAGTTTCTTGAATGGCCACTTGAGGCTGGCTCTAAAAACAAGTTGATTCCAATAGACCCCCATATTAATATGTCTTTAAAGCAATAAATAACCATGTTACAGCCTCTTACAAAAAATTATTCGGTCTCTGTGTCATTTCCTCTTTCATGACTATGGTGAACTTTACTCGCAAATATTTATTAGGCTTAAAAATATGCATAATTAAGGGAGCGTCAGCTTTGAGTGATTAGCTAGCTGTCTGCTAGGCATCACCTCAGCTAATTCCTGGTACAAAAACATGTTTTTGGTCTCCGTAGCTAATTAACTTTTATATAACTCACTTGTATTAATAATAATAATAATAAGGCTTGAAGTTATGCATAATTAAGGGCATGGTGGCTTTGAGTACAGCTATATTAGCGGCCAACTAGCATAACGTCGATTCTCTGACCGAGTTGTTGGCATACACGCTGCGTCGTTGGTAACTTTGGCGCCAGGTTTTGACAAGGAAGTAAAATCCAACAGAACCATTTTACTTTCCATTGCAAGTCTGACTATGTTATCTGGGTGCAATGCTAAATCTTTTAAAATATTTCAAAACTTGTGACGCAGTGAGCTAAGTCACGCGTTTCATCTTGATTAGTTTGGCCCCCATGCTCTCTGCCCTCCCAACATGTTCCTAAGCTACTAAAATCTAGAATAACCTCCAGGTAGAGTTTCAGTGTCCTCCCAAATATAGTTTACTGTGATGTCTCCCTTTTTTGTGACATTTGTTCCTCTCCTTCTGCCTCTCAGGACTTCTCCAGCAAGACTCTCAAGCGAACCAGGAAGTTTGTTGTTGACGGCGTGGAGGTGAGCGTGACCACCTCCAAGATCATCAGGGATGATGAGAAGAAAGATGAGGAGATGAGATTCCTGAGGTACGTGGATGTCCCAATCTATCTATCCATCTATCTATCTAGGCAGAGCTAGACACATGTGCTGTCTGCGTCACCATCTTTTGGTTGTTTTGTTCTGTCCTGGAAGTATCATCTGTTTTCATTCCCTACTAATGAGGGCCACGAACTGTCCATTCCTGGGCTCAGAGTGAAGTCTGTACACTGATAAGTGGCCTTCTGGATGCTGTTGCACATACTATTTCAGGCATCCTGCTCTTTCGGGCTTTAGCCCCTTGAGATTGTGAGTTTACAAATATCCAAACAGTTATGGAAAAAGCCTAATTTAGGTAATGGTTTCTGTATATGCAGTCTGCGGGTTAAAAGAAAAATGCCTCTGAAGTTAGTTTTAGATCAGGGTGAGGATCAGGTCAGCTGTATTTATTTATTGTTGGGAGTCTAGCTGTTCAAATAGAAGGATCCATACAGATTTATATTTGTTGCCAAGTGACATAAATTACATGAGATGCTTTTTTTAAATGAGCAATTGTAAAGTAACACCAGAGGGAGAGTTCCTGGTGCATCACTCATGCCATCTAGTGGTAGAAATATGACATTGCGTGTTTGAGCACAGTTCCACCAACAGATCAATTTCAGTTTAGAAAGATCAGCAGTCCAATGGTCCAACCTTAATTTGATAAAATTGCATTTTTATATCTGAATCACATATAAAACATTATATTTGGTGTAAGTTGTTTACTTCTCTGCTGGCTTAGCTGTCAATCACACACCTAAACCTGCCCAAATCTTTGTGTTAACCATCTTTGAAACTTGCCAAAGAAAAATGTAACTGAAGTTGTATGTGTGTTAAAAATGATGTATGCGTTTGTGTGTGTTTAGACGCGCGGAGCTGCGTGAGCTCCGTCTGATGCAGAAGGAAGAGCACCGCGCTCAGGCTGCTCTAAACGCCAAACTGGAAACGCATAGAGAACAAATGCAGAGACGTTTTGACCAGGACATGAATGTGAGTCGCTTCCACTTACTATAATGTTATCCAGCAGCCGTGCATCAAAACCTACAGTTGTAAAGATAATCAGTGTTTCTTGAGACGTTGTTCTCGAGCCTGTAGTTGGTTGTTTTAGTACTTTTCTGTTATGAAATGAGTCTTAATCTTGTGATCGCTATATGAGTTTGGTGCAGTAGCTTATTGTGGTCTTTCTTGTCCTCGTGGTGCGTCCCAGAGCAAGAAGAAGCACTACGATGTGGAGCTGGAGAGCCTGGAGAAGCTCCAGAAGCAGACTATCGAGAGGATGGAGGCAGACCACAATGTTAAACTAAAGGAAGAGACCAAACGCATCAAAGCAGAGCAGGATCGCAACTACCACAAGTTCCAGGATCAGCTGAAACACAGGAAAAAGGAGGTGTGTTTAAGATTGTAATGTGGGAAATGGGTCAAAGAAAGTTTGCGGTCTCTGCATATGTTGTGTCCTGTGTCAAAATTATTTAATAGCTAAAATGTGTCATCTTTTTAATATTTTTAGGTTAAACAATCTGTTGATAAACTGCCTAGAAGTCAGCGCAAAGAATCTATGAAGCAGAGGATGGGTTCCTTCCACGAAATGAAGATAGAAGAGGTAAGTTGTTTGGTATTTTTCATTGACTGGACTGGTTTTAAAACCAACCGTCCCCTTCACGTCTTTTTTTTTCTTGTCTGTGTTTTAGGAGAACAACTTCTTGGCAGCTCAGAAGAACCACCTGGACACGACACTGATAAGAATCATCTCCAACAACAAGAGAGAGATCGCAGAGATGGAGAGGGAATGCCTGGACAAGAAACACCGCCTAATCAGAGGTACAGTATCTGTTGCACCTAGGGTTCATTTAAAGTAAAACCCAAAGTCTTATCCACCTCTGGTGTGGTGGGATGTTGCATCTGTCGTAACTCTCGTCGTTTCTTTTTTGTCTGTTTAGAGCGTGAAGCTACGATATGGGACATGGAGGAGAAGAACCTTTACGAGAGACACCAGTTATTTAAGCAGCAGTTGAAAGACCAGTACTTCCTCCAGAGGCACCAGCTTCTCAAGAAACATGAGAAGGTAAATCAGTGGGTTGCAGCTCGTCTTGCCAGAATGCACGCTGATCAACCACAACATTAAAACCACTGACAGGTGAAGTATATGACATTGATCGTCTTGTCACGGTGCAATGCTCTGCTGGGAAACCTTGGGTCCTGGCAGTCGTGTGGATGCTACTTGAGCACACACTACCGAACCAAACACCATTGCAGATCAAGTACACACCCTCATTGTACCGGCACTCCCTGATGGCAGCGGCCAGAGAACGTGACAATAGATCAATGTTATTTACTTCACTTGTCTAGTCAGGAATTGTCTTTCATAAGTATATTTTCCAAACGAATCTGACAATGTGTTTGTTTTTGTGTCCCTACAGGAGCAGGAGCAGATGCAGTGCTACAACCAGCGAATGATTGAGATCCTAAAAGCGCGGCAGCAGCAGGAGAAGAACCGGCTGCCTAAGATCCAGCGCAGCGAGGCCAAGACCCGCATGGCCATGTTCAAGAAGAGCCTCCGCATCAACTCGACAGGCAGCTCCTCAGAGGACAGAGAGAAGATCAAACAGGTTGGGCCGGCAGGAGTTTTTCCTCACAACTTACTGAAGCATAAAGTCAATTATTTAGCACCTCATTCTTTGTCTCTTTGTAGTTTTCTCAGCAGGAGGAGAAGCGGCAGAAGGCAGAGAGGCTGCATCAGCAGCAGAAACATGAGAACCAGATGAGAGAGATGGTCGGCGAGTGTGAAAGCAACATCAGAGATCTGCAGCAGCTACAGGTGAACGAGGGGCAACGTCTTCGGCACACATCTGTTTTTGTTCCGTAGATCTCGACTCCGTAAGTGAGCACTGTAAATGTTCTTCTGTCACTAACAAGAGCTTTTTTTTTTTTTTTTTTGCATTTCAGAATGAAAAGTGTCACCTGCTGATTGAGAATGAGACACAGAGGCTCAAGCATTTGGATGAACAACACAACCAGCTGCTGAAGGACTGGAGGGATCACCTAAAACCCAGGAAGAAGGTACATGTATACATATACAATTGTCTTTAAAGACTTTATTGGGAACACTAAGCATCGTTTTTTGCTTTAAAAAAAACTTTTTCATATTGGTTGGCCAATATCGGTCAGGCTATATAACATATAAATGTAAATAGACTTGGCATGATCAAAAGTGCCACAGAAAAACCCCTACTGGAGTCTTGTCTCTTTGCTAAGCTAGGCTAATCGCCTCTGGTTCCAGCTTTATACAATACTCAAAGCAATGATATTGAGAGCGAAAACAGTCATGTTATCCTCTTGGTATATTTCACAAATATCAAAATATTCCTTTAACTTCGTACAAGAGCTTAAGCACAAAAGTGTTTTAACTACATGCATATACTTCATGTTTCCCATAAAACGGAATAGATTTCCCTCGTTGTGTAGGAGTATTCCACCTGTTTTGCTTCAGAAGCTGTAAATAAATTGCACATCCCTCTACGAGAGCTTGTTCAGGGGTAATCTAACACGCGTACTGTTTTCCACCCTTCTCCTCCAACCCTTCTAGGCCCTTGAAGAGGAGCTAAACATGAAGAAAAGGGAGCAGGAGGCTTTCTTCAGGATGAGTGAGAGCGCCGATTGCCCAAACCCAAGTTCTCCCCACAAACTCTCCAAGTTCGTGCCTTACCAAGACTCTTCGACCACATAAAAACAGCTGCTGCGACGTTCCACAGCATCTCCTGGCCACTGTTTGTACCCAACACATAACCATAGACCCAGTCACCCATACCTGCTGCCTCAGTTTTAATTGGCTTTGCCTGAATTGGTAGCGTACCTATCCCTCCATTAGGTTCCTTTATTGTTTTAGTGAATATTTATGTTTTAACTCATGTTCTAAGGTTTTTCTTTTTGAGAAAGTGTCGAAGTATTTGATGGATTTAAAACTCATCACGTGCTTCACACTTTACATAGTATCAGCTCCCATACAGTGTTTACATTTCCTTTTAATTTTTTACTTTCTATTGCTCACCAGTGAAATATGTGGGTAACACTTAATAACACAGTGGCCCTGAGTTTGGTTGAGCTGAAGATACCAAATGAATTTTCAGTTTTAATGAGTAAATATATTTAGAAAAAAAACGTTATTTGGTCGGGAAGAAATAGTTTGTGGTCGCTCGTCGCCAAGCGAGGGAATTTATTTTTGCATAAGAAGTGTGTTTTGTTTCTATGAAAGCAGGTGAGCCAGCAACTAAGCACTTTTGTTTACACCAAATAATCAGTGCCGTCTTCCGAATAGCACGACCAATGACACGCCCAAAAAATTCAATCACGTACCAATCTTTCTTCTTTTTTTTCACTTCTGTACGCCCTGGCCTGTTTTTTTCCTCGAGTCAGACGCATGTCATGTAGCAGCTAAAGTCTGCCTTTATTTATTTTTACTGATAAAGAACAATCTTATCCAGATTTATCACTGTAAAGGCTAATTTAAATATTCCGTTCTCATTTTTTTACCAACACGCCCGTGGTATAAAAGGACGTGCTCATTATTTCGTATCGTGTTTGACATGGGGGACGAGGCTGACTTCAGATCAGAATTTAAAAGTTTCTTTTTAATGATTATTTAGGAATGAGATTTTTAACAGGCGAGGGAGGACCTCTTGTTTATCACAAGTGTTGCTATTTGAATTTTTCTGTTTGTATTTTTTACTGTAAAAATCAGTCACACTGGATGGGAACTGACAAAGCCAAAGCGGAAATACTGTTGTTGTTTGAAGGATGTTAGAAAGGGGATTTAAATTTTGAATTTATAAAAAAAATGTATTACGTGTGTAATTGTTATACCATGTGCAGTAAATGCCTGCCATCTAACCAAAGTGCAATATTCCATGTATGTCTTTTGCTAAGCTTAAAGAGGTTTATTTTTCTTAAACTTTGCCTTTCTTTGCACTGAGAGGGGAAAAAATATGAAGAGTTTAACGCAAAAAATAGACCATTTGTTGTCTTTGGGGAGCAATAACTTGGTGTTTCATTCTTCATACGATGATCTGATTTTTGAACGCAACTCTTCATATCATTCTAAAGGGAGTGCAACGATTCAGTCTGCTCTAAGATGCCTCTAGATGTTCAATCTCAAACTGAAACCTTAAGTTTGCAGCTGAGGAGCTTGCACCCTTGGTAAGTGAGAGAGCAGTCTGGCCTGCAGATTTACATCGAACCAGGTCAGCAATCAGGTACCCGCTCAAGCTCTCTCTCCCCCTCTCACACTCTCTCTCTCTCAAAAGTATTTAAATTTGTTGTAGAGACTCTCTCTCCTGTCCTGTTTAACGGCTCCATCTACGCCTTCCGCTGTGCCTCAGTTTACATGACGTTATTGTTTGTATGGAGGGGTTGTGAGTGTGAATGAGACTGTATCAGAAGGAACCACTGTTGTAAAAAAAACTCTTAATAATAAAGGCAGATTTTCTAATTAAAGGATTGTGAGGGTGGTTCTTTTTAATACCACATGATTTGGATCGTGGATGCGCCTACTGCTATGGCCCTGCCTGATCGTGGATGCGCCTACTGCTATGGCCCTGCCGGATCGTGGATGCGCCTACTGCCATGACCCTGCCTGACACCCACCACTACTGTCGCTAATATTAGTCACATCTGTTACATACGTTCCACTACTATTATTGTAATGCATTACTACATACCATCCTTACCATTAATCACTACTACTGTTATCACTAGTAATCACATTTCCATGTGCATTTCATTATTATTGCTGTAATACATCTTTATGTACTTTCACTCCTGTCAACCATCGCTTATAATTGAATACATTGTGATCTCGTTGATCTGCTCTGTACATGCGACATCTATTGCACGTCTGTCCGTCCTGGGAGAGGGATCCCTCCTCTGTGGCTCTCCCTGAGGTTTCTTCCGCATTTTTTTTTCCCTGTTAAAAGGGCCTTTTTTTTGGGGCAAGTTTTTCCTCACTCGAATCGAGGGTCGAAGGACAGAGGGTGTCGTCTCTGTACAGATTGTAAAGCCCTCTGAGGCAAACTGTGATTTGTGAATTTGGGCTATACAAATAAAATTTGATTTGATTTGATTTGATTTGTAGGAAGGAGTTTTCTATTTTAAAATGAAATTAATTTGGCACACTATGAGTTTCATAGTGGCGAAATATAAAGAACGCTTCAGTTTTCTCAACTTGAAAGTGAAGGACAACCCAGACAAAAGAGTGGGACTTGGATTAGAGGGCAAGACGAGGATCGCCTGTAACATTAAAGTAAGTTTCATCCGAGCACTTTTCATCACCCGGCTCTAAAATGACATTTTTAATCATGTTCTTGTTCT
Organism: Pagrus pagrus; assembly: GCF_965226575.1. NCBI lineage: Eukaryota > Metazoa > Chordata > Actinopteri > Spariformes > Sparidae > Pagrus > Pagrus pagrus. The sequence goes on from NC_140198.1 coordinate 9,546,981, forward strand.
CATGACTGATCGTAGCAGAGGTTGCAGTAAATCTGCAGGCTGTAAATCCCAAAACACTGAGCAAAACGAGGCTAAAGTACACTGCAGAGTTCAGGGAACACTAGAGACCACTTTCACATGCATGAAGTCAATGAATCAACTATTAAAGTGAAGGTTATGTTTACCTTAAAGGGGCTCTGTGGAGCTTCTGTGTTGGGCTGGAAGCCACTCGTTAGTTTGTGTCAGCGGACTCCATTTCTAAACTAACGTCAGCTACTGTTGCTCTCTGTTAGCGGAGCGGAGAGAGGCTCTGTGACGAGCCACTCGAGAACCTGCATAAAGTCACATCCTTTGGATTGCCATGAAAAAACAGACCCGAGTCCTTCACAGAGAGTCCCAGCAGCATTAAACAACTTCAATACCTGGTCCACAGGCTTGTGTAGGTAACCGAGAGAGACTGGGAAGGTCTCATTTTTCATGTCACGCTCACATATAGCCAATAAAACGAGATTAATACATGTTAAGTGCTATCAATTGTTACATAAACCAAGAATACACACAATTTGTTTTGGTGAGAAACACTTAAAGGGGCTCTAACAATCAAGTTGAATGTATTTCCTTTGAGAAGTTTTGCAGTCGCTCTGTGCCCACCAAATGCTGATCAGTGGAAAAGCCTGATAACAATGGGAGGATGTGAATAATACCACCTGCATGCTTGTGCACGATACAAACACACTTGTAAAAATAGCTCAGTAGTTCTACTAGTGTTCAACAACTCAACAGGGGGCTCGTATAACAACGTTTACCTGTTTTTCACTTGTTTAAAAAACAACATGCAATACCTATTTTTTCTCAGATTTTTGTGAAACACCAATTCAAACACGGGATGACCACAGCTGAAAAATCAGAAACTTTTATTGACTTAAGTAAAAGGAGACTCGATGTAATGAAAAATACATAGCAAAAACGTAAATAAGATTACAATACTGAAATGATGACACCATCAACCCATTTGCCTTGCACTGTACTGTACCCTTCCGGCCTTCTGTCCACATGACATACCTCACAACACAATTTTAGGTACATTTAAAACAACAGATTTTTTGTTTTTCAAGTTGGATACTGCCATTTCTGTATAAAACAGGGGGAGGTTGAATAACGTTATAGCAACTAGAAGCAGAACAGAGTCAGTGTTACAGCTTGAAGCCTTGTCTGCTTGTATCAACAACCGTGAACGCACACTTTAAGTAATGTATTGTTAATTGTTTGTGAACCACTTTTTGTGAAATGTGTAGCCTGTTTCACATACTCTTCTCAAGTAACTTATTTTTTAATTTTAACTGAATTTCCTTCTATTCAGCAAACCCCATAAATCATCCAACCACTCTCCTTCTTGGCTCTTTTCTTCTTCTTCTTCTTCTGATCATCCCTTCATCAGTACAGAGGACACATGGGCCATCAAAGAAAAGTGACAACAGCTAAGATATGCCTCTCATTTCTGTACAATAAAAAATAATTTGCTATACTGACCATGCTTGAGACCAGTCAAGCATTAATGTAAAACATTATTTTTTTATACAATGGTCACACTTTGCTGTTATTTGAGCACCAAACTTCGGTTAAGAACAGACTGTACACTCACAATACTGTAAATCATTGCACAAATCACTGTAGATCTCCAATTTCTTACGTCGCACACGTAGTACAGATACGCAGACGTGCTCTGCGAGTCACATTTCACAATTCTTAGTTTTGGCTGCGAGATACCTCGAGCTTCCTTTCGCCTTTTTTTCGGTTTGGATCTTTCAGCTTGGTGAGTATTTGTTACAGTGAGTATAAAAAAAAACATGGCTAGTAAAACTGACTATATATAAAATGCACTGTGGCATTCTTCCCCTTCCTTCAGCGTGTGCAAACCTTAAACCTGCCTCGTCTGCAATGACTGAAAAAGTGCACATCTGTTTACAAGTCACTGCAACGTTAATTATGCAGTCGACGAAGAAAGCGTTACAACGGCACGAAAACTAATACGCGTGTTTCTAGTATAACAAACAGTACTTCTACTTGGCAAAGACGTCTCTTGCTGATAGCACTTGAAAGCCCAGATATAGTCGTCGAACTCCCCCCGCTGAGTTCATGTGCGGTCTTCGTCTAAGAGATTTATTTAGTCTACTGCTGGGGAAAGAATGGCTGTATTTGAACATCTAGAGTATTCTCCTGTGATTTAATTTAAGGTGTTTAAGACTAGTACAAGGACTACGTTTACAGTTGCATACAGTATATTAAGCACTGAAGCACTTTGCATATTATATAGAGGCACCGTATCATAGAAGGCATGGGTGGAGATACATTTACTGCTGTTCTAGCATCTAACGTTTTTTACCTAAGAGGTTCTTATAATATTAAGATCAAAACAAAACTAAGTAAACATCACAAGACCCAACAGGGTCCATGTGTTATTGCTGGTTCAGTTTAGGTAGAATATTTTTTATCAAAATGAAACGTAACAAAAACGTGTCAACTTAAAAAACAGGTACCTATAAATAAAAAAAAAATGCTAACAAGCTACAAAGTAGTGATATTTTGTTCATTTAGATCCTTAGTTTATATATATATGGCGATGGTTTCGAGAGCACCTTCACACTAAGGTTTTTTGCTCAGGTAATTCGAGGGGATCCAGCCCTCGACTTCTTCTCGTACATTCTTACAGAACCACCAGCCGCTGCCGTTCTTCTCCAGCACCTCGAACACCGTGCCCACCTTGAAGCCGGACGTGTTGTCGTCCCCTTCAAAGTCCGCCACGGCTAGATACAGCTCATCCTTGCTGGGCTCCTTGAGTAAAGGTGGAAGCTTGTCCTTGGGCGGGCCGGGTTTCTCGCTCTTCAACATGGGTTTGGGAGGAATTGGGAATTTATTAACTTTGGGCTCTTCTTTCTCTTTGTTCGGAGGTGGCGCTACGAACCCTTTGGGTTTAGGGGGAGGGGGTCTGCTGAGTTGCGGTGGTGGAATCTTGGGAACATCCTGGATTTCTTTTAGGAAAGGTGGAGGTTTCTGCTCGGTTGGGCTGGCTGGGGTCTCCTTCTTTGGAGGAGGAGGTCTCCTTGGAGCCATGGCGGGGGGTCTCTGAGGGGGTTCCTTGTGGGGAGGCACTGCTGGTTTCGCAGGGGGTGATGAGCTCTCCTGGCTGTGACCATTGATATGTTTGGGGGGGAGTTTTGGCTCGTCACAGTGCTTACCATTATTGAGAGTAGGGATGTGGACGGGGGAAGAGGGACTGGGTTGGGAATTACTTACTGATGCTGGGGTTTCAAGATCGGCAGGTTTTGATGGCCTCAGTTTGCTTCTCAGGTTGGTGATGTCCAGTTTTTTCTCTGACGGAGGATCTGGCTTGGCAGCCGGAACCGGTTTAGGTCGGATCACTGGCTTCGGCTTCATGAACACTGCAGGACCAGCTGCCTCTGGTTTCTCCTCCGGGGGTTCTGGTTTGGGTTTTGGTGGATGTTTGGGTACAGGCTTCAGATTGAACTTCTTCACCTCTTTGGCAGAGACCTTGTGTCCACATTCAAGACCCATCTCATTCCGAAGAAGAAGAGGTTTGCTCTTGTCTTCTTTCTTGGTCTCAGGTGGTTTGTCCTGTTTGAAGGGGGGTGCCTTGGGTGGCACCATTGGCATGATGACGCCAGGGGCTGGTGGTTTTGGGGGCAAAGGTTTGGAATGATCAGGTCTCGGTTTCTCTGCTACCTCCAGTTCAAAGCTCTTATTAATGGACTCCCGCCGAGGTGGCAGAGCTGGTTTGTCCTCGACTGGTGGGGCAGCTGGGGCAGGAGGTAAAGGCCCACAGCCCCCCTTGCTGGGACCGGACTTCCAATCTCTCAACTTAGGCCGGGCACAGGACTCTGGGGCTGCTGTCGGCTCATCAGGTAAAGGCTTGGACCAGCTATCATCTGTGCCTGAAGCATTTGAAGAACCACCATCTGCCAGGCTCAGCTTCTCCATCTCATTGGGCAGAGGGGCGAGGAAATTAGGTCGCAGGGCGTTACTGGTCTTCTTGTACTTGTCAATAAAGGTGGCGGGGGCCCAGCCCTCTTTTTCATCTATCTGAATGTACCACCAACCACTCGCATTCTTCTCAATCACCTAGACAAATAATAGACAGATATTAATTTCACTGTGGTCTTCTTCTTCTTTTTCAATTCAACTTTAGGAAGTGCGTGACCCACCTCAACTTTGATTCCAGCTTGGAAGCTGATACCGTCAGGGATGGTGGTCTGGAAGTCTGCTATGGTGTAGAACTCTTCCTCAACCTGAGGAGGAGTGGGCGGCTTGGGTAGGTTTGCACCACGTGGCTGTGGAACGTGAGAGGGACACGTAAAGGTTAAGTCGATGAAAAATTAAGTGCCATCTTCCAGTACAATAAAAACCCCTATTTGTCAAATGGAGATTTGAATGGGATCTCTTACGATGGTAAGATCTCTGCGTGGAGGAGGTCTGTGTCTCAATCCCACCTCTGTGAAAGGAAAGGACAATGGAGTAATCTGTAATCTGTTGAGTTTATCACTTTTTCAATTTATAGATAGACAGCTTCAAAAACATTAAGCGTTAACAGATAAAACAACAGTTTACTGCATCTGAAATTCACTTCTTACTCTTGTCAGAGAAAAACGAGAGTCGGTTTTCTTTATGGCCATTGTCTCGGTTCTCTTTGGCTGCATTGTTTTGCTGGTTCTGTTTAGAGTCCAGGTCGTTGGTGCTGGCGTGAGCAGCACCGCCTGCTGACTGCTTCTGGCTCTGGATGTCACACTTCTTCAGGTAGGAGGCTGGGGCCCAGCCCTCACGTCCCTGGTACCTGAGTGGGGGAGAGATGTACAGTCGGTGGCTTCAGGTTAGAACACTGACTTCTTCCATCATGACTATGTAAGATCTGATTGTCAATTCAAGTTTTGAAATACTCTCTTTAGTTAATACACATTCTTTGGTTTATGATGTTTGCTTTTCCAGTTAATGCCATTCATTTGATTACCTGATCTTCCACCATCCCTCCAAGTTCTTCTGAATCACCTCCACAACCATTCCCCTCTCCAGGTCGATCTCATCCTCGTCTCTGGCCGAGTACGGGTAAATCACTGAATACTTCTCCTCTGGAGTCGTAAAAAGACAATATTGTTAATATAAGAACACAGCGTCTGTCTTGAAGATTACTGTGGGGAGCTCGGGAGACAAAAGCACAGAGTGGCACGCTCACATTACAATGGCTTGCAGCGTTTCATATTTAAAGTTGCAATCTAAAACTTTCCTTAAATGCAAAATGCAAAACTGCGAGGGGGGAAAAAAGTATGCAGTGAAAAATGACTGCAACCTTTTAATGAAAATGAAGACACTCTCCCTTTGTGACTTGGAATGAAATACTGTAACTGGTACAGGAGTGACTTGGTTTTACATTAGCTAACTGATGAAATGAGGCACGGCTTGAGCAGCATCTTGTGGAGTGAGAAGATGTAAGATACACACATGTGCAACACATAAAACACACATTCATCCTCCACAAATATTGACCACAAACAGGACAAACTTGTTACTCTACAAGAGTTATAGCAGCTACGTCTAATATTAACACATACTACAGTTATTCTATGTAAACCACAGATCTACCAAGTGCCTACTGCTGGTTAAGTGAAATGATATGCATTGTTTTATATCATTTTTAATTGAGTTTATATCAGATATACTTCACAGTTCACTTTGCATGCAAGGGTTTTAATTCACATGCTTGGATCTCTCGTGCAACAAACATGACATGCGTACACATGGACAAACATGCTCACGGGTCTGTATGCATGTGTGTGCATACACACACACACATTTAGAATAGGGGGGAGAAGAAAAGGCGTGCGCTCCACCTTGCCCAAAGCCTGTGCTGAATAGATCCCCTAAAGTTCTGCGACGACCCATATGCCTTGGCAGTGACCAGAATCTCCGAGGCACTGACATCCCAGCACAGTAAGTGGGGCAAAATAGGAAGTGAACATTACATGAGCCATGTGGAGGGTGTTTGACATCCTGAATGAAAGCATTGGTGCTGTTCAACCCATTTACTGACAAATCATCCCTCCAGGTTCGTGCACATTTTAAATCATACTGTTACATGTTCCATTCATGCTATTGATTTTACTCCGATACACTTTAAGGTCTCAAACTCCATGTGCTGTCCTCACCAGTGTGTTGGAGATACAACTGTAAGATCATACTGCCACAGAAGGTAGCTTAATATAAAACTTGTTTTTTTTAATAGTAGGATGTAGACCATATTGTTAATTAGTCTGTGGGGTGATGCTGATTTTATTTTCTTACACTTTTCTACATTATTCTGTGCCTTTTATAGAATTGTGTTCATACGGTCATTAAGCGCCTAATTTAATTTATAGGTATTTGCTACTTGCTATTTGTCCTCGTCTGAGACTATTTTTTGCCATAGAATATTTATTTATCTGTTCTATTTATTGACTGTTCTTATCACAAATGTATTAGAGGAAAGACAGTGTGAGTATATGCTCGTATGATAATCTGTGGATTAGTTTGATGACAATTATTCTCCTTTTTATAACTTTTTGTGACAACTGTCTTTTTTCTGTTTGTATTGAAAGTATCTGCAATATATAGATTTGTAGGTGTTTCATGCTCACAGACTCACAGATGGATTCTACCATCTTTGACTGTCGGCTCCTCACCTATTTAGTGTCATGTGTGCTCTGTGTTATCACGCTGATGAAGGCTTAGTGCTGAAACACGTTTGTTTGTTTGCCCACAATAAAAAGACTTTTGTTTCCTGGAAGTGCTGGAGTTTAGCTCTTTGTCGGTTCCAGCCACTTCCATGCACCTACAGTATATGTTTAGACTTTGGGGTAGTGCGGGCTGCTATGTTTTTAAGTGATGTTGATCCTGAGCAAGGCCTTGGGACTTTTACATTAAATCACTCTCATTATCGCAGACTTGCAAAACTGATTCTTCACCATTCTTTATCATGTACTAGCTCCATTGCCAGTTCATTTGCTTCTGTTTTTGTATCATACTGTACATATGTGATGATGTCAGTGGATGTGGGTGTTAGATGTGGATGACTCTCTAATCCCAGGCCTCTGAGGAGTGACCTGCCCAACAAAGACAGGGCAGCCGGTTCAATGTCCACTTTTAAACGACACACTCTTTCGGTTGCCAGCGACAGAAACATGGTCTGTAATTTGCATAGTTGCTGGGTACACTTCTCTGCTTAGTAGGGCTGCTATGATGTGCTGTATGGTATATACATATTATATTACAGTATCATCTACATGAGGCCTTTCTATGGAGTCTCAACTCAATTTTTATGTCTTTATCTATTTGTTAATGTTTTTTTTGGTTTCACCTTTAAATGTTTTGCTTAAATTAATATTTTTTTTGCTTTAAAATTCAGATATTTCAACATATTTGGATTGCTGTTCTGAAGGGCAACACACACCAGTGGAATCACCAGAAAAGCGGCATTTTTGTCCCGTTTGCCCCCCGAACCATGACTGCTTCTTCTATTTATATATAGATACTGTATGTGGAGTGTCTGGTGCGAGCCACAACAGTCAAATGGTGGATGCCAGATGACGTGGTGCTACCTGTGGTGTGTGTTGCACTTTGGAAGGCAACAGAAAAACAACAGAAGAAAACATTTTTGTGAAAAATTGTAAACAAGTACAGTTATTGTTCCAAAAGGTAATAAATAACTCGGTTTTAGAGTAAATGCTAAATGGCCTCTTTACATTCTCAACTTTTTCATTGAGGGAATACTGAATCTACACAACAGCGCCCAGATGCAGAGCTGTACGTACCTTCTTCTCCCGGAAAAGTGAAGTCATCAGGGTCATCTTGCGCCTCAAGGCAGGTGGCAGGGACCCAGCCCTGGGCATCCTCTGAGCTAACAAACCACCACCCTGAATGAGCAGAATATCAATTACACACTCACATGAATTAATTAAAATGACGCACATCTGTAATACATTTCAACAAGTTCACATTCCTTTCAACAAGGCTGAACAATGAAATAACATCCAAATATACTTTCACACAAGTCAAACTTTCAGGAAATTGCCAAAAAGAAAATGCTAATATTTTCCATCCACTACTGTTATGTGAATGTTAGAGGTTGATGGGCCAGTTCTCCAGTTAAGAGCGCCAGACAAAGCTCAAACAATAGCTGCCAGTGTGGAAAATATAAAGGAAATACTGCGATTATAATGTTTTTGTCTAGCACCATATTTCAGGTCTAGGTCTCTTTCTATTTTGCTGCTTTTTCTCTTTTATGGACACACAAGCTTTCTCGCAACAGCCAGGTAAAAAAAAAAAAAAAAAACCTTCAGCTATTCTGACGTTTTGATTTTTTTTAATGCCCTGTAGAACTTACCAGACTCATTTTTCTCGATGACCTCCACCACCTGACCCACATGCAGGCTGACCTCAGAGCTCTCCTGCTTCTCGTAGTCTGTGACTGCCACATACTGGTCGAGGAGGAGAGGGTCTGCCGCGGTGGAGTCTCCTGATGAGGGGAACGAATCAAAATCAGAGGCTGGTTTAGCTTTTTATTCCTTTCTGCTCCTGTTGTAAGGCGGGCGAAGGGTGAAATCTCAATAATGTAAATAAGCCTCCACTCCTTACCTTCTGCTTCTGTGATAATATTTGTTAATGCGATTTGTAGAGGAATGTCCTTGAACTTAGAATAAGAGATATTGACCTTTAATATTCTTTCTGCCTGAAGGGAATACGACCTTTTAAAATGTCAGCTTGTATGGGCACTTTAACCGAGAATCCAATTTAAGCATGGTCTTTACAAAAAAAAGCCAAAAAGTATTTCATGATGAAATGCCAATTATAATTCCAAGGTCAAATTTTTGTGCAAAAGCTTTTGGGTTTAACGTTAAAGTGAGAGGAGGCTTATTTACAGTGTGGAGATCTACCCAGACATAAAGCAGAGGAGCTAGTGGACGTGATTGGAGAGATGGCGTGAGGAAAACAATGAGCTGACAAGAGGAATGATGGGAGATTTAGAGAATGGGAGTGAAAGGCAGGGTTTTTAAAAAGTGTAGAAGGGTTAAGTCAATCATCAGTACGGCTGTGACTTCCACACAGAAGCAAACCAACACCACGGAGACCCACCACCCATATTAGCAACCAAGCCAGTTCAAGAAAAGTCCACACAATACAACCAGCAGCGCTACGGCTCTTTACTGTTGATTAATGTTCTTCTAAAAGAAAAATATCTAGAACAAAATACAATAAAATGTATCTTACATATAAAAATGCCACACCAAAGCACATATCCAGTGAATGAATGGTGAAGGGACATTAAAAACCACCACATCATGCAGGTCACTGAAGGTGCTGACGGACACATTTTCAACCAAACGTGTTTGTAACACACAGGCGGACGGAAAAAAAGTCCCAGCTGACGAAAGGGTTAGAAAGTTCTGAGGCGTACAGGTGTGGTAAAACTGTAACTGTACGGTTCTGCAACAAACTCTCAATCTGATCAGTGAGAATCCTGAAAATAAGTAACTCAAAACATTTCTCAAAAGCAGAACTGCTGGAAAACTAAGTCTAATTTTAAGCACACGGTTAGCAAACGAAATAGCGGCTGGACTGGCAAGTTAACTCGAGCAACACAGGTTAAAGCAGCTACAAGGAACTGTCGTCTTTTGATTCTGGCACCCCCTCTGGATGAGAGCGGTAATGTTTCTGCTGCCTTAGGATGCTGTTTTAGGATGCACAGCAATGATTTAATATATGAACTTGTGGCTGTGTAATAACTGTAATATGAAGTTGGTGAAACAAAGTAGAATGTTCTCAAGGTTAGCCTTCATGTAGCCTGCAGCTAACAGATTTGGTTGCTTGGTGATATTAATTTGGTTTGGGGAATCCAATTACACAGAACTAGCTTGTTGCTGATCTCATTTGCTTATGTAGGTTATATAAAAGACATCAGTGTTAGATGAAAGTTCCTTATAATATGCTTAACCTTTAAATTATACTGTGTTTTTTCCATTTATATCTAACTCCACTAGTGACTTTTCTACTCCGTCCCGACAACACACAGCAACACACCCAAGACATGAGCCACATCAACAGCTTTAATGTACTGCTTTCTCTATAAAGGAACCAATGCAAGCCCCAAGCCTTCAACAGAGCCAAATCCCACCTGCCCAGGCCTAGGGGAGGAGAGGGGGAACAGGCCGCTAGCAACCCGCTGGGTCACACACACAGCAAGTGTTTACTACCTCGCTTTAGGAAACCAGTCGCTCTCTCCACAATCCCTGATGGAAAGGAAAATGAACGGAGAAGAAAACTGAAAACAGTGACTTGACATGCAACCTGGAGAATATTAGATGGATGGAGAGGACAGAGAGAATATACAAACAGTGATGTGTCTTTTATAACTGTAACAAGAACATCTGGACTGGTTGAATCAATGCTTATTTTATTGTTTTACCTGCATAAAACACTGTGACCACTAGATGGAGACAGTGTCTCATTATATAGGCTGTTGCAGATGAACTTTAGAAGACTTGTACTTATAATGAGAAGCAGTAAAACAACAAAATACCAGATTGTATTTTTCCTCTGCAAAGTTTATTTGCCAAAAAATAAACAAAAAACAAAATAACACACCACAGCCTGGCCTCAAAACCCCATTTTGGATTCAAACACACAATCGAAGCTCTTACCCGATTTCTTCTTTCCAATGGGTTCCCTGTTAGAGAGACAGAATCATCACATTACTACCAGGAAATATCAAATCAGGGATATAACAATTATCAATATTTATAAATAATTTACACATCATCTCCCTGTGACTATTGATGTTTTCAGTTCTTAAAACCCTGTTTCCCCAAAAGTCAGGGCATTGCATAAAACATTAATGAAACAGAATGTGATAACTGGCTAATCCTTTTTTTGCATATATTCATTTGAAAACACTACAAAGACAATGCACTGAATTTTTAACATCATCAACAGCGACATGTTTGGACATTCCACAGGTAAACAGGTTAACTGGTAACAGTTGTTTGTATCATGACTGGGTATGAAACAGTCATCCTTGAAAGACTGTTCGCAAATGATTGCATCCTGTTTTTGTTTACATCTTACCTTGCCTTCCAAACTCGCACTAATGAAACTTTAAAGTGATTTAATACGATCAGGTTTTGATTTGCTTCTGAATTTGTCACGATGCCAGTGCACAACATTTACACCGATCACTCCAGCAGAGAATTAACAATAATTGCTGACATTATCAGTCTTTGTTAGATCCATCAATACGCTGCAGACACATGAGACAAGGATCCGCCTCTCTGCCTCTCCCGCCGCTGCAGGCTGATGTGAATAGAGAGCCTCTAGATAGCCGATCTCTGAAATTTAGTCTGATGTTAAATTCAATACTGCATCTGCTGCGTCTGCTTTAGACATTAGCCAGATAAATAGACCATCACTCCACAGCAGCAGTCAGGAGCTGATTCAATGTCCAGATGCCCTGAAAAGTCAATGGCGGCTAATGCTCAGCATTTTCCTCCCTCTGTCTCTCTCTCCATTGCTCCCTCTTTGTTATCTAAATATTACTCTCTTACTTTATGGCCTTCCACCGCCTCCCTTTTTCCATCTCACATCGTCCACGTCTCCTTAACTCACTCTTTCATCTCCATCTCAATCGTTTGGCTTGGCAACTGCCGGCGTGTTCGTTTCCCTGCATCAACATGAATGCTCTCAGCCACATAAAGCTTTGTTCGATCGGCAGAACTGTTAATTGCGGAGGCTTAAGTTTCAATAAATCTTTAGCCATAAGCGTGCCCATTAACGTGCTATAAAAAGAGCTCACTGACTGGGCCGACCAAAGAAGAAGCACTGCTCGGGATTGTTATAGAGCAGAGATGTGAGTGTACGGTATGTAGTGTGTGTGCTTTCTTTTTTTGTTCCTTGGTTTGAACTGAGGTGAAATCAGGGTCATGTAGTGCACCGGACTTCGCCACTGACTTGGTTGCTTTAAACTTTAAATTGAACCTTCACATCAGGCAGCCATGGCCAGGTCATATAGAGGAAGATGTGATGTGTACCAAACCTTCGACTACAGAATATCACAGGGATAAATTGACTTTGGGCTCTGATTCTTGCAGACCCATTAAAATAACAGCCATCTAGTTTTTACACCCGGAACCAAACCTTACAGTAAACAGCCGCCGTACCACAGAAGACTCATATAATATTTATTTGGATAATTAATTAAATCATAATCTCATAATCTCTCTCCCTCTATCCACACTCGTCCTTGTTTCACCTCAGCCCGTCGCTTCATCTCCTTCCTTCTTTTCTTCTCTCGTGACGTCTCTCACTTTCCGTTTTCCTTCCCTTTCCCGGACGCTTCCGCTTTCCTTCACTTCCCTTCTCACCCGTCTTGTCTGGCTCTCTGACGCTCCACTTCCTCCTGAACTACTCCTTTCCCTCTCCTCTTCAGCTTCTCCTTCCTTTTTCTTCTCCTTGGGTGAAAGTCTAAGATGTCCCTCTCAGTGCAGGCGATTTATAGGCCGTGATAAATCTTCTCCCAGTGACCGGCTGCTGTGTCTGTACAGCAGCCCTGTTGTCAGTCAGCCAAACAACAGGCTGCACTGGCAGAAAGCAGTAATCCAATTTCAATAAAGACAAACCAAGGTCTTTCCTTTATTCATCCGCCTTGAGTAAATGCTCCGTCTCTTTCCAGCCTCGCCCAACACATGCTTGGGGTTTTGTATGAGGAGTGAGGAGGTATGTGTCCTTGGCAACCTCCTCTGAGGGAGGACAGAATACAAAATGTGTATGTGTCCATATATCGTGTATATTGATCGCGCACAGATGTGAGGAGGTTTGTTTTTATGGGAGAGTTGCAGAGGGGTTATCACAGTAGTAAAAGTGTTGGGATGAGGGAGGCATCTCCGCTGAGTGACACGTCACAAAAATCTGATTATATTATCACAGGCAAACTCTGTAAACCACCAACAGCACACTTCAAAGTGACATTAAATCCATCCACATTATAGATGGCAACATGGCACCCTGCTGCAAGTACCCGTCTCATACTCAATCCCCGTAACAGCAATGTGCTCTGTTAATTGTCCTTGAAGCGAGAACCCCCAGCTGCTCGCTCAGTGTAAGTCACTCCTGATGGACAGTAGCTGAATACCAAGAATGTGAATGTCACCGCTGTGCTGCGTTACACCGCATGATGTGTTTTTGCTGAATTTTGCAAGCGAAGAAGTTTATTGAACTTAAAGCCACGATGTGGCATTCTTGCTGCGGTATCAAAACACTGTGTTAGACAGCAGGTGCGTACTGACCCAGGTACAGTGAATGAAGGGTTGTAACGAACACAGTCTGGACTGATTGTGGCGGGGACTGTCCTTTTAGTACCAGCAGAAAAAACATGTTAAAAAATGCTGTAATCAGAAAAATCTACACAGAGTGGCTTCTGGCTCAAATGCATCAGGAGCTACAGCATTAGGGGGGGTGATTGGGATACATTAAAAGCACACCAACACCTGCTGAGACAAGTGCAAGAGTGAGAAATCTTAAGCTGTGACCAAATTGGATGCTGTTGTATGGACCTGTACTAGTTCTGACCACGTTTTTGAGCATGCAGTGCATCTATACTGACAGTAAGTAAACCGTGTGTATTTGAAAGTGGCAGCATGCATACTGATGTCCCAAGTTTTGAATACTGATGGGACAGCTTGAGGGGAATCTCAGAAAACAATCAATTAATTAAAGCAGTATTATGTAGAAATTGCCATTTTGTGTGATTTGGCGCCACCCACAGTTTCTGAAATTTCTATCTTTTGTTTATTGTTAATTTCCAAAAAGGTAGAATTTTTTGTTTGACTCTGGAACTTTAAATTTGGTAAATAAAGTGTAAACCTGCCTACTGTTCAAAAAGTCACCAGATTGAAGTCAAGCTGTTGTTGTAAAATAATCTTTTTAAGATCTGCTGATCTTTACAAATCCAGATGCAATAGTCTAACAATGTCATAGCCGTAGGTGCTGAATCGAATCATGACCTTAAAACCAAGAGTCAAACCAAAGTGTGGATTTGGAGAATAATGGCAGCCCTTGTTGTGAAGGAACTGGAAACAGTCTGGCTTCTGTGACCCAGTTTTGGCAACCAGCTGAAAAAAACCCACTCTCTATGTTCTGGCTTAATACTGTCCCTGCATGCACTCCCAGCATATATCACAGGACTTATCAACTCAATTTCCTGCCGACTGAGGAAACCTCTCAACGCCCGTTGCCACACATCAGTATGTGATGACAGAGTGGTAAAAACTAATACGTCAGCTGACAGCTGTTGGTGTAAAAACCATCTCCAGGGTCAAAATGCGAGCCCCATATTACGGTCTCTATGAAACCAGCCGCTCGTAACCTCCGCTGGCCTGAAGGTGCTGGTAAACTTAATAACAACAAATCTGTAACTAAGGACCGTGTGAACTTATGTGTGTGCTGGACGCTGGCATTCGTTTCCTGCTGAAGTTTGGCACGTTGCGTCTGTCAGCGCTGGATATGAGGCTAATGTGTCGAGTGAGATTTACAAGAGACATCAGAGCAGGTCTGCACGCTTTCGCAACAGCCATGGAGCCCGGTGGCTGAACTGAGCTGCAGCTACATGCCTAAATGCTAACTCAGCATTTAGAAAAGGACCTATCATGTGTATTTATGCGTAAAAAATCCGACATGAGGTAGTGCGACACGATGAAATCATACCCAGGGTGGGTGTAATGAATGTTCATTACCGTCAGACTGGGGGGAAGATTCTGGCAGGACTTGACAGGACATGACATTAGTCAGGAGAACAATGACGGTTGTTGTGTGTGAAGGGTACTTACTCCTTGGGTGGGTTGAGGTCTTCAGGTCTGGTCTCAAAAAACACTCGGACCTCCTCACACTGGGAGATGTAGACCGGCAGCTGAATGAGGGCCTGCAGACACAAAACGATAACAGGAAACCCAAGGTCATCACACATAATCACTTCAGTACACACAGGAGTCACCCGGAGGTTAATTATGGTGTTGATTGTGTGTCTGAGTCTCCAAAAACAAGCAATTACCGCATACAGTATGGAAGGGAGGCATGAAGCAACTTGTTCTCTGATGTTTATTTGTCAGACGTTTTTCCTGACAATTGAACTCAACTACCTGTGGACGATCGTCCCTCATGGAGGTTATACAGTTCACAGCTGTCTTTCCTTTCTCACAGAGAGGTGATGTTTTTGGTCACACACGTTCTCTGGATTTCTGGTTAATTACAAACATGTTGATGAAGGTTCTCAGTCATCCAGGTCACGGTAATTCTAAGTGCTGTATCGTAGGCGACTGGACTTGTTTCACTTTCCTGAAGACTGCTATCGTAAGTGCTCTCTAGTTTCTCACATTTTATCTTGTTTCTACTATTGATAGTCAAGAACGAGACATTCGGGCACAATGGCAGCGCCGTCGCTCCTGTTTGTCCTGACTCTGTTTGTGTTTCTGTGTACGAGCCACTATTATCTATGATCAGATCAGATCCGCCCCCTCCATTGACTCTTTATGGTCCAGGCTCAAAACTCACTGTTGTTCCCTCGTGTTCGAGGCTCCTTTCTGACCTGTGCCTTTGCGTACATGTTGTGTATTTGTGTCTGTGAGCTGTGTACCCAATGTTTACGTCTGTGTTTCTTGTATTTGTGTTTTCAGCCACCTACTGTCTGTACAGCACTTTGGCCAATGCGAGTCGTTTTCATTCATGAATAAATTAAGACTCGGCTTGACTAGTAATTGTATTATCCGCTGCTCTTCAATTTCAATCATGAAGAGCGAAAACCTCAACAGGTTCCGAACAAAAGCGCACGAGTAAAATTAGTCGTTTACGGTTCTCCTTTTGCAGCGTTCTTCAGTCACACCAGCTGGTTCTCAGCTCAGTTCATTGATCCGTCTCGCCTACCTTCCTCCCTAATCTTCTGCCTCTGTGGAGGATCAGTGGCAGCAGAGAGATGAGTCCTGACAACACTGCCGGAGATGAAAGACAAACAGCCACAGTCGTCTGTGTCTTTATTGGTGTGACCTCTCCCTCGCACACACTGCTAGTCATGTTATCACAGTCTCTGTCTCTTTTTGTTCTCTCCTGAGTCTGTTTTATCTGCTTCTTCTACCCTTTCGCCGCTGCCCTTTAGTGGACTGGTTGAAACAGATAATCACCTCAACGGCTTGATGCCCCGAACCAGAAGACAGAATAACGGACGCTAACGACCCCGTGGTGACTATCTCTCTTTTCGGCTCGGAGAGCTGGGCCATTCCTTCTCCTCACGCTGGCAGGCAAAGCTCAATGCCATCCATCAAGCTTCCTCTGCTGGCCTCTACCTCTGATTTTAATACTCCTAAGTGTTTCAGTTCAGTCCTTTAAGGGAGCAGAGTCTCTGTCTACCTCTCGCACTCTCTGACACACACTGATATAACGTCAGGGCTGACGGGCATGGAATGGGAGCCAAAGACCCGCCAAGGTGCCCTTGTCCCATGTGCCACATGGTCATAAGTATGATGGGGCGAGTAAGTTCATGCCAACAGCCTGTGTTGCAGGCGAGTGGGACTGCCGCCATGAACTATGAGTATAACTTGTGTTTTGCATGTGCGCCTACTTACATGTTTGTTGATTCATGGTACATATAATATCGCTCGATTATTATCCATCAACACGTCCTTCTAAACCTCACTTTTTACAGTAGCTCCGTCCACATCCTGAGACGCCGAAGCCAAGTGGCTGATTTACAAGTTTTTACTGGCGACCTCCAGAGGACTCCTCCCAATCTCTGGTCCTGCGGCCCAGGAGGCAGCGCTGCGCCTGAGGTCATAGTGCATCCGGAACAGGCCATCGTCTCCTTGAATTTATACCTCCCCTCGTGTCAGCCCGTGGCCCGTGCGCTCATTACAATTCTCCCCAGGGAGCAGACGGGAGGGAGGCTCAGGGTACATTACAGCAAATGGACTTTATGGGTGTTCTTTACAGCAGGCAGCATTAAGGTAATTGTGTGTGCCTGCTTGTGTGTGTGTGGGTCTGTGTGAGTGTGTGCACATGTGTGCTTCCTCCAAGGAAAAATTGGTAATGGAAATGAGAGATCTACTTGTGCATTCCAATACAGTACAATGCAGAGTGATTGTATCTGTGCACAGCAACAACCAAGAAGTTTCAAGATCTCATATTTTTACGTCGGTTACATCTCAAAAGAGCATCATTCACTAGAAACTGTCCATTTTGGAAAAAGGGCTGTGAATACGGACTGTTAGGAGCGTTTGCTATCAAACAAAGGCTGCTCTCCTCAGCTTTTGTTCTAATCAAACAGACTCTGATGCATTTCATCCAACCGTGTGTCATTATAGCTCAGCAGTCTCACACTTGGCTTTATCCAAACAATCCCCGATGTTTTTTTTCCCTTCTTTCTTTTCAATCCGACTGTGTTTCCTGACTCGAAGAAAAACACAAGACTTTACAACCAGGGAATTTCCATATGAGTCAGGTTAAAGCCTCAGCTGTGCAACAGAAGGGCTGACTCTGCTCTTCCCCGAGAAAAACATGAAGTCTCACCTTGTCAACCCGACTGCCTGCGGGGGCGGATAAAAATGCCACTTTGTTTTTGCTTACAGTCAAGTTCAGATCTGTTCCGGCGGTTACTGTAATACCCTGAATGCGCTGCCAACACTGCGTTCTGAGATCTGACCTGCCACGATGCTATCACAAGGCCGAGTGTTGTTTTGAATCGTTATCAGCCATGTGAGACGGACACTGTTGATGTTCGAGATGGCATCTCGCTCGCTGGCTGGCAAGATGTGTGACTTATCGCTGTCTGAATTTAGCAGCGCTACAGGATTGTTTTCATCTCCACTGTACATAATGCTCTCACATAATCTGAGGTATTTGATCCTCACATGTAACTGTAACTAAGTTCTTGCACGACATAACATCTTAAGAAGAAAACACCCCCCAGCCTTCAATCCTAAATAACTTTGACCAAACATGGATGTCCATCGAAGCCGATTCCACAATCCTCAACAGGTGAATGCAATTTTTCCGACGTTTCCACAATAACAACCCTGCCTGCAGCACAGCACTGGTGTGGCTGTTATTCCCCATAAATATCCACACCCACAGTCACGAAACCAACAACTCCAACCCCCCAAACTCTATAAACTACTTATTTTTCAGATAAGTGGTTAAAGATGTTGCCTACACCAGCTGTACATTCCTTTAACCCCAGACGACACTTGGTGGAGTAGCTGCACGGTCACCAGCCCCTCCTGCACTCAACATTGTTTATCATACATGTTTCTCTTCACTCCGAAGCCTCGCAGTTTGTTATTTTCATTCAGAAAGGAAGAATCGGGAACTAATTTGTATGGTGATGCTTCACGGAGAAGAGAAGGGATCCCGTGACAAAATAATAAAAGAAGGAACGAGTAAGGGCCAAGAAGTAACTTGTAAAAACATCCCCAGGTTTCCCCTCTCTCTCTCTCTCTCTCAGACACAGATGGAGGTGTGTATGGTTTTAGAGGCCCTGAGGCAAGCCTTTAAAATTTAACAAAAACACAACCTACAGGCTGTGGATGTGCTGACTGGAGCAAGCTCAGCAGCAGCGAGCTCTCCGCCTTTGGCACAACTCACTGCTGATAGTTACCACCACAACGTGAGATACAACAACAGCTCATCCTGCCTGGTATTTCTGAATACCAGAGCACTGTTTCACACCTAAACCATGTGACCTTGTGGGCAAGATATCCCTTTAGAGACATCTGATCACAAGCAGTAATCACCCCTGTTTGCAAAACAGACTCACTCCCTGGTTACTGCAGACAAACAGTGTCAGCCTAAATTAGAAAAATTGATTTTTGTTTTTATAAAACATTACGCTGAATTTACTTCAAGGGTGCAAAATGTTCTTCTTCTTGTTGCTAAGACGCTGAGCATCAATCACAATGTGCTCACGGAGGTTGCTGGGGTTACATTTCTGTCAAATTGTTGCAATTAGTCGCTAGCTATTGGCAGTTTTATGGTTGCAGTTCTGCTACACGGGAGACTCAGAATGTACAGTTACATTTTTTCACCCCTTTCTCCAGGCCGAGTGATTAATCTCTTTGGTAAAAAGCCATGTAATGGGCTGAATAATGCACAGGTTTTACATTATCTGCCTTAAGTGGAAAGAGCTGCTGTATTTCATAACGGTTTACTAGACACCACAAGCAGATTACGACATGCTGTTACACTCAAAAAGAAACTGGGAGTCCATTGTGTTTTTCTTCTGCCGCTGACAGCAACTCAACAGCATAAAGTACATTAATAAATTCTCTTGTCCGCAGGGATCACTGTGGTTTACTGTACATTTGGGAGATACAGTGACATCTTCGCATTTGGCTGCACAGAAACAGATTTTCTTCCTCATGCACTATTGATCCCTTGAGAGAAATTCTCCTTTAGTTTGACTCCTTTAGCAGCGAGCTCACAGTCAGCTGCAGAGCACCTGGGGAGCTTTTAGGACACCTCAGCAGGGTCGACACCTTCTGTCACCAAGGCTTGGCTCCGGGGAGTTTAGCATGGCACAAACCAGACAGTGTCAGTTTAGAAGGGCAATGGCATACAGCTGTTGCAGGAACAGCCCATAAATACAGCCTTTATGGAAATCTTGGAGTTTGCCCACGTGCTTAACTTTAATGAATATAACCGTGTGTTTGGATTTTTAACAACTACAGTGTCTGTGTGTCTGGAATAGCTAACAAATGAAGGGAATGACTTACAAATTGAGGACACACAGACATGTTGTGACAAGAAAAATCACAAGACAGAAATTAGATGGTCAGGTAGCTCAGCGTAATCCTACACGTTCTGAAAGAAACAGCGACTCGTGCTGCTCGTGCACACACAGAGGGCATGAAACGATTATTTTCCATTTCCCTGTTCATGACGAAGTTCATACAACGTGGGTGGGATACTTGTTTTCCTTTCCCACCAACCCACTGTACTTTCTGCTTTGATTTCAGCTCACTGTGCTGAAGATGTAAAAGCTCAGAGGTCAGTGTAGCTTTCCCGAACCACAAAAACATACGACCACAGCAGATCTCCGGGGATGCATTGGTCAATATACTCACCCTGCAGTACTCGTTGATGGGCCTTAGCCTTTTCATGGCCACATCTCTGATATGGCTCCTCCTAAACAGGATTTTCCCTGGAACAAAGCAGGAAAAACAGACTCAGAATCATAAAAGCCAAACTCATTATTTTCAGTCATTATTTGTGTCTGTTATGCACATAAAAGCAATGTCATCAAATAAAAAAACAAACACTGAATTGCTTTTTTCCATTTGGTTGACGCAATATCAAAATTAACCTTAAAAAGTAAGGGGTCCACTGAAGGACAATAAGGACACAGTGGCTAACACAAAAACGTTGTTCGGGAATTAGCATGCAGACACAATACAGTCAAGCCATCAATAACTCTGACAGCACAATAAGGTGGGTAAGGAGCTAGGTGAATAGCTGGCCTTTCCGAGTCATGAATAAATGATTTTGGGAAAGCAAATTATGTCTGCATGACAGCTTAAATGCTCCTTCACTGCTCTTATCTCCTGGCAAAAAATAACCCCAGGCACAGACGCACCGGGTCGCCATAACAATAACAAGAAACGGCTACAAATAGGCCTCTTAAAACACTCTTCTAACTTCGCGGTATGTCGAAACTTTCAGAGCCAGCATTTATTTTCTCCTTGTTTTAGCTGCTGAAGTTTCTCCAATAAATTCAGCGAGACCGCTCTAATGCAAACATATCAACCGGGCAGGAAGTCAAGGCTGAAACGAGAGCCCGAACACGAAAAGGGGACATGTTTTGAAAAAGTCACTGAATCAGCCCCATCAAGAGGTTAGAGTGTATCTAAAGCAGACTTGCTGAAACATGAATCTATCTCACATCTCACAGGGGATCACCCCCTACAGCTCCTCCATGTTTTCCATGTTACTAAAAATGTACTTCCTTAACTGAAAGCAGCTTAAAACCACAATCGTTTGTTCTGTTTGTGTGAGTGAGTGTTGGCTTATCGATGGCTGCTTGTGATCATCAGCGTCTGAATAAGAATACTTATGTGTTGTGTTTCTGCTGATCTTGTGATAAAGACTGGAGAATATAAAGATACATCAAGGGAAAGAGCTCAAAATACCTCAGATTTCTCACATCTTACACAAGAACCACAACCACCAACAATCCACCTCTGCACTCTATCGAACCGCAGCAACCTACTGTACTAGTTACTTGAGTGCGTGACAAAAACAAAAGAAAAGACGAAGAGAAACAACACATGTTCACAAACTTTCGCTTTATAGTTTCACTTTCTCTTTATAAAAATACCATTAGAGAGGGAAGCTAGAGTAATTATCTCGACAACAGACATTCGTGGTTCCCAGGGGATGAATCCTACCAACTTCGGTGACGTCCTGACTTTTCATCAGGTGTGAATTTAAGTGGAGCGTGTTGACAACTACTGGATGGATTCCCATGACATTTGGAACAGATATTCAAGGTCCTCAGAGGTTGAATAGATACGATTTCCACTTAGATGGTGAAATATCCCAACATCAGCAGTCTTGAGATTTTTGGAGTGAAAAGTCAAACTATTGGATGGGCAGCTAACATCACCAAGGTTAAAGATTATCAGATACCTTTAACTCTGCCAACACCTCTTTAACACTTACACTAAGGCTCAAAAACTATCATCCAGATTACAATTTGTCACAACAAGCCTTACAGCCTCCACAGAGCTGCTCACATTTACGTAGATGATGACATTTCTAACTCTTCCACATCCAGCAACAACAAAAGAATGAAGGACGTAGGAAAAAAGTGTGCATGGTCTGATGAGCCCTCATTCTCACCACATGTGTGCAGAAGAGAACAGCATAGTGATACACAAGGAATGATATCAGATAAAGGATTAACTAGATGAAGAATGAGAGAAAACATTCCAAGTCTTTATGGTTTTGGCAATATCTTGCCAAAGCAGCCAAAAGGACACATCGTCTGGAAAACTAAAGAGATTTGAAAGTCAACCCCTGGATACGTACATCTCCTTCTCCTCCTCCTCCTCCTCCTCCTCCCTCCCTCAGTCTGTTTCTTCCTCTCCACCCCTCGTCACTCCTCAAACAGAGAGCTTTCTTGACGTTTTTCCAAAGCTCTCAGGGGTCAGGAGAGAAGCACTGACTCAACACTGCCCACTCTGTATGCACGGCAGCTCATGGGTGCAGCCGGCTTGTTTAGGGAAGGGAGGAGGAAGAGGGGGGAGAAATGCTGCAGCCTTTGAGCCACGGCTGAGGCAGGGTAGACTTTATGGCAAATCTCAGAGCCAGCTTTGACCAGGGGTATCAAACAACTTTTGTTTCCTGGGGAGAGTGCGGGAGGTAGATGGCGAGCAGAGACAGATAGAGATGGGAACACAGAGAGTCCTTGTTACACACCTCACACACAGAAAGCTGTTCTCAGTGCTCACCTCTTAATCACTGGGCTCAGCACACATGAATTCCTCCTGTTTTTTCACCCTACTTTGGCTCTTTTGAGGATTTTTGAGTAGCTAAAACCTTTACATAACACCAAACTGTAGACTTAAAACATGGACTCTGGTCAGACTTAAATCTTAAAGACTTGAGTTGTGCACTGTTGATTGCACGGATACCTGACGTCCTAAAGACTTGACAGAAACATTTAAGTTTTGGTAAGATAGTTGATTTTTAAGTCTCTGGCGCCTCTGGATGGTGGCCGACCCAACCTACAATCCCAAAGCGTCAGTATTTGATGAGTTGGGAATAAGGGCGCACTCACACTGGGCAATCCGTACCGTGCCCAAGCGCGTGTCAAACACTTGCTTGGCTCTGGCATGGTTTGAAGAGGTGTGCTTCGGCATGGTACGGTTGCTCATGCACGAGCACAAGCACGGGTATGCAACGTGGACACATATGTACAAGAGGTAACCATGCTCAGGCCCATTTGGAGCTGGGGCAATGTGAGTGTAGGCCAGCAGGGGGACTGGGGAGGAGGGACAATCCTGTTTTGGCATGGTACGGAGCAACTGGGCCAGGTGTGAGTGTGCCCTAAGACTCAAAAATCAACAGTAGCTTTAAGTTGTGGCTTGGCGTGACTTGGACTTGTCTTGAATGACTTGACATCTGATCACTATCACTTGCGTTGCTTTAAAAACTTGCTTTTACAAGACTTTAAACTGACTATTAAGAAACGGGACTTGGCTTGGTCTTGTACTTGTAAGTCACAATACAATGCTCAATTAATTGAGACAAATCAAAGTCAACTGTCAAGTTTTATAACAGCAAGTCTTAAGTCACTTCTCAGGTCTTTTACCGACAATTCCCAAGTCAACTCTCAGGCAATACAAGACAAGTTGTGAGACTTGACTTGAGACCTGCTGTTACAAAACTTAACAACTGCCTTGAACTTCTCTTGAATAACTTAAGACTTGCTACTGCAAGAGCTGAAACTTGACTTGAGCCTTGTTATCAAACTTGAGACTTGACTGTGTGTGTTGTAATTACTGCGTTCTTGGGTAAAACGCTGACTAAGGGCAGACACAACTTCATAAGCTAACAAAAGACAGGTTTGCTACTGGTACACCACATTCAAGTAGACAAGAGCAGTGATTGCTTTCCCCTGCAGACGAGAGAGGAACGTGATATGAATCAGGCATAAGCAACAAGGTCGTTCTAACCATTTGGTCATTTTGTGATTTTCAGTGCTTCACACAGGACCGACTGGGACTGTGGGATCCCCAGAAAGTCAGAGTAACTGAAATAGCATGTATGATATCCATCATTAAGAGGAAAAGGGCAGAAAGTCAACCCTTATTACAAATTCATATCCTACTTCTGGGATCCAAGTTGACATAGGAGTATCACCTCTTTTATCATGCAGGGGCCCTAAAGAAACAGACCCACATTCCATCTTGGGTTTTGACTCGTAGCTTAACAACCCCAACTTCAGATGATTCATCAAAAGCATATCAGCTCTTTTTTCAAAGGCTGACCTGCTGACACTGCCTTGAAAAGCATCGCTCAGGGCTCTGGAGGAAACGGATCAAGTTTATCACTTCTATCTAAATGTCATGTACGAACATATCAAAGGAAAAGCGCCGTAAGAGGTACTGAGAAGACAGATGGCCTACAGGTACTCTGTACACAATCTTGAGATAGCAAAAGAGTGCACCTTCTGTATAAAAAAAAGATTAAGGGTTGGATTTAAATGGCTAAGATTTGGAATTGTTGGAACTTCAAAGGTTGAACGTCTTTTGGCCAAGCTTTTGGTGTGCACACCTGGCAAAGATGCAGCACAAATTCTGCACTAATACACACACATGCAGACAAGCCACTTTGCTGATGTGGAGATACCAAATAAGTAAAAACAGCTCGGGGCCTTGAACAAACCAAACCAAGTAGGGAAAACCACTTCCGTGTCTTGTTATGATGGCCTCAGCCCACAGTCCAGACTTCTGCTCTGTGAGGCGAGTCTTTTTTTTTTCCTTGGCTGACAGGAAAATTCTTCTGCAAATCAGGCAAATGTTAGCTTAGGATCCATCTCAGAGAGGTGTATGACCTGATCCAGGATCTAGGACTAGTAATGGTCATTCTCTTAAACCTCAAATTATGCAGGCGCTGAGCAAATGTTTGCTAACGCCATTGTGCCACAAAAGCAAACAGTTCCACAGTGGCATTCGTAGAGGGTGCCATTTAGAGTCCAATTCTTTTTCTTTCTTTAACCATTGGCGTCTGCGTTGGGGACTTAGTGGCTTCATCTGGGGCATTTCGATGGTTATTTTCTCAAACAGAGAACCAGAGGAAGTCTCTATCAAACACCCAGAGCTTCATTTGAGGACAGGAAGAAAAAGCTAAGATCCTTGATGGGAAGAAGACAAAAATCTTAGAGAAAATCTAGAATTTCAGGGTGAAATGTTAAAAACAGGAAGAAGCAGACAGA
Organism: Pagrus pagrus; assembly: GCF_965226575.1. Lineage (NCBI taxonomy): Eukaryota > Metazoa > Chordata > Actinopteri > Spariformes > Sparidae > Pagrus > Pagrus pagrus. The sequence continues at coordinate 9,572,026 of NC_140198.1, forward strand.
GTGTAGATAGATGAGGATTTGTAATAGTATCCATCAGTGTGACTTTATGCAGGGATAGTATGAAAAGCAGTGTTTTTCTATCTCTCTTCCCCCTTCCCCTCCTCCTACTCAGAGTTCATCAAACAGCCCGAGTGTGCGTGTGCTTTTGTGTGTGTATTCTCTCAATGAGTTCCAGACCTGCGAGGCCACGGAAAGAGAAAAAAAAAATCCTATCCCCCACTCGTCCCAAGCTTGGTAGGGGAGATGTGGGTGGGGTCTTAGGGTGAGGCTTTCTTCCCGACTCTCATAAAGGATTACTTTCAGCAAGATCTAAATCTCAAACTGTTTCAAAAGTTGGTCACACACCCAGAGCCCATATTCCAAACAAACTTCGTTGCCATTGTGCTTGTGGGAAAGTACTGGAAACTGAAAAGAAGAGAGCATCATTTTGGCCAGTCAGGTTTTACATAAGATGATGATTCAGCCAGGACAATCATGTGGCTGAGCCACGAAAACAGCTCATAATGAATGGCACGCATTATAACCTTTTTATTTTATGATCAGGTAGGTGTTTAATGTTTCACCCAAAGGCTCCAACGCTGATGTGTTTAATTTTTTAATAGGTCTATGGGCTACATGCTTAAAGATCAGCTGAGTCGGCTGAACACGTACGAGTAGACGGATAAACATAATCTGTCTTCGTTCACAGAAACAGTGTGGTTAAGACCAATTAAGGTTGGAGCTGATTGTTCTGGTTGGTTCCTTTTTGTGCAAAATAATATGCTTTCCTCCAGTTCATCACATCCATCACTGAGTCATTACTGTCCACATTTCAACCCAAGGAGTGCCAATGTTTCTGATGGACAAGTCAAGGGGAGCCAGAATGAGTTACAGACACAACAATACAGTGAGGTGGGAATTCAAGTGATAATCAATGAGGTCACTGTTCTTTGTGTTTTGCTAATTTCATAAAATAATGAAAAATGCCAATCACAGTTTCTGAAATCGAAGATGTTTGTTTTATTTATCCAACAAATAGTCCAAAACCCGAAAGGGACCCAGACCTATATCCAAATAAATTGGAGAAAGTGGCAAATCCTCAAGGAACTTTTTGCCATTTTTTGTTGATGTGTCTCAACTGAATATCAAACACGTTCTTCCCCTTTTCCTTCCAAACAAGCCACAGTTGTGTGTGTGCTGTGTGTGCATGTGTGTGAAAGGGCCTTGGGGACAGCGTGTGTTTAACTCTTACCTGGCAGGAAAGGAATGATCCTGCGCTTAGGGTCCTTCTGGCCTCCTTCCACCGGGAATTTATCCAGCAATTCCATCTGAAACCCAACAATTAATTACAACTTATTAGCACGCAAAGCATTTACACTCATACATACACTTCTCATTACACGCAGCAGGATAGCTGAGGCGTAAGAGGAAGGGTTCACATTTTTATTTTTTTACAAATCAGCAGTTCCTACAAGGAATTCGGCCAATAAAGTAAGGCCTGCCAGTGATTAGGAATGTCCTGAGCAGATGGTATGGTTTTTCCCCTCTACTTCTATGCTGCTGCAGCAAAGGGGGCTGTTAGCAGTAAGGCACCACTGACATAGTGGAACATTTCTGTTCCCATCATTTTCAAAGGCCAGAGAGCAGTGGCTTCTTATATTGGTTATGCGTTTTCTCTTGATTATTCCTTTTTTTCCCCATTACAACTAATGCTGTCACCAGAGTTAGTTTTTTGTTTTACTTCAACAGGCCTTTTCTCCCTCCATCACATTGTACACAGGCGATGTTTTATAATTTAGGCCCCCAGTGAGTCCTTTGTTCATGATTTTAACATATAATCATTCATATATTTGTAGCAGTCCAATTGTTTGACTTGCATTGGCATTTGTTCATTATATCCAAAAGAGGCATTTGTTCATTTATGGGTTTATTTACAGTGGGCATTCCCCTGGTTTTACATGTTTTTTTGTTTATTTGTATGTAGGTTGGGCTGGCCTGTAAGGAATTTACAGCCAGTACTGCCACATATTCACATAGATTCTTTCAATATATGTAAATATATTTTTTGTGCTTGTGCATGTCCTCCATACAGCTGGGCTCAATAAAATGGCACCTGGCCATATTGACCAGTGAAGTCTAGGCGCACTCTTTCTTCCTCTGGTGCATTTTTCTGACAGTGGATCTGCACATCATCTTCCCATATGGATCTTTGTATGGGGCTCTTGAGGTAAAAACCACATTAAACGTCCAACCAAAAGTTTTGCGGTTAGGAAGGAAAATACTTGACTTAATTAAAAAAATTGTGAAAGGAGTGTATGAGACTATTTCTTTGATGCTGCACTCAAATGACTGAATCCAATACTTCAAAAACAGAGAGAGGTCTTTCACATTCCAAGGCTAATTTTATTTCACTACAAGAAAACAATGTTAAGCGGAATCAAGTAAGTCCTTCATGGCTCTGCAGAGCCAGCCAAAGTTTGACTGAATGAAATACAAGAAAACCCCATTTTGTGATTTCATAGCCAATTTATCATGTCATATCAGAACACCAAGACATGGTGTCAATGGTTTCATTGTCAGCAAGTGAGTGACCAATGGGCAAATGTCCCATATACAGACTTCCTCATTTGAAGGTACTCCAACAGGGCCATCACATAATGAAAGTGATATCATTTCTGACTATGTTCTGTTCAATGTCAACCTGATAAAAACATTTTGAGGGTCAAAACAAATTGGCTCGCCAAATATCTAAAGAGGAATGTTTTTCATTCCCTCCACTGTTAAATATCTCAGTACCTTCACTGATATGAGAGACGACTAATTTCTTAAATATGCAGGACTGGCAATACCAAAACAGGAATGTTTACCCTCAATGGCTACATGTCAGATCTCACAGTGTGTTTTCATGCATAATTTCTGGGCTCAGATCAACAAAAATACAAACTTTTGATGTGTTGTGCAAGGAAGACTTTGCATTCGGTTTTGTGATCCCCCTCATCGTGTATTTAATAATGACAAGTGTGCATCTCGCTCTCAACATGAAACATAAATGAATCAATTTATTATTATATAACAAAAAACACTTTGAACATAAACCGTTGTACCAGTGATCGGCCTCCTCCGAGCCGCCTACTCTTGAATCTAATTTTATACGTGTGAATCACCGGGCAGAAGATGTGTGTTGTAGGATGCTGCTTTTTATCGGCACACCTGACATTACTGATGTGAGTTTTGATTTATTATTGAAGTTCATAGTCTTGAGTCTGTTCACAATATTTACTTGATAATACTATCAAATGTTTTCTTGCTATATCTTCACCAGTGCAATCATGTCGTTTCTACAGCGACTTTTCCAACAACAGAAGTTAAGTAAAGCTGTCACAAAATGCCCTCTGGTAAATTTGAAGGAAACAATAACTTGGATTGAGCCAAAACTAACAAAGGGAGCCGGGGGAAAGTGTAATATGAGGTGAGGTGATGGAGAGGTTATGGGAAAAGCAGAGACTTGTGCCAAATAGAATTTTGTATTACTTTCTATACCCTGCCTCAGTCGAGCCAGGCGCCAAAGGGGTGTTGCTGCCATAAAACAATGAGTGGCATAATGTTTAAACAGCCTCACATCACTTAAGTAGATAGAGCCTGATACTTTTCTATTTTGAGGAAAGCGCAGAGGCAGTAACTTTTTGATAGTCTGCCCTCCTGCCACTGTGATCCTTACTAAGACAATTGGCCTTTGTTTTGTTTCTACTTCACTTTTTCTTCACTAACTCGTTCTGCTTCTAAATGTCCATTGTCATAGTTTGACCATTTCATGCAAAAGCCTCATTACATACGCTAACCCTAACCCAAATAATCTGAATGAGAAAGACATGTGTATAACCAAATAATCAAACAAATAATCAAACAACATCCTTAGCTTTTATACCTGGCAGACATGGACTTTGGCATTAAGTGCATCTCAGAAAACTGGTGTTTAATGGTTATATTTTATCTTATATCCTATGACGCCAATGAACAGACCAGATATGGTCGCACTCAAATGACTTCTCACTGGCTCTGAGCACTCAAGCTTAGCATCATAAAGCTGAAGCCACAACAAAGATTTCCTCCGTTTAAACAACAAGCAATGAAAAGAGGGTCAGACGAGTGAGCAATGAACCCTCTTTGTATACAAAATCAAGACGAGGAAAGGGGCGAGCCATTCCACTTTAGTCTTACATACAGCAGAAGGCAAAGAAGGAGATCACAGGAGCGCTGAGGGCTTCCGAGTCAAATGCTTCATCATCATTTACACATTACCACCTTAAGAGAGGCAGCATAGGCAAAGAGACAGGCAGACAGAAAGAGACGAACACAGAAGAGCCAATACCCCACACACTGTAATTGTTCCCATGTGTCTGACTGTGAGTGCAGACACACCCAGTCTCTGTGTCTACTCCAAACCTTGTATCTACTCTGTAATCAGAGCCACTCCAACAAGAAAAGGCATCTGGAGAGAGTAAAGATGTCTCTTCAAAATACCAGTTACATCATGCACCCGACATCAAATATTCATGCTCTACAGGCAGGAGGATGACAAGCCAAGGCGGCACACAGTCAGTCAATCTCCACATGACTCTCCAAGTCTATGAAGTATGTTATTGTAATCTGTATCCTGCCGAGTTCACTTCAATTAGAAGGAAACTGATGCCACGTTAGTACTTTATAGATTGAATAACAGCATTATAGTCTATGAACTCATCACTTCTGGATATGTGCTGTAATAATTTCTGTCAGACTATTAAAAACTCTGTCAAAAGTTCAACTTATACCATAATCAGCCACTTTTTCACAACTGATTTACGTGAAATTATCACTCAAGGACTCATTCACCAAAGCCTTAAGGGGAGACAGTGCTATTATTTTAAACAATGCCAGAGTTCTCGCATTAAAACAGCAAAAAATGGCAAGAGTCTAGACAATTTGAACACAAAAATGTGTTTACAGCACAGCGTCTTAACTGTGCTGTGCGGTGTCAAAGTTGATATTGCCACTAGTAATGAAAAAGAAAAAAAAAAAACAGACTTTCCTTTGTCACATAACCAGTCTGTTTATATGCCCTGTAATGTCATAAACTCTTAAACACTGCTACTTTCATTTACCAATTTTTTGCTGATTCAGACACTAACGTAACCGTTCAAGGGGCTACAATTTGTCTAGTCCATATCCGCTTTAAACACATCATCAGCCTGCAAATAAAGGCCTAATAAAGAAGATCTGAGGCGCCCGAGACTCTCTTGAATGAGAGTATAAAAGGACAGGGAACAATGGCTGCTCTCTCTGCAACATGCCTATCTCAGTCGACCTCAGGTCCTTTGACTGTCCGCTGTACATTCATGCTTGAGGTCATATTTAACCCTTTGCAGGCGACCAGACTGTTACCGAAACACCCCACAACAAGCCTGAGCTGTAAATCCACTTAGGAAAGCAGAAAGAATGAGGAAGTCACCCACTGTCTGTCAGTGTTAACAGTTGAACACACTATATTGCATGATGCCAAGGGCTTATCATCAACTGTAATAGCTCTGGAAATAAATGGGAGGTTATCTTGATTAAATAATATCCTGGCCAGTTTTTTGGGTAGATATTAAATACAATTCAATCAAACTGCCAATGACTGCTTTCCTTGTTTCCACAGAAATAGATGAGGATGAGCTCAATGTCAACTTGTCATCCCTGAACAGAGTAAGCAGGTATAGATGATGAATCGATGTATAGATGGATAATAACATCTACCTTTACTATACACAAGTGTGCCCCCGTTTCTCTTACTTTGATTAATACTGGTTGCCTGGTTAGTATTCTATGCTGGTGTTAGCAAAATAGTAACAACCAAGGCATATTTCTGGGGATTCATTCACCATGATATTGGTGCCTTATATGATCTACACTAGTTAATCCCTTTAGGGCCATTCTCCTCTCACATATCCACCTCCAAAGAGGTCACAGCACAGAGTCAGTTTAACAACAGCACCCAAGGGTCTGCTTGTGGCTCAGTAAGAGTCTTGACCCTAGATTGTCATTTACAATCTTCTCCCTGATCACTTAACAGGGGCAGTATGAATAAAATCTTTTATCATGGTTTATGTGATTTTTATATGTCAGTGTTGATATACTGTATTGTTATATACTGAGGTTAATTACCTGTTTGCTGTTGTCTGTTTCAGGTCAATCTGTTGCTGGGATGGTGTAGTAATATCTCAATAAAAGACCAATTCAGAAAATCTGACTTGGTTTCCATTGTTTTTATTGTCTCATATCATCCAACCCTACCTTGATAACAGAAACTGTTCAAAGTGTATTTTAACTAATCATGTTTTTTTGTTTTTTTTAAAAGCAACGTTGGCTCCAATGTGACTTGGCCTTCTTAAATGCTATCCTCTAACCCCCCTGTTGTAGGAGTTAGCGTCTTAATGGTCTAATGTCAAATGTAAAAGCCTGTTTTTAATCGCATACTGTTTTTCTAGACTTGTCGCTCCAGTGTTTCAGTGGTGTCCTGCTACCCACCACCACCTCCTAGTAGCCAGTTGCAATTTCCATCCATTGATTTTGTATACCCACTCACTCTATTATTCTTGGTTCCTGGATCTAGAGCCTATGTGCATGGGACAAGTGGCAGGGTACACCCCCAACAGGTCACCAGTCAATCACAAGATGTGAAGCACTACTTCCCAAATGTTAATTCTTACGGTGGTTTCAATCAGTTTCTGCTTGGTTCTTGTATGTGTGTACATGTATGTGATGGGAAGAGCAAGTGGGTTTGTTTGTGCTTGTCATCTGTCAAACGACCAGCAACAATAAGCCACTTTCCTTAAACATGACTACTCCCTATCAAGGCTAGTCATTTGACAGACAACTGCAAAATCTAAATCAAGACAGCCAAAGACAACAAATGGTTAAGCAGCAAAACAGGGCTCCCATTCACACTTGGCTTTGAGACTGGGCCACGCTGTTAAGAAACCACTGCCATCCCCAGCAGTCATAAATGAATGCCTATGAATAAGAAGATTAAAAAGGGTGCTTGGTGGTGTATAGCACTGCACGTTTTGTCCTTCGATCGATTGTTCATCTTCGGTGGATTAAATACTTGGCCTTTTCTGAGTAATTCTTCAGGTAGACCATCATTTTCTTTAGTCCACAACAACTAGATCCCTGACACAAACACTGAAGACAAAGAACCTCAGTAAAGGGTGTCTGCTTTTCAGAAACATGTTTTGGGTTATCGTTCCTGGAACAAACTTTACTACCCAAGGGTGCATACAGCATATTTTATTCTGAAAACGGCCAATGGACAAGAAGGAAATGAGCACATTGTTGCTGCTTTGCGAAATGCGCACTACAAGTGGCCCCATTTGCCCCGAGCAAAATAAACCGCCCCCCCCTCCCTTAAAAAACTTTTGTTACTTGATTACTGCAGAGGGAAAATATGTGACAGCTGTGCAACTCTGAATGAGCAAGCAGCGATGTATTGGTTTTTTCTCCTACAGCTTTCCTACAGTAAAAGTCTATCCTGTATCAAAAGCAACCGGGAACGCTGGAAGACTACGCTTGTGAAGTCGGTTGGACACGTGTGCAGCATGGAAACTGTTCTTAGTGACATGGAAATAAAACTGCAGAGCCTCAGGGATGACCCCATGGCTAAAAATCTCTACAGTTTCCATCTGTCTGGAGGAGCAGATCAGTCTATTTCTGTTCACAATTCAGCACAGTCAAACAGAGAAGGGAAAAACCCCACAGGTTTTATGTTAAAATGCTAATCGCTCAATTCATTCCCTCAGTATTCAACAGCTTGCAAGACCAACACATACTTTGCATTACATACATTTATGCATAAGTGCAGACCATAATTCTGTCTCACCGTGGAGTCCTTTGCCAGTATGCTGAAATGGAAACTAAACTCTCTGATGCTATTTTTTGTGGGTAGCAGCTACACAGAGACTCTGGTTTAGGTGTTGCAGGAAAAAGGTGGGTGAGAAGCAGCAGAAATATCTTGGGTGAGAAGAACATCTGACTCCTGAAGGGTATTTTCTGGAAGTTAAAATGTACACGACATCCCCAATTAGGGAGATTTTTTTAGCCATGACTGTGCATTTCTGAGGTAATTCTACACTATTCTTGTTTATCACCTCCATTAACAGTTACGTACTTTAATCAGAGTCATTAGTGGGCAAGTTAGTGCAACAGAAGTACTTTTAAAAAGGTGAAGGAATGCAAATAAGTAGGAGGATCAGAATCATCTAGTGTGTTTTACTCCTCGTCATCAGGATCACTGTCTTCTCAAGATGCCCTGCTCTTGATTTTACTTGTTATATAAAAGGAACATGGCTGATGATGTGTCCAAATATAAAATATGCACACGTCTTTAAATAATGATAACCAAGCAGGTCTGGAAGAAAACAAATCCCCCAGTCATAAATGTTGAAATCATACTGAATGCAGACTGGGTGAGTAAACAAGGTCTGTGGTCAGCGATCACACAAAAGGCACACATTGCCTTGGTTGAACGAAGGCATCCGCTGCACGGGCAAGCTGTGTTGACGGGATGTGGTGAATAACACTTCCTGTCTGGCTGTGAGGCTTGAGAAGTGACCACAGACACATCACGTGTCATTTTTTACATTATCATCTTTTCTATATTTATATACACCACTCCTAATCCCATGACAGGACAACAGCATCGAGCCACAGAATGACAGATGACCAGAGTGGGCAGTGTAAAGACAGGATAGGATAAAAAAAAAAAAAGAAAGCAAAGGAAGCAGACAGGAAATTAAGAAATGGTCACTAGAGGAGCTGAATGACTCAGCTATATGTCAGTATCCTGGCCGGGCACGTGGGATGATGCCTGATGATGTCAAACCTTTGCTTTAATACTCATCATAATGCACAGTGTAACAGGTCAATACAATAAAGTTACCTTTTAAAAAGATTACATAAAACAGCTCTAGAAACAATGCCGACACATGCATGTACAATCCTGTTGTCATAGTGAAGCTGATGAGATGTTGAGCATCCACAGCCTCAAGGTGGCTTTTCATATCTCAGTGCCAAACCTAACAGGAGATAAAAGATTGGCTTGTTATCTCTCCAGCTGAGTTTATCTACATCTCCTTCACCAGTGCGAGCCCACCCACAGGCTGTCAACACGGCAGGAAGCAGCTGAATGGCATGCCAGGGGTAAAGACCGGCAGGGGATGTCCCTGCTGAAAATATCTCATACATGCTCAAGTCATTACCACTGAAGTAATACTGTAGGTCTTTAGTGACGTACCTAGTAATTTGCGCTCGTAATACGCTGACGTGTGGATAAATTAAGCATGGAATTATATTGTTAAAATTATCAGTGACAGGGGTTTTTTTTTAGATATTTTTGGGCAACTAGAGAGATTTTGTGCTTCTGAGCCTCCGATGACAACATGAAGAGTCATTTGTTAATTCTGATACAGCTATTACCTCATCTGATGCTAAGATGTCTGGCTCAAGCACACTTTCCAGCCCATACTGGAAAAAAGAAACTCCCCTCTCTTTGATATTTGACGGTCCCCCACTGTTCTCCCTCTCTCTTAGTCACACCACTAACAAAGTTTGAAAAGCCTTGTTCTCGAGCCAAAACATCAAAAGCAAAGCTACGGTTGAATGATGAAACCAAAATTTACTATATTACCAAAATAAGGAATCTCACGCCAGACTAAATTCACTTTCAAGTTTCAATTTTTAAAAACACAAATAAGTAGTCTGAATTCTACACGAGCCAACGACAGATGTTCATCCAACTATTCAGCCTCATTTCCAGCCGGAAAGTCCAGAATCTGTTCATACAGTAATTAATTGTGAAAAATGAAAAATAATCAAGACAAAAAACCATAGCAACAGGGATTAATGTTATCATTTATTGTGATGGAGACTAAGGTGTATAATACCCAGTCTTAAAAGGGTGCAATATGCTAACTGTAGCTGCAGTTAGCTTGTTAGCTCAGTTAGCCCTGCAGCTAGCGGTTCGGACTGGGAGCTCCGGGTTAGTGTTAACACTGCTATGGCAAGACTTTTGGACCGGGATGGATCAGTGCTCTCTGGTTAGCATGCTAATTTCAGTAGATATCTCTGCACATTTCTTAACATCCTGCTGATTCAACTCGAATTCTTACATACTGCCCCTTTAAGTAGCACTGTTAGAAAGGTGTTAGCACTGATGTACAAGATCTTCGCTACACATGTCTCCAAATACACTTTTAGATTAGCCATGTTTCTTGTCTCTCCAATGAAAACTTTATCATTTGTGTCAATACGCCCCATAGGAATTAATAAGAAAGAGGGATGGGGTCTGTGCTTTTTGCAGGACGAGACTTGTTTTTTTAATTGTGTTTGCTGTTCTCGCTAGTTGACAATAGTTGAACTGAGGGCACAGGCGACTTAATACCCCATTATATGTTATCAGCAAAGAGCAGACAACGGCCCTCACTAAATGGTATTTGCCCGTCTGTGTTCATAACACTACACAGATGACTGTTAATAGCTGCACATAAACTTTTACTTTGGCCCGGGCTCAACGACACAAAGGTGCAACCTTTAAAAAACAATTATGAGAGTGATATGAGCTGATTTATAGGTGAGACTGTTGGCAGCTTTTGTAGGCTCAAGTCAAACTCACAAAATAAGTAATGAAATAGTTTGCATTCTTCTGGTTAACATTACATTTGCTGCCTCAGAAAACCCCCCAGCAGAGCATTATAATTCTTCATTTCATTGCTCATGCTTGGACCATCCTAATCAATTAAAAGGAATTTAATTCAATTAGGGCTGACAGTATCCTTCGCCTAAATCGACTATGTGCTCATTAAAAGCGGTTGCCTTTCTGGGTTTCCTTGAGTCCATGCTCTCTAAGCTCAGACGTGGCCAGGGCCCCAGATCCATTACCTTCAGAGGAGGAAGAGAAACTAGGATACTAATGAGATTCCCTCCTTGTGCAACACACACTGCCAGCGTGACGTTCGAGGATGATTCAGACATTTCTGTGGTCATCAGTGCGGTCGTCGCATTCATCACTGTCCTCCATTAACTTCATTGGGACATTTTCCGACTCCTCTCGCACAATATAATTACCAGTGTCACATGGGTGGAGCAGGGAGAGCCTGGCTACAAGCGCAAGGTCTACAGGAGGACAGTGCCGTATGGAGAGAGTGAGTCCATTCACTACCTGACCCATGCTGGTCTTCGCCGGTGGAGGAACTATAACCCGTCGCACTCCTTGACCCTCGAAACATTTAACTGCACACGCCAACACACACGAACACACAGTTTCACATGCACACAGTAACACCCTTACTCACCTGCAGGTCGAAGAACTTGCTGTAGCGTCTGTAAATGATTTCTGTGCTGCCATCGCTCCAGGACACTTTGATGATGTAAACCTGGAAAAGCAGAGGAGAAAAACAAATGAAACATTTAAACTAACAAACCGCCATTACCGGCAGCATCAGTCCTGACTCATAGCGCCAGTAACTGGCAGGGCTGCGACTCCCAGAGAAATATAGACAGGCGAGAGTCGGTGTCATCATCTGTTCACATTAACACAACAGGGATATCCGATTATCTCATTTCCCATTCCATTTGCATCACTTCCTTCTGAGGAGGAAGTCATCAACCTGTATTAACGCAGCAGATTCGACTGAGCTGTCTTTTTGAGGGACATTGTCTTGGCAGGTATTGCCAGGAAGAACAGAGCAGCAATGGAAACATCAATTCCTGACTTTGACGTGGAGACTTTTAGTACATGACATGAATTCACATTCAAAATTTGGCCAGTATGCTCCACACACCGTTAGGATACAGACACATACTTTACTTCTCGTACAAATGCAACAGCAAATTCCCTCTGCCTCATACAAACATCATACACAATCCAAACAAAAGCATCTAGCCTGATCAGTGCAGTCAACAGACACTGCCCTTAATGTTGTTCTCTAAAGAAGAAGAAGAGCAGGGGAGAGACAGGGAGGTGATTGGAAACTCCCCGGTGGCTCGCCGTGTCTGGCTGAATGCTGCTGGCCCCACTCCCAGACCTTCTCTGGCCTCGCCGTCTCTTTCAGGGCACTAGAGTCACATACGGCCACGGATGGACGGCCTCCAGGAGCTATAGAGGCCGGCAGGGAGGCTGTCTTCATTCAAAAACAGTACATATTTATTCCAAATTCAGTGGAGCCAAGTGAGGACAATCTATACACTAAGATGAGCATCGGCACTATTTTTAGGGTATTGTCTGTCGCCAGCGACTATTTACCAGCTCATAAATTCTCAACAATTAAGAGGGAGGGTACATTTTAAAAGGTTTAGAATTACTTCTTTTTCCTTGCTAGGCAGTAAAAAGAATTACAACAAGTACAACATCTACAATGGCAAATTAGTCTGAAGCCATAGATCTACAGAAGGAAAGGAGAGCTATAACTTTAGCTATAAAAGCTTCTCTGCTCAATGAAACACTAATACTGGCAATAAACTGCTCTTTTAAGTAAGGCCCAAGCCCAGTTCCGATTGCTACCCCTGCCCCTGGTTTCCGAGTGCCCCCTTGCCCCTCAGAACAGAGTTACAAGGGGCATGGTTGAAATCTCCCCCATGAAATATGTTGTCAGTTGTTGTCAATAGCCAAAGATGGGATTGTCATGCACAAATCAGTAGTAACAATGCAAAATTAGCTTGCTAGCTAGTTAGCTACCAAGTGCTAAGGGATATGTGGTAGGGGCAAGGGTCGTATCTGGATTGGGCTTGGTCTCTTTTTCCTTTCTACATGATAGCTTCATCCAAAACAGGTATAAGTTGCTTTTTGTACTCTCACCCGTACCTCGAGGGTTGCGGAAGACTTAAGGTGTCCGGCCGGCACGTACAGAGAGCGTGCACGAGGCACAAAACAACACGGGCTGCACCGGAGAGCACACAGACAGATGGAGAAGACACGGGACCTCGAGAACTCTGTGTCCTTGACCACTAACACTCACAGCGGGTCTGCTGGTCCCTTAACCCAGTCATCATTTTCACACACAGACGGACGCAAGCCAACATATACGAGCGCACATACAGGCGCGCACCATGTACACGGAACTAACACGAACACCTGCCGAGGCCTTGGCCTGGCAGCGGCTCCCACTGTCGGCCCCTCTGGATCCTATGCCGTCATGTGTGTCGCTTCAAACCGACTGTTTTGCAGACAAATTCACCCACATGTATCCACCCGCCACTCACTTTCACACACGATGATGAAAGCGCCATTGTTTATGAGTTGCAGAAAAGCGAGCAACGGGTCTTTGTCCTTTTTGACATTCTTGTCTCCCACACAATCTTTCCAACAGCGGCGGGAGAATGATAGTTTAAACAGGAAAAATATCCACATGCTGATTCCTCTTCTGTCCCATACACAGTAATGGAGCAGATACTGTATGGCAATGAAGAGACACTTAATGAGATTATAATCTCTTATACATCATGACATTATCACTTTTAATGTCTCAACTAAATACCAGTTGCATTATTGATAACTTTGGAAAAAAGCAGGCACGTTTGATTAAAATAAAGCCTAAATGATTACTGTACAACGTACTTTACAAAGCTGAAGTCGCAAAACTATAAATGCCATATGACATATGGTACGCAGCCCAACGTTTTGGCCTTTCCCTTGTTCAAACATCGCCTTGTGTTCCCTGCGATGACCTCAGACACCCTGCTAGTTGTACTTCCTGGTTACTGTCGCCTTTAGGTATGTTTTTCATGGCTAAATTGAATAGCCTGAGGCGTGACAAAGCTGGGATGCTCCATTTGAACGCTACACTCATGGGGATTAGTCTGGATGGTGTGTGGACCTGATTGATTTGCCTATTAAGATGTTTTCTGGGCACTTCCTCGACCATGGCCCACACGTGGCAGCAGGCGTATGAGAAGCACCAGAAGAGACTTTGTCAGACAGCAGACTCTGGTGATGATGATACAATGTCTACATTCACATGTATACATGTGACACTGAATTGCTGATAGTCACTTAAAGGTATGCGGACTCAGGGTCACATGAGCTGGATCCATTTGAATGCTCTTGAATGGCACCCAAAACAAACATAAAGACAAAATACCTCTGAGGGAGTAAAAGCTGCCGGTTATATCCAACACTCGAACAAAGAAGTGACGAATCAGACCTTTCTGAGAAGAGTCAGAGTGAGATGTCACCCAGAAAAGCCCCAGGGAAAAACCTAAAAGAGTATAAAACTATTTAAAGGAGCATTGCATAGTTTTGGAGAAGAAAGTCATTTTCAATTTCAATTTTGTAGAAACTCAGACACATTTATTTTCCCATTAACTGAATAAACAACTCAGGAAAACAAGGTCCTGAGATCACTGTTTGAAGCTGGGAAAGGTGGCAGGGTCCACCACATGTAAACAAAGTAAAACAGTATGAAACTGTGTCAGTCAGTTTGTTTAAAGAGAGTTTGTTTATTTACATGTTTAGACAATAAAAATAAACAAAATCAGTCAATGAGGATCTTTCTCCTTTGATTAAAAGTTCTTCCCCAAAACTACATAATGCTCCTTTAATCCAAACTTCAGTGCTTGTTGTCTTTTCTCGACTGGATCAAATAAATCAGCTTCTCCACTAACTAACTGCCTTCACAATAAAATCCTGATTAGTCTAAAAGAGTCCGAGTCCATCTCGGCTGGCTTGGTTAACTGTAATCTGACACTCTCTTTGTTTTTTACTTTACCCGACAGGAAAAAGGGAGAAGTGCTGCAGTCTGATCCTGGATCTGTTGCTCACTTTTAAAGGCAGCCAGAGCTTTTTTTTTTTGTTATTTAGTCGCGATGATAAAAATGAGACTTACATAGTGCTTGTTGGGATTTCTCCTCTTCTGGACATCCTGCACGGTCACTTCGTGCACGGTGCGCCGTGGCATACTGACGTCCTCTTCTTCTTTGACGGGAAAAAAAAAACAGAAACCCCCGTTGGGTTTTTTCAGGAGCGATCAAACCCCGAGCTGAGAAAGTTTTGCACGGCGACGCTTCTTTGTCATCCGCGCCGCTCAGATCCGTAAAAAAACAAAACAAACACCACCTCAGGACGCAACAAATGCTTTTATTTTTCTCGCGTCAAGGTTTCCCGTCCCGACATTCAGCCGCTCAGCAGCCACAAGTTAATGATCTTCGTGTTTCTTGCGCCTAGTCCCGTCCCGCTGACGGCTCCGACCAAACTCCCAGCCTATCCCAGCTCGCCCACTCCCAATTTTTGAGCGACTGGGAGGCTTCACGAGGCTCCGTGGACCAGCCCCTCCAGCGTCAGAGCAAACCACAAGCCTGAAGGATCACTCTGGCTTCAGTCTGCTGCCCACTTAAAGCTGTATTAACGTTACTGGAGAGTGAATACTCTGAGCCACATGTATTAAAAACTTTGGACTGAAATAATCCATAAAACACACAGATGTTGAAAAGGGGAGTGAGAGTGACACCTCTGTCTAAAAAGGCAATGTGCTCAAGGGCACATAAGCAGAGGATGTGGTTAGTTTATTTGTGTCTCTTTCTTAGGCCCAGTTCACACGTCTACAGGTATTTTTTAAAAACACCTCCAGTTTCTAAAAGATTCCCATCCACACCAACAGTGTGAAAGTGCAAACGCAGGCTTGTCAAGCGTACGCCAAAGAAACAGTGTGTCTCGATATGACCTCTATCCAAAGGCCGCGTTGGCCAATCAGAAGCCTGCCAGACAAAGGGGACAAGCCCAAAACACCCCGGTTTTCCCTTTCTGCACGTAAACACCGAAAACAGTGTTTCTGAATATCTTCAGTTTTCCAAAAGCTCCGTTTTCAGTGACCTGAAATGCCGTTTACGTGTGTACGCAAGGCATAAATGCATAGAAAAAGCTTTGTTTTCGCTAGAAGTAAAAAGCTAACGTTAGGCTATAAACAGACTACACTGCTGTAGCATGACTAACCACCACGAAGTGCCACACAATTACTATAGCCTATGCATTTTCTGTAATCTGATCACAAGTGGATGTTGTCATATTTTTTTTTCATGGTGAACTGTCAATGTTCAGATGTCAAACGATCAGGGTCACTTCCTAGTGTTAACACATTGAGTGGAAGAAGCTGGAGTATTTTTAGCTTACAATTCAAACCGTTTAGCATATATTTTTAGCTAACTAGTTAACTAAGCTAACCATGTCAACAGTTAGGCTATTGCCATTAACACAAAAAAAAACGTTATGTCAACCCGTTAGCCATTACCTTTGCTAGGCCTATATTAAGCAGCTAAATTTATAACGTTAGTTTACTATTATAACCAGTTGACCCTCCCTTTTAGCTATTTCAACCTAGCTACCAATTGTTTTTAATGATCTAGCTATTTGAATCAGATAGCTAGCTAGGCCCATCTACTGCTAATAACCGCTAGCTAGTTTGCACACTCTTTCTGTGGTGTTCAGGTGTTAAACAGCTTAAACAGGTTATATATTTCTAATCAAATTGTACTTTCTATTTTTAAAAAAACGTGTTTCAAGTTTCATGATCACTGGGTGACAATGTAGCTAATGTGGGGAGTTAAGGATCATTTTGTAATTTGCTCGTGCACCCGTGTTTGTCCCCTGTCCCCTGTGTATGTGGACACCAACATGGTCAGCAGGTCAACCTAAATCCACCACAGGTTTCCTGTTTACAGCTAAAAGGGGAATTAGTTAAAATGAAACCGTTGAAACTGTTCCTTTAATAATGGTGAAAAACGTAATCTTTGGTTGGAGATGGGGTGAAACGGAGGAACCATTGAGCTTGACTCAACTCACTGAGACTGCACCACATGATATCCTCATGTGTATGTGGTTAATCTATCTCTGGCATGCGATAATTAAAGCT
Source organism: Pagrus pagrus (assembly GCF_965226575.1). Classification (NCBI taxonomy): domain Eukaryota; kingdom Metazoa; phylum Chordata; class Actinopteri; order Spariformes; family Sparidae; genus Pagrus; species Pagrus pagrus. Next base: position 9,588,918 of record NC_140198.1, read on the forward strand.
GCGGTGGGTTAAATGTGTTAAATTTGGTTTGGAAAAGTGCTTAGTGGGTATAAAATGTTATCCCTAGCTCCCCATCAATAGGCCTCTGACAGTGTTGTGCTTTAACTATTTATTTTAGATTTAACTGCAATTACTTTAACTCAAATATTGCAAAGATGACACTTGATGTGTCTAATATTTACAGTCTAATAAAGAGATTAATGACCAAGTTTCAGATTTGACTTGACAATTTTGTTGCAAGACAGCTCCATCTTTTGGTGTCTTTCAAGCATTACATCAATACTGTACATGTGGCAGTTTTCTACTGTCTGAGGAGGCACATTTCATGCAGAACCAGAGCTGATTAAAATAAAACGATGGCAGCATTAGGGAGAAAATGAGGGATCAGAACTGTCAAGTTAAACTTTAGAATTAAGAATATTAAACAATTTATTCTTTATGAAAAGTAATGAAAATATGTGACTCCCCAGTTGTCACGACACTTCCAGCTGGGTTATGGGAAATAAGAACCACTCATATCAAAAGCAGAAATGAGAGAAGGAATTTATTGCATCACATCCAAGATTATGTAAAAAAGGGGTTACATGAGTCCATGTTGGGGAATGGAACATTGTTCATATGAAAGGAGAAGGAGAAAAATATGCAAGAGTCATTATCATCAGACATATTTAGACCCAACTGTTCTGTTAATAGATCATGGAAAACTAATCATAATACAAAAATATACAAAAGGCTAAAAATGGAGAAATGCACGTAAAGGATCATCAGTCACATAAAAGCTGGCCGTCATGAGCTTACAAGAACAATGTTCCTAAATTGCTGTCATTAGGGGAAAAAAGGTAGTTCCCATAATGTGAGACATTGGCAGGGACATAAATATAGACAGTGCAGCTGGTGTGGTTGCAGAGAGATTGGTATTCTATGTATTGTACGCTCATAATACATTTTTGGCATCAGGGATTTTATCTTCAGGGTCATCACATGTCAAGAATTTTAGGTAAGGGGTTGCAGGTTGGATGAAATATAAAACTCAGAAGTCTTAATACGGATGATGGGTAAAGGGTAATGTGAGTGAGTAGAGGTCATATGAAAGGTGAGGGGCCGGTGCTGTCGCACATCTGCAGCTCCAGGTGTGATGTGATGCCGGAGAAGCGTTCCTGCAGCGGCAACAGGTAACCCAAGGCTTCTCCCTGAGCCACCGGGCCGATGTATCGATAAGGACGGATGTTGAAGATCTTAACACAGTGCACTGGATGACAAAAAATATAGTTTTAGGATATTAATCCCCTGCCTGGACATGTTGAGGGTTTTTTTTATGCGCATTCCCTTTTTCTGCAATCATATTTTTGTAATAGAAGGAGGTGGTGCTAATGTCAGAGCGAATCAATTGGCACAACAAAGAATATTTTGGGAGTCTAAACTAATTTATGCCTGTGGAGTCATGTCGGTCTCCTCACTTTACCTTCATGGGGTAAATTTGTGAGAATGAAACCACATTATTCTGAAAATGGAGATGTACAAGGAGTCAATGGCTAATCTCTATCTCAGTGGTTGTAAAAAAACAAAGACAGACAAGCAAAGGCAGCCCAGTCGCAATAATAAAATGTTTCGCATTGTATGTTTCTGTAAACCATGGATACGTTTAGAGGATTGCGCTTTAGTGTTTTTAGCTTTCAAGACCTTTAACAAGCACAAGAAACAATGTAAAAGGTCAAATTCAGCACCAACAGAGGCTACTGTTTCGCACAGAAATCACTGCTCCTGAAATGCCTCGTCAGTAGTCCCGCCTTTATTCCGTGACTTTGTGACATCACAGTACATCACCATGTCACACACTTGCATAATTAATGCCAAGCGAAGCAAATAATTGATTTAGCACAGCTGCTCTGTTGTTGTTAGTGGTGCTGGTTCAGGCGTGTGTCAGCTGACCAATCAGGACAGACTGGAGGGCCTTAAAGAGACAGGAGCTAAATTAGAGTATTTTAGACAGAAGGACAGTTTGAACATTAAAGCATGTAAACCTATTCTGGTGATAACCTAAAATAAAACTATGAACCTGAAAATGTGCATTATATATCTCCCTTAATCGTTTCATAGCATTTTTAACATTTCATAGCATTATTAACATTTCTACAATACAAGTAATACATTTTAGATGACATCTGTATGAACTGACTCTCTCTATTGGAGGAGGAGGGTTTGGAGGATGGCAGGTATTTTAACCCAAACCCTGATCTTTACCTCGCCTTAAACACGTGTTTTTTGTGCCTAAACCTCATCAGACCTTAACGTAAGCTTTGCCACAACATAAAATTGAAATGCACAGATTCAACATATCCACGGTTTGTAGAAATATGCAATGTTAGATTGACTAAGGAGTTAGACAGCGTTAGCACTCCCCTTACCTTGGGCAACTGCTTCTTAAAAGCTATAAATCCCTTTTAATGCACTGTATGCAATTTGCACAAATACATAGCATGGCCTTGAGAAATATGATAAGCAGATAGCTGGCTTATAAGTACTCATTTATATTCCAAACGGATCAACATAGTCTCAAAACCTTCAATAACAACTGTCTACCGTCTCCCTTTCACCATTCTGTAGACAAAAACAAGCGAGCTGCCAACTTGGAAACAAACAACCTAAAAGTAGGCTAGTCTACACCATCATTAAGTCCTACGAGCTCCTAATGATGAGTGTCTCAGCATTAATGTGGGTATCATGGCGAGGTAATGTGTCTCTGTGATGTCTAATCATGTCTGTGCCTTACCCTGAGATGAAAGGAGCTGACAGTACATATGTTCTTCTGATAATACAGTTCAATTAGGGGTAGAGGCAGAATGAGGACTAATGATGTTTACTCATCACTCCGGTGCCTTATCAACACAGGACGCTCTCAAAATACACTCGCACAAGCAGAGACGCACACACAAACATACTGTACGTCGCAAAAGCATGCATCCTCTCTCCCGCGACACAAAGACACAAACGCTGATGTATTGTTTTGTTCTGTAATTATGGTCCTTAGTGGGGGTCATTACTCATGAGCAGCCTTTGATGGGGTTTCACATGCAGCTGGGTCCTGGTATTAGAGGCAACCACGAGTTCAATGGAGTCTCAGGCCCCACTCTCCAACACCTTGCCTAATCCCTCTAAATCACTCCTTCTTTTCATCCCCAGCTAATGCCCACACCGTAATAACCTAGCATCGCCTTTGCCCTAGCCGTGGCCCTATACGCTACAGATTACAGGAATTTGCTTGTAGAGGTAATAGCACAGGGTTACATTGGTTTGACAAACCTGCTCTTTCATCATTTTCTGACTCCTATGTGTAATTTCAAGAAAATGGGGCAGATGCGCCTCAAAACTTTTAGCCATGGGAGCCTCCTATCACTAGATCCGACTCCCTTTGGAGATCCACCGATTTTTCCTATATAGATCAAGAATTCATGGTTTGGTGAAATGTCTTAACAACTTTTGGATGGATTAGCATGCAGGACAGAGAGCATTACAGCTTCACACAGATGCTAGGCCTCATCGAGGTAAAATCAAGCATTGCAGCAATTGTGAGGGGTTGTGGGTGGATGTTGGAGGATATAACTGGTCCGTGATCGCCACAGCTCAGCTCCTGGCTTAGGAGGACCAAGAGACCTGAGGCCCTTTCTCCATCTGCCACAACATCCGTTATAATTATTAGTCTTTTAGCACTTATTTAGTGGACAGATGCACTCAAAAGCATTGACCCAACAACATATCAATGGCTGGATCCTTTCATTTTAACTAGTGATTTATAATCCTCCTGAAGTTCCTCTCCCTTTATGCACTCACTTTCAAGCGCTGTACTAAAAATCTCGTCCTTCTTACCATCATTGAGAAGTTTGACCCCATCATACTGATTCCCAGCGGGGTCTTTCCGACTCACTGGACCTGCCAGAGAGCCTGAGAATGGAGTGTTGACGATACCGTAGTCATCACACACCAGGTCCACTGCTTTATGTAGGTCATTACCTCTGTAAGAGAAACGATAGACGATACTCAGCCATCTTAAAAGGCCTGTTTTTATAAGTCATATTAAAAATGGTGTATAATAAATGGTGTCTCTTGTCCCTCCCTTCAGCAAGCTGTGCTGTAATTTGTCATCAAGACATGTCAGAAGCTACATAATAAACAGTTTATGACAATATGCCGCCTTATCAACTCATCTGCACTTGGACGCTCTTATGCTGGGGCTTAATTTCCAGGTTTAAGAGTATAAATAAGATGAGGAAGAGAAACACCTTCGGGAGTTGAAAGCTCCACAGCCGTGCGTGTCACACGCCCTCACTCTGTTGTTGTGGTGACCAGCACAAAGGACACTCCAGGCTCCAACTACAGAGACACATAATATGTGAAGCCAATATTTTTATCCCCAAAATAAACTGTATTTAAAGGCTGCTGCATTCCAAAAGGCCAAGCATGAAAGTATTTTAACATCGGCTGATTCTGAGTCACCTCATGTATCATTCATGTGGAAATAAGACGCATTACAGCAGAAAGACACCATTTAAATGTCATGTATTGATATTTTTATATCAGTGGTATGTCAGGCATTGATACAGCCGCATTGCCACTATGACACATTGTCATGAGTCATGCAGGAAAGAGCACTAACAACCCTTTAAATCCCTATTTGGCAAATCTATGGAAGCCCAGAGGGGCAAGTGAGGAAATCCATTTGCTAAGACTGACGTCAAGTATTTTCTCTCCTGTGTGTCAGACCTGGTAAAACAAACAAACAAACAAACAAACAAAAACAATTAACAATTAAAAAAATCTGAAAATAGAAAGGAATTCTTTTTTTCATGCAGGAAACCAAGACAAATCATTCAGATCAGACTTAGAAAATGGACCACCAGAGAAAAAAATAATGTTCTCACTTGGCCCTCAGGGCTTCCGTACAAATCAGTAGCTACTGTAGTAGCTTGTGTCACTATACCTGGCATGCAACACTGCCGCGTCTTTGCCCCCGAACACTTGTCTGTCAGGTATCGGCCTTGGCAGATGTATCGCTTAGGCTGGCAGATGCCTCCCAGTTTGATGCAGCTGATGTCACTTCTTGGTCCCACTGAGGCTCTCTTACTTCCTGTCTTCTTCACCTTCTTCTTTAGAGTTACAGCCTTAGGTCTCCCTCCGCCATTTGCTGTTGTGTAATTCCTCTTCACCTCGACGTCACTGTCGGCATTCTTGTCAGGGCTCAGCAAATCTTCAGCTTCTCTCTTTTCATGTTTGGAAGCACAACTTAACAGGACGTCTTGAGGAGAGATGAAAGGTACTCAGAGAGTTAACGAGGGAGGATTATAGATGAGAATGTGGTCTCATTGATATAAATAAGGTGGACAAAATAATAGAAAACACCACGAACTGCAGTCTCCAAGGTGACAATACAGTTAATCAACATCTCTCTAAAACGGCTTCAACAGAAACTAAACATTATGTTGATTTTGTGCAGAGCTGTTGTATTAAAGATGCAGGAGTTGGCCACCTATCAAATTCATACTCCAAACAAATAGGGGGCAGCATATCACCACCTGCTAACTGCTGTCTGCGCTCCTATTAGCTTACTGTACCCAGACTGGGAACTTGGGTAAGTGTTGTGTTTACTATCAGGCTATCACCTCCTGAGGTATAAACTAGCTACGGGTTAGCTGATTAGCATGCTAACTTCAGTAGATAACTGTAACAGTGTACATAAACGTCTTCGACACAACATCAAAATTATTTTTTTCACTTTCTGGTGATAACTTACACATTGCACCTTTTAAATTAAATTAGTTTTAAACTTACTTTCCTATAATCGCCATCACAGGTAGATTTAAATAGTGAGGATAATAAGGTGGGTTGGAATTAACATGATCAGAAAGAAAAATTAATGTAATTACATTTTCTACAAAACCTCCTGATCCTGAAGCAAATTTGATACATTTCTGAGTCAAACCTAACTGCTGCTTGCTATTAAATCCTGTAATGTAATGATGAAAGCCAACAAGTGATGGATGTTAATGGAAAAACTTTAATGAGTTCACAAAAACTTGCTTTTGATCATGTCGTTGAAATACTTTTGTAAGACACGGTTATTCATAACATTTTCTTAACATTTTAACAGTCTTAGCTCACCGCCTGGGTACACTTGTTGAGCGCTGTATTACTTGTCCATATAGACAGACAGAGTCAGAGTTCAGCTATTCATCGTGTGTTTTCATTCCTACAGAATACTAATCACCCTGCCCAGACACGAGTCTTTGATCTTCATTAACTCCCTTAACCTCAGAAGCACAGAGAATATTTCATTCACGCTGGCCTGGCACGGGAACACGCCACATGCTGGGCTCAGTGATTGAAAGAAGCTTATCACTAGAAGGCCTTAATGACGGGGAGACAGTCGGGCAGGATAGCTGGCTGCGGCATGGAGAAGCAATTTCCGTCAGCGTGCAAGCTAAAAAAATAAATAAATAAATAAAATAGAAAAAAGACAACAATTTTGTGACAAAATGTAATTGTGCCTGTTGCCTGAGCAATAATTGGCTTGTGTTGGGTTTTACTAGTGTTTTGCTAAATGGTTGTTAGTGCATTGCTAAATGGTTTGCTTGATAATGGGGCTGTTCGACATGGTTGTTAGGGCATTATGAGGCACATTCGCATCCATGTGATACTGAAAGAACACACTTAATGAAATTAAATGTCATGCTCATCGAATGCTCCATTTTCACACATCTAAAGCAACAATGTGGAACTTCTTTATCTTAAAATAACAGCTTCAAAATCATTTTGATGGTACAGTGTCTTGTTATAGGGTGAATTGTGTCTCTGTCGCAGACACTCACTCACTTTCTTTCTTCTTTCTGCTATATATTCTGATATATATATATATATATATATATATCCAAACTTCCATGAAGAAAGGATCAAAACTTATGTGGGAATAAGAGAAAGAAAAGGCACATGTTCTCTATAGAGTTAAACTTAAATTGTCCTAACTTTCTATGGAATAATAACACAGTTTGAGTATAGTATTGCTTTGCACAACAAATAGCTGTGTTGACATCCAGGTGGAGGGGGGATAAGAATAAAGCATGAGAAAAAGTGCAAGTCAATCATTTAGCCTGTATTGGAGACATGAAAGCCGTAATTTGAGCCTTCCAATTTCCTGGAAGATTTTGTACCTGGGTGGCAGACAGAATTGCAAAGTGAAAGTGAAGCTCACAAGAAAACAAACCTTAACGCAGATGGTGTCACTCTTTTATATAGCCATTACATTGTGGCATCAACATTTACTCCATAAAGTCAAGGTAAGGGTTGAAAATACGTGTCAGATAACCTTTGTGTTTACTGTGGTGGGCCACAGCTCAATTATCCTATTTGTTTATTCATTATTGTTTAATTTTGCACAGTGACAGCTTTATGCATATGTATGTTCGAGTTTTCTGGTGAATGTATACAGAAGAACATATTAGAAGAACTTGCGGATAGCTTGTGACAGGGATTAAAAAATATCATAGAGAGGTAGCTCACACCAAGGGCTTTAATGAGGTGCTGATCACTGACAGCAGACTAGAAAGTGAAAGAAGTGTCGCACACTCTGGCTCCATATGCAGCTTTCTTTAATAGGATGACGAGGGCCGAAATGCCATCTAATTAAAGAAAACTGCATATGGAGCCAGAGTGTGCAGCAAGGATTAAAATATAACCTGCTGCTTGGTCAAAAAGGGTAAAGCTGCGTTGCTTCGTACTTTGATGACAAGCTGTTCTGTCGTAGATACACACTAACACAGTAAGAGTCATCAACGGTTAAATGTAACGAATTAATGCACATGGCGACAAACGTTATTGACATGCGGATTTGCAACATGCAGAGCGAGAGTTGTGTCCATTGTGCGGCATGAATCACTTTATCTCTGCAACAAGATGGCTGTCTCGTGCTCATGTGGCTCAACAGCCCCTCAGAGTCAGAGTGCGCCGTAGGCTTTGCAGCGAGATGCAATTATGTAATGTTGCATTAAGCATTCAATCATGCTTTAAATGTCTCATCCACTTGTGCCAACACACAGTCACTCCAGCGAGAGGCCCAAACCCCCCAAGGTTTATGTTTACAGGAGTTTACAGTCTACTAATAGGGCTCAGTTCATGGTAATCTCCGGGGGCAGGCACATTTTTCTACGCCATTTATTGTTTCTATTATAGGAATCTTATTAGTGTACACTGGAATGTCAAATTGCTGTGTGCGAATGCGAGAGCGCCTACACATGCACGTTTATGGTCTGCGTTTGTGTGTAGAAGTTTGTGCATGCGTTTGTGTTTGGGCGGTCAACTTGATACAGTCATGTACATAAATACTCCGGGCATGCTGTGTATATATGGTAATGTACGTGATGCTGATATTATATTACGATGACACATGGATGACATGATACAGTTTGCATGCAGTAGGCTACTTACAGCAGACTAGCAGAGCTGCAACGAGACAGACCCTCATCATTTTCATCAGAGGATCAGGTAAGTACAGAAATATCTGCAGAATAATGATAGAAAACAGAAAACTTATTCCATCTAATCAGGTAAGTGTCATTCTCGTTTAATATCTCCATTAGGGTTATTTATACATGCAAGAATACAATCTGAAGCGTATTCCTGCACTCTGACTCAGTTTATACAGTAGCAATCATGTCTCAAATCTCAAGTTCAAAACAGAAACAGACCAAAAACACATTTCTGACTGAATACTGCTCAGATTTTCGAGGGAAAGAAAGTGGAACTATACATACGAGTCTTTTGCAGGAGTTGCAGTGCGGCAGCTGGCGCAGTGGGTAGAAACACAAAGCAGGGACTGTTGGAAAACCATCCTGCTGTGGAAGCTGCGGGCCCAGGCCACAGGACTTCCCCCCACTGTCAATATTGATGTTGGACTTCAGAAAACACACCCATTTACTCGCTGGAAAAGGCTCACTTTATTGACTTTTTGTCGCTGTGCTGAAAGTTCCACAGAGACCCCTGAGAAGGAGCAGCTGGTAGTAAGGCCTGGACAAACAATAACCTTCCAGTTCCATCTGAAATGAGGTATTACCATCTGAGCAACAGTCGGCAAATGTCCTTTTACTTTGTACAAATGTTTTGTAAAATCAAAAAAAGGGTATGTTGAGCTGTGCGCTGTGATGCATTATTGATTTTCTTTGCTTCAGCTAAGTCTCGATCATCCGCCAAGGATGTTAATGTTTTCACCCATGTCTGTCTGTTTGCCTGTTGGTTGGTTTGTTAGCAGGATTACATAAAAACTACACTGTAAAATGTTTATCGTCAAATTAACAGTAACTTACTGGCAACGTTAGGCCTTGGCGGAGGTATGCGCTCTACTGTGTGTGCCATTCTAGTTGATTATATCGTTGTTATCAATGTTTATTTATTGATTTAGTCTTTATTTAATCAGGTTAGTCTAAGGGAGATCAAGGGTCTGTTTAATAAGGAAGACCTGGCCAAGATCAGTAGCAACACAGAGTTACAACAGTAAATTACAGAAAGACACTAAAATAATCACATAATGTTATGTTATGCAAAAGAACCCAAACCCAAGACACTAAGGAAGACAGGAAGATGTAAAAAAAAGCAAGATTTAATGAACTAAAGTTATATTCAAAAACAAAAGGCAAGCAATGAAAGCAAAAATCAAACAAACTAGTACGTAATTACAGGAGGAACACAAGGAGCAAATGCAGGTAGACAGATGTGAATACGCAGAACGAGGTAACAAAGACAAGAGACAAGAGTGAGGGGAACACACAATGTTAAATACACAGGAGCTGATTAACTAATGAAATAAAGATGAATGGGGAAAAAGGATGGGAAAACAGACAAAGACAGGAAGTGGAAAGTAACACGTGATACATAAGGATGCAATCTACAAAATAAAACAGGAAATGACTAAACCGAAAATCCAAACCATGACAGATAAAACATTTGCACACAGACTACCTGGACTCTGAAGCTTAGTTTTTCATTATACTTTTAAATCAGTGGCAAGTCTTTAGAAGAATCACCAGGTATTGTCATAATGTGATGTTGATAGTGTGACTGGGGAATTGTGAGTTTTATTGTAATGTTCCACTTACTTAGAGGGGCATTTTAACAGTTTGCTGTGTTATTATATTGCAAAGCTGTCTCCTAGAAGTAAAGTTTATATTTGTTTTCCAAATTACATTGCGGCAGGAAATGTAATTACTGCCTGGATTATGTTCACAGGCATGCCAGGCAGTAAATACAATGTCAACAGCTACAAAGCTGCAACAGAGAATTACATTATCATTCATTGTGTGAGTCCAAAAAGTCCAAAGAGGCAATCTGCAGTTTTCAAAAAGGTTGATACTGTCACTTAAGGGAGCAGGAACTGTACAGTAAACATGCAATAAAGCCTGGGACTCCTCTCGTGGCTCCAATTACACCCTCCATACAAACCCATTAGTATGTGCGGCGCAAACAGCAGGCACAGGACTCACCACTCTGTGCCCTCACGCTGTCAAATCCCGGCTTCTTCTCTTTAATGAGACAAAAGAAATCATTATTCTGCATGAGCCCGGCATCTATTATGAGATAATTAGCTTTAAGGCCTCACACAATGCAAGGGAAGTCAATCAGCAGTATGAATTCTATCCTGTCCCGGTGGGAGAGTGAAACGTAGGTGCATGGTTGAATGCTGTAAGTCATGTGGATATAGGGTATTTATTTAAGGGCCTGCTTTGTGCAGTATGGATGTTGTGAACGCCAGGGACGGCGAATGAGATTCCTTCAAGGTTACGCGGATGGTAATCCTGTTCAAAGCTTGAGGAAGAGCGTGTGAAGGCAATCCTTCTGAAAATGCGGAAGCTCGTCTTGATTTGTCTTTATTTCAGAGACGCCGCTTAAAATAGCTGGCAGAAAGCGAACAAGTCCGAGTTGCCATGAGCATAAAGAAGATTCATGTATTATAAAAGTTAATTATGTTAACAGATGTTCAGCGCAACTACTTTTGTTCTCTTTTTGAATTAATTACAGGAATAAAAGTGTCTTTTACTACAAATAAATGGAACCGAAGTCCAGACATGAAGGATTATTTGCGTTTGTGACCTTATTCAAATGTGTCTTCGTCGGCATGACCAAGTGTATCCCGCTCTACTGATGTATTGTGGTGCAGATGAGGTCACTGTAGAATTTGAATGCTTTTATTCTAATTCAAAGCCGGATACTCTCTCTGAATTACAATTTACTGAGTGTAGGGGAATGGACTCAATAGTGGCCGGTGGAGAGTTGAGGCTTTTTCTCCGCCAGACAGCTTTGATAATCAAATATCTGGGCAGAGGATTACACTGATGGACCATATGGCTTGGAACTTGAAAAGGAGAGAGGGGGAATTAGGGGAGCCAAGAAGCCCAATAAAAGAGGCGAATGAGGGGAGGATAGTGAGAGATGTGAGCAAGAGAGAGTGGGTGAGGGAGTGACACAATTTTCACACTAAAATTAGCCCCTTTACACAGGTTTTGTAAACGTAGGTAGACCTGCTCAAAATAGGCGAGTGACTCCTTTCCGTTGATGAGATGAGACGGATGAGTTCACAAACGAACCAGACACACTCGCAGCCGACTGGGCGATGCACCGCTCAGGATGGATGGAAAATTGTTCAGTGCCAAAGTCCCTAATTTCAATGTGCGTCATAGCATTGTGTCCGCCCGGGTGTCATGTTTACGTCACTGCTGATCAGAGCCGGACCTGATAAACACCTGTGACTACTGCAGTCATTTGCCCTGGGAATGAATGCCAAATGTCCCATATCCCACTGAAAACAGAAGCCAGATGCTAGTGGCTTTTATATCAGTGTGAAGGACCTATTGCCAGTAGACAAGTTGGCCTTTCTCTGGTGTCTCATATAACAGTATCATGGAGGATAATAATATGTTACGTTTACAGTACTTTTTGTTAAATATATATCTTTTGCTTCAGTCTCCTTCTCAAACTCACTACTGACTGAATAATGTTCAAACGCTGCTTGATCAGAGATGGATGGAAAACTATCTTCGTGATAAACACCCCTGACCACTACAGAGTCATTTTTACCTGAGGATGAATGCCAACCGCACCCTTTTCCATTGCTCCTGTCTCTTTAAGGCCCCCCCCCCTCCTGAAAAGCAAGTCCCCTCTGATTGGTCAGCTCACGCATGCCCGAAAAAGAATATGCTGTGCTGGTTGATAAGTATGTTACTTCCTGTCACAACAAAACCAATAGAAAACAAATACTTGTACCATACACTTCTTACCACCACTACCTGCTTTTGTTATTTTTGTTATTATGTTATTATTGTACTGTATATGTGTGTGTATGTATAGCATATGTATAAATACATGCATACATTTTTTTATACCATGAACTAATATTATTAATCACCATTTTTTTTGTTTATTTCCTTCCTTATTTTTTTAATCATAATTCTAACTGTGCTTTGGTAACACATATAAAATGTCATGCCAGTAAAGCCTAGTGAGTGAGTGAGTGAGTGAGTGAGTGGAGTAGGTGGAGGACAGGTGACGAAAACAGAGAAAAGAAAAACACAAGAAAATCTTGAAAGACAGAACGAGAGCGGGGAAAAAAAACAATGATGAAGAAAGGAAGGCAGCCAACACAGACAAAGAGAAGACGAGATAGAAGCAGCAGAAACTCCTGCCTGCCTGCCTGCCTGCCTGCATCCCAAACACTTCTACTCCGGCAGAAGAAAGGCCTCTGTTGACTCTATGAGAACCCTTTGATAAACATGGCTACTTAAATAGAAACACACGCCACATTCTTCAAACTCCTCGGAGGATAGGACTGACATTTCACTCCGGCTTCTCTGTCAGTTAGTTCTGGCATTTCAACGTGAGGGAGGAGAGATGCCACAAGTGTTTCCTAGCAACAGTTCGCTGCAAAAGCCTCCCCCTCCCTCCTACTCTCCTCCACACACACACACACATACACACCCCGCTTTAAACTCCCTCCTTCCCTGAGATACGAGTTGCAGCAATGCACCACTTGCCTCAGACCTGAAATACATTCTAATTCTCCTGACTCTCCCTCCTGTTCCCTTCAGCAAATCGCCAGGCAGGCCTGCATCAAATGACATTCAGGCCCCTGCCATCTGTAAAGAAAAAGCACCCAGCGAGGCTGTTCCCTGTGAAGGTTGAAGGCACTGCAGCCGAGAACTGTTGGCAGACGAAAATCGAAAAGAACGCAGCGATATTTCACTCTTTTACAGGCTGAGTCTTGACTGGGCATGAGCCTGACTTTTACTCTTTCATTTCTTTTTTTACTGCACCTCCTTGTTCTGCTCAGGTGAAAAAAAAAAAGGCTTGTGAAAAGGCTCTGTGGTCTGCTGATGACTCGAACAGCTCGGTGGGTCAAAAATCAGCTTTCTCAAAGCAGTCCCGCCCACTTGGCTATGTTGATTTGTCAACATATTCGTTGATTTTAGGAAGCAGGTGTTTAGCCAGCCTGAGCAGACAGACAGAGGGCCGTAGGGCAGGGGGTGAACTCTGCGACACTGGCGGCAGCAGAAAGGGGGCACCAAAGTCTGACAAATGTGTTCTGCTAAAAGCATTTCCATGTCTGTCAAGGGAGGGCTTTCAAAGGGCGTTAGTGGATGGACTGAAGTCTGGTCACACATCTCTGTCTCTCCCCGGGTCTGCAGGGAAGAAAACAACAACATTTAGGGAGAGCATATATCCTTTAAAATATACAAATGTCAATCCATGTCCTTCATCCCTCCGGTGAATTCCCCATGAACCTGCAGTACAAGTTAAAAGCCGACCTGTGCAACGAACAGAGAGACTTGCAGCGAGGCAGAGGACTGAATGTGACTGGAATCATAAGGCCTATCAGCCTCAAAGGCGAGGACCAGCATCGAATCGCAGAGACGACTTGCAATGTTACTCCTGATCATTAAAGGAGACCTATTTCCCCCTTTCCTTAAGTGTTTTGTATACAGTACGTTCTTGTGCATGTGAAAGATTTTGAAAGTTAAAAAGGTCAATGTCCGCAAACTGAAGCTCCTCTCTCCCTCAGAAAACGATGTTCCTCAAACGCCTCGCCAGTAGTCCCGCCTTCTATTCTGTGACTTTGTGGCATCACACTATGTCAAACACTTGCATAATTTATGCCCAGCGAAGTGAAGAATTTATTTAGCACAGCTGCTCTGTTGTTGTTGTTAGTGGTGCTGGCTCATGCGTGTATGAACTGACCAATCAGAGGAGACTGGGTATTCAGGAGGCAGACCTTAAAGAGACAGAAGCTAAAGAATGTCTCCTTTAAATAATGTGATATTCTATAAGAGATGTGTGCATGTGTATGAAAAGGAGAAATCATATTTTTCTTCTTCATCTACCTAAAATAATTATGTTTTCTCTAATAAAAGTTGGCCTGTGGACCAAAATTTTTGCAACTGCGGCGTATCTCATCTTTTGAGTTCACACAATTGGCTCCATTTGTCACTTTAACCTATCACATTACCCTCTCTCAGCTTCGCCACCTTGATTCTAAGAGAGTTAATAGAGGCCGTGATACAACAAAAAAAGGGGTGAAGGAGCGGAAAAGTAAAACTATTCCCTTCGACAGGGATTAAAGTTTAAGGGCCGAAGCCTTTGAATGGTGCAGGAGTGGACATGACGACAGCGGCGGATGTGATAGACCAAGGTGATGAATGTCACACACATGTCACAGCCGATCGTGGTCGGATCAAAGCGCGGTTCGGTGATTGATGGAGGAAAGGGGAAATATCAAACACAGCGGTGAGGGTTGCTAAATCACGACCCTTTCGCTTTGATGAGGAAAGAGGTAGAGGTATGTGGCGAGGGACGAGGTGGAGCAGGGGAATAAATTCATTAAAAGAGAGCGAAGTCACTGCTGAAATACATGCTCGCCAGCCAAAGAAAGAGACGGGAGCACATCTTTTTTGGCGATTGATTCAAGAACATGCACCTCATAATCATACATTTAAGCCATGAGAGCGCTGAATGATGTTTGGCTCTTGGTAATGTTGAGGATTTATGTCCAGAAGGGGAAATGAGAGATGAATTCCCCTCATCATCCCAGGTGTTTAATGTGGCTGACTCAGACATAGCCGCAGCTGGATCGATTAGCCTGTGCTGTGTGGTTGCACTGAAGAGTGAACAACACGGATGCCCTTCATTTTAACACCTAATATTGTTGTTGCGAGACATAAGTGAGGACAATACATTAGAAGTAAGTTCTCGCAGTCCTATCTGGCTCCTGCCCTCATCCAAACTACATCTCATTTAAACTCTGTTCATTAAGAAGTACCTAATTACACCCACATTATCTATAATTACAGTGTTTTTACGTCACGCTTCCAAGATAAAACTCCTTCAATGTAGCTTTAATATGTAATTAGCCTTCCCAAGCACCTACTACACACACAATTAAAGAGAAATTGATACTAATACACCTGTCTGCTAGAACCGAGAATAAAGTAGCATCTACAAAGACACAAACTAAACCTTTTCACAGGGAGGATTATTGTTTAACTCTATGCTACAAGTTGAAATCCTGCTGAGATAATGCTCTGCTGAACAGAGAGGTGTGGGAAAAGGAGAGTGTCCCTGTCATGCGTCGGAGGGGGAAGATGTGTACGACTTACGGATGAGAAAGCAAGGAAGGGAACTGCTCTGGGCCCCGGAAGAATTGAGGGGGCGTTCAAAGAATGACTGATTTGAGTCCACGGTATTGACAGCTACAGCAAAATAGCCTACAGACACTGCTGCAATGACACAAACCTGCAGACCCCCTTAAAAGGGCCCTGTTTCACTCTGGTCCCTCACCTGCCCACTGTGGCTTTTAGTTTGTTTTGAAGCAGAAACTCTAATCCTGGCATCAAAATGAGGAGCCACAACAACAAAATGAAAGGAGTGGAGGCAGAGCAGACACAGGATAGTGCTATGGGTGAAGCAGTGGCCGAGCAGTTACCTACAGACTGAAAGCTACCAGCTTCACAAGTTGTGTTTTTCATTCACAACAATGGAGATTTATCCGGCTTTACCTACAATATCTGGTCTGACAATTAGAAATTATCTCCAGCCATGCAGCAGGGTTGGGCATGTCCACCAAATTGGCATATGAATGCTTTGTGGATGAATTTGAGGTAGTGTGTCCCCTCCGAGTTGTTGCATGGCAGGATTTTCTCATCAGCATACCACTGTTGTCACCGCTGTTGCTGTTTTCCCACTCTTGCTCTGTCCCACTGATCTCACAGCTCTCACATCCTTGCCTGTCGAGCGGCAACATGCATCCCCTTGCTGGCCTCAGAAATGTCTTTGTCTCTGCATGTCCATAGCCTGGCTGTGTTCAGCCTCAAAAGCTTGAAATAAAGTTATCCAGCTAGCAATACTGAGGAAGCTAAGCTTAGAAATTGCAATGACACTGTTAAGAGAAACACACTAACAACCAACCTGCAGTAAAGAAAAACAGCTTTGAGGCCTCAAAGGGTTTGAAATCACGATGTTAGTATGGTTCAGGGATCAGTGGTCGATGACTGTCGAACGTCAGCGATGGACGATGGCGTCGTCTATCGGCCCAACCCTGACATGCAGCATAAGTAAAGTGAATTTGTAAATGGTTTGGAAAGCCAGGTTGTGTTTTCAAACATATCTATATAACCATTTACCTGATTTTTAAATGAGAGAACGTTTAAAGCTGCTATATTGAACATTTAATTTGTTGATTCTGGCGGCCCCTGTGGACAAAAACTGTATAACTGTAGAATTCGATGATGAAACAAAGTATTCTTTGTTTTAGTGCCCTACAACACCAACAGACTACAGAGTAGCTTTTTTCCTCAGGCTGTTTGACTCCTCAATTCATTCTCAAGACTCCGGCATAAAAATTTGTTTTGATTTTAAGAATAAAGAAAGAATATAATAACTACAGAAACAGACAATTGTCTCGACTATGGTCTCATTTCCTTATATATGGCGTCACTACTAAATTGAGACTTTCATAAATGGTAAAAAGTTCCTTGTAGTATATCTAAATGATTGATTTTTATGAATCCATAGCTAACAATCATTAGATTCTCATATTCATATAAATAAAACCCAAATGTGTGTTAGATATGTTATATGTTGTCAGATATACAACTCTGAGCTTCCCTCTTTCTTGTTTGAAGATCAGAAGGCCCCCATGAGATGTTCTTCTTCAGACCTTAATCACCTCTGAAGAGATCTAAGACAGAGAGACAGAGGCGGATTTTCGGCCGGGCAGCAATCCATCATCACAGGAATACTTGCAGGTGAAAATGTCAACCATGTCCACTGTCACATCTGTCTCCCCCTGTAGGGATATCCACGTCTTTGTTCGGCCAGAAGATGGCAGTAATAATCCACCAGTGGAGGCCGTTAAAGCAAGGCAGGAGGCACGTTGCAACTGCAAGAACCTCATAGGTTAATTACATAGCACTCTCATGCCAGGGAATGTGATCATTCAAACAGTATCTAACTGGATTGAAGCACACAGAGAGAGAGATGTGGAGAGAGAGATAAGAAGAAAATGTGTGTGTGAGAAGGCAGATAGAGAAAAAAAAAGAGAGAAATGGTTTGTTTTGCCTGCTAATAATTGTGTCACTATGTTTGCTTGCTAATAATCTGCACACATTACCTCAGGTTGTCATTACAGTGCGCAGTTCTCCTCACAATGACAGGTGGGCCAGTTTGAACAGAATCCACTGATGTAGTTTAAGAAGAAGCAAGTAGATTAGCTCTTCAATATGTTACATACAAGTAACATCAGATGGACTATTTAATCAGAAATGTCACACTTCAGTGTCATTTGTAGATGAGGTTTGAGGATTCTGTGCCTTGCTCATGGGGACAGCAGCAGTGACATAAGCCATTCTTACTGCCACCATAAATAAAATTAATAAATAAATAAATAGACACTGAAATGGGTGTAGAATTGACTAAACAAATGGTGTGGACTCTGGTCCAGAGTCTGGTGTTGATGCCCTGTTGTGAGCTTTTATGTTAATGGAGAGGGCTTTTGTTGGTGGTTGGCATGACTGTCAGGAGCTGGAGGCAGCTGGCTACAGGCGCAGTTAACTGGGTGGAAAAGGCACTGGTGATTAGTGGTTATCACCTATGCGGGTCAGCGATAGGGGTGGTGCTTTCAAGGTTGCTTGATTAGATGGCTCTAAACTGCCAGACTGAATGCGGCGATGACTGCCATGGGCTGCCGACGCCTAATCAGTTGCATGTGGGTGGTTCGTTTTCGTCCGTTCAAAATTCTTCCACAGCTGCAGCAGTCGGGGCTCATTAGAGCTTTATTTCAGCACAAACATAATAGACTGCAGTTTACATCTATTTACACAATAAGCTTGTAAGACTCCAGGTATAATTTATCAATGCTTTTCCAGATCACAGTTCACGTATTTGAACACATAGCTGCATTTTTTAGGTGTAGCTGAATGGATAACAAGGAGACGCTTGTAGGACCCTGAAGTTTTTGTCTCGTGGAAGAACTGAATAAAGGAGTAAAGAGGGGTCGATGAAGAACTCCTAACAAGTCAACCTTAGCAAAAAAATTTGAAGGTTCAAGTTTCAGGTCAAGGCATGAGTTTCGGCAATTTAACACCAGTTTGTTCAACGGTCTTAGTTATCTTTCTGACCTTTACTGCTCCATCCCATTACTGCCTGTTCAGTATATCCTTACCACATCATCTTAAACCATTTCACTCTCAGATGGCAGCTCCATGAATATCAAACTCTGGCTGAAGCTTTAGTAAAACCTTGTGATTGCCTGACAAAACTCAATACACAGTTTTGCAGTCTCTCTACAGATGTAGGCCTTGAAACCAACATGCCCACCTGTCGGACATGTAGCACCCTTAAAAAATAAAAACCTAAAAACAGATCAAACAGATGAAAGTTTGCAACGGACTGAGAACGTGAGAAAGGTAGCAGTTCTACAAGGTCAAATAGATGTAGCTGTAATGGTTGGAGCACAAAAGGACCAAAATGCTGACTCCAGGCAGGCGAATGGGGGAACAAAAGGCAAAGGCTTTAATGATAAGGTGATATCAAAAACAGGCAGGCGGCAAACAATAGGAAAACAGGCAAAGGAAGGGAAAAAAACAAGCAACAAGGAAACACAAAACATTCAAAAACATTCAAAAAAACGGAATAAAACGTGGGGAACACAGGCAGGAACGTGTGTAAAAAAAAAGAGACAGACACCAATAAACACAGACGAATTGAAAAAAAGAGAAGAGCTAACTAATGAATGAAACAGGTGTACACAGAAAAATAGTGGGAAAAAGACAAAGACAGGAAGTGGGAAGTCACAACAAGACACATGAGGATAAATCTACCAAAAAAAAACTGGAAACAACTGAACCGAAAGTCCAAATTATCCATAATAATAGAAATAGTATTCAAAAAGAGATAGCATGAGACAACAGTAACCACTAACTGCTGCTAACTGTAGCTGCCATTCAATAGTTAGCTTAGTTAGCAGTGCAGCTAGTGATCTGGACTGTGAACTCGGAGTGCTGGTGTCAACCACTGACACTAGATATCACTGCAACACTATACATTAACATCATAATCTCAAAACTGTTATTTCTTCACAATCTGATGATTATTTTAGTTATTTTTTCAACTAATATTCTTACGTATTGCACCTTTAATTGGTCAGATTGTGTGCATAAAATCCCCTTGCATTTCCAGTAATGAGGAAACCTGCATCTACAGTTACAAGATGCCATGTTTATGATATTTTGTTCACTATATGCAAGTGAGTAAGAAAGAAAGAAAGTAATGCAAGGTAAGGGACTGGGAAGAGAGAGGGTGCTAATGGGCCCACAGTCAATAACCACCACACGGACATTGTTAACAGTCGTCATTAGTGTCAACCCAGTCAGACACAAATAGTACAAAGAATGCACAGGGGCACCTTTTTTGCCCATTTAGCACAGAAAGCATTGACCAACATGGTGAAGAAGCTCAGTGTGTGTGAGAGTGTATCCCAATTATGCTGTCCTCCCATGGTGGCAATGTTCCTTCCTTATACCCATGTAGATAAATGGTATTTTGTCATTGGAGTCACCGGTGGTTTGAATATGTTTCCAGGATGCTGCTGTACAGTCGGCTTGAGAATACCAGTGCGTGACACAAGAACATAAAATGCTATTAATTAGAGACCTGCAGCCAGACACAGTCTTTCCTCGTGGGACTTACAAACTACAGTATTGTTCTCGTGAAGAGCTGTATTTCAGCCATTTTTAAAATAAAAAAAGAAGTCCTTAAGCTGCTAAACCTAGCATGAAATTAATTGTTTTGTTAAAGCAAAGACATGAATGTGACAATAACGCTGCACATAATGATTTCAAGGAAATATTCCCTTGTGGAGACTTGACTTCAGTCGTGTGGCTGTGATTTGACTGACGCTAAGTGAACATAATGTACTTTACTTAATGTACACAGATTAAAGGGTAACTCCACCAATTTTACACATTAAAGTGTGTTTACAGGTCTTGGGGAGTACCACTACATATGTGAAAAAAGTAGTATATATCTTTTGTGGCTCCCAGAGGAAGCTGAATGTAATGTTAAAATTACCTCCAGGGATGTCACTCAGTGGCTAAGTTGAATTGTGGGTAATGTAGGCTCCAGCATTGCACTCCTCCAACGCTGTTGGACACATTATGGACAGTTTAAAAGCAGATGATCAAAATCCATACAGCATAACCAGAGATATTGCCTTTTTAATGGCAGACATTCTTCCTCCTTTTTAAAGGAGCCTACATTACCCACAATGCATCTTAGCCACTCAGTGTCATCACTGGAGGCAATTTATCAGATTACATGCAGCTTCTTCTGGAGCCAGTAAAGTCTTCATTATTACTTTTAATCACATATGCAGTATTACTCCCCAAGACATGTAAACACAATTTAATGTGTAAAAATGGTGGATTAACCCTTTAATTACAGCATAAAGCTCACTTATAGCCGCATCTTATTCATTTAGCAGATGTAATGAAAACAATGTCATAGAATGAGTGAGTTACACATTTGCGATCCCCCCTTTTCAAAACACACCCTTTTATCTTCCCCTGTCCCAGTTCTCTGCATTGAGTGCCTTGTGATGGTGACTGAGTGTTAAATAAAGTAGATAAAGGATTTAGAGTTCTTTTTGATGGATGGGGGCAGAGAAGAAGAGACAGAGAAGAAAGTTATGTGACAGGGAAGACAAGGGGATCTGAGAGACCTGAGAGAAAAGTCGAAAAAGAGAGAGGCTCTCGGATGAAGTAACAAAATGCGAGGAGGCAGGAGTCGCTGTGTGATGTGCGGTCCGATCTGCCTCGGTTAGGAGTGTGCCAGCGGACGGGGTGGCGGGTTGAGAGACACGCAATAAGGAGTGACACGCATCACCCAACAACACTCTAAAAAGAAAACTATTACTTTACTTACTTTTTTGTGTACATCTGTGGACATGTGTGTATAAAGCTCAAAGAAGGAATTGATTTATGGATTATTATTATGATTTTTAGAAATCAAGTACAAAAACACCAAAGTTTGGGGTCATGAAAGACCAAATATGCCCAAGAGTCTTGTCCTTAAACCTTTTTGAGGGCAGTGTAGCACAAAACATGGATAGAATTTTGTATTATGATGAAATGGTGAACAAACACTGGCTTATTCATACTACCAGCAGACACAAGACACAACTTTAGCATTCATTCAGAGCTGCTTTTGTTTCCACCTGACGAATTCAGTTCGATTTCCACCCGTCTTTCAGTTTTATTTGCTCTGCAGAAACTCCTGAGGGAAATATCCGGCTCTGTAGCTGCTAAACGCTCTACAATGTGTGAGTCATCTACTTTGTCTGTGTGCTGTTTGGTGCTGGTCAGGTGGTCCACAGTGGGTTTACTAAACTTAGGCCATAGGCCAGTGTTGGTGTTGTCGATGAGTGTTTGTGGCCCTTCCTCTTTATTATTCACTTCAGCCCCTTCGCAACTTTTTATCGGACATATTCTGAATTAGAAGTGTCTTTATAAGTAAGAGTGGGGTGAAAATGGTAGGCAAACGTTTAATCCAGGCCGTTCTCACTCCCAGCGTGTTGATTCCCTTTATTGAGGATAGCTTTGCAAGCATGGAATAGACAGTAATAACAATTAAAGTCTCCCTAGAGACACACAGCTTCACGAGCAAATATTTGATGCCCTTTTCCATACTTACAATTAGCATCAACATTATTTTAAATTAAAAACTGTTTAGCATCAGGAGCATAGAGTATATATCGCCTATCATGCTGCACAAACGTGTGGTTGCACATTAGCTTTAACAGCAGGATTAAGAAATCAATCCCAGACTGAAGTAGTAGGTGCACTGCCTTTGAATGCAAAGACAGCTAGGAGAATCAGTCTTATGAAAACATGTGTGCAGTTGGGAGGATTAAATTCTAAGATCTGTCGCACCCACATGTGAAAAGCAGGGAGACACCTAAAAAAACAGGTCACTAGTCCATCACAGATCTTCCCGCCTTCAGCCAAATACGAGTTGGAAAAGGCTTCAGCCCCGTGGCCATGAAAAGGATTACGTTTGTGGGGGGAAAAAAAGAATGAATGAAAGAATAAAATGATATTGAGATATTAAAACGAAAGGATTTCCGGCCCCATAAGGCATCAAATCCTTCACAGGCGTTTCACAGAGGGAATAGTTAAGTTAAGAAATACTATGTCAAGGGTGAACACACACACACACACACAGAAACTCACACTCAATCAGACATGCATGTGTACGGTGTAACATCCTATCGCACACACACTCCTACCCGCACGCGCACACACACACACACACACACACACACACACACACACACACACACACACACACACACACACACACAGGGAAGCGCCATATCTCTGGTGTTCACCTTGACTTAGCAGAGGGCTGCCTTCATAAATCCCTGCTTATCTCGGGTCTCAAATGCACCCAGATATATGACCGTGGAATCTGACTGAAATATGTAACACTATCAACAGCGGTGATGGGCACGCCCGTCCTCACAGACAGACAGACGGACACACACACAGACAGACACACACAAATATGCACAGACAGAGGCCAGTGTCGTGAGAAACAGCCCCACCTGTTACAGTCATCGAATAAATTGTGTTGTTGGTGTTAATGTTACCATGGTACAACAGCTTGTTGTAGAAAAACTGACTGTGCTGGTTTGATTGTTTAAATAGAGCAGTGTCAGTGTTGGGCAAGTTAGTCGAAAAATGTTATCCTCAATACCTTGTGGCGATTGAATAAGTAACCAGATTACTTTAATAATTACTCAACAGCAAAAGGTAAATGTTACATTAATTGCTACTTTACTTTTGTTACTCAGCAAAAATCAAACAAAGGTGCCAAATCCTCTACACCCACACACACATCTGCATTTAACACGTATGGAAGTGGAAAATAAGACATTTACTGTTATTTGATATAACTTTTGGAGTTGCATTCCTGCTCTTTTCTGTCCAACAAACGGAGGAAAACCAAACTGATGTCAACCATCCTTGACGGATGGTTGACATCAGTTTGGTTTTGCTCCGTTTGGGTAGTTGAAAACACCAACCTTGCAATTCTGAGGCATCAGTGACACTGATGAGCTGAGGTGTCTGCGCAGAGCACAAAGCAAACTGAAAGACAGCACCAACTCCAAACACAGTCTGTTCACTCTGCTGCCGTCCGACAAAAGATACAGAAGTACCCGCTGTCATGTCACCAGCCTACAGAGCAGCTTCTGTCCTCATGGGGCTCCTGAACTTGTCCACACTTCACAGTTAGAGGTTGATTTTTTTGTGACTTCATTATTTATTCATTAGTTTTCATATAATCTTTAAGTTCTGAAAAAAATGTTGGCAGTTAACATTTCTGCAAACCACATTTGTAAGTGTCGTACGTACCATACTGACATTGGTGCAGTTTGAGACTGCCTGTCAACATTTGTAAGGGTGTGAAAGGTAAACTAAGTTAGAAACTCTTCAAAACTCTTCCAGAGTCATATCTTATATATACCATGTTCCTGCATACACTAGTGTACAGACAACCTGTCAGACAATCAAACAGAGAGTTAGACAGGAATATCCCTTTAACTTCCTCCTCCCTTAAGGCCTGTATGAACAACTCTCTACACAGAGAGGACTAGATGGAATGGAGACAGGTGTGTGAGTGGAACAAGGTTGGTTAAAACACCTGGGAACCAAAACGTGTCAGTGCTTGGAGTGCAAAATGGCTCACTGCTGATGCAGTTCCTGCTGAGTATCTTAAAAAAAAAAAAGAGTAATCGTCAGGGGAGAAGAGGAAGAGACAAAGGGTGGAGGAAGGCTGAAAAGAAGGAGAACGGTTGGAAAGTGGGAAAATAAAGATATTCAGAAGGAGAAGACGGAGAAAACCTGAGGTTTTCAGACTTTTAAGGAGGCAAGAGTGTCGGCTTTTCGATTGGAAAGTCAATGCAGGACTTAGAATCTAAGTTCCAAGGGCAGGGAGAGAGGGAATTGGAGCTGGTAAAAAGAAAGAGGTGAGAGTCGGATGTGCACAGAGGGCATGCAAGGAGAGCCATTGCAGTGCACGCAAAGCACAGAGGGATAAGAGTGGGAGGAAAGTAGGGAGAACATCGAGGTTGGAGCCCTGGCATCCAGAGGGACAAGCCACCTGCAGAGCAAAGCCACTGGGCATTGACACTGCCCCTTCCATGATTAATAGGCCTGCCACTTATGACAAATGCAGCACTGTGTACGTGACCTACTTCAAGACAGCAGAAACGCAACATTACTCCTTCTCCTGCTCCTCATTTCCTCCCAATGTAAAAGAAGGAGCACCTACTCCTCCTATATACACCTCCGTCTCCTGCTTTCATGTTGTTGGGAGTTCTGCCAAAGTTTATCTGGGGCTATAAAGATCCTCTGTGCTGACAATGCAAGGTTAACGCAACAGGTAAGCACATACAGACGTTATATAGGTCTTCAAAGGCAACATTATGTAACTTTTTTAGCTTAAAATAACAGCTTCAAAATCATTTTGATGGTACAGTGTCTTGTAATAAAGTTAATGTCTCTGTCTCAGCCACGCTGCCCCCTATGACTTGTTTCTGCAGCTTCAATGTCCAATGTCAAACTGTTACAGAACTGGGATTTGTATTTACCACAGTGGTAATAGTGGTAACAACTAGGTTTTGACACAGAGATCCTCTTTAAAACAGAGGCTCAACTTAATGTAATTAAGGAGGCCCCACCTCAAGGCCTTTGGGGCATTTTAACCTTAATTTGACAGGGATGCCAGGCAGCATAGGACCACAGGTTTGAATGAGCCTGACAGCTACTGAGGTAATCAGCCTTTTGGACATGGGGCGCATGCTCTACCAGAGCAAAATAATTTTTGTGTCTGCGTATAACATTCACGGTGATAAAACGTAAGTACTGTACTAAAGTACAAATTTGAGGTACTTTTCTGCTACTTTATACTTCTACTCCACAATATTTTGGAAGTATATATTGTCGTTTTTACTCACTATGTTTATTTGATTGTGCAACATTTGTGCCTTTTAAAATGAATTTATCTTATCAGCAAAACAAAACACTGATCCAGATGATCAGAAAAATGCTGAATATTGGAGCCAGTGGTCAGTTGACCCATAGTATACAGTATATACATGAAGTACATTTACTTAAGTACCTTTATTGCCAGAAAAATTACATTTAATATCAGATATTTTAGACTCTTACTCAAGTACTATTTGTATGGGTGTTTCACTTTTACCAAAGTAATATTATTTCTATGTATGCTGTATGTCCATCCCAGTGTTGCTGCCATTACTGTAAACACATTTGGGCAGGACTGATTTAAAGATAATTGTGGGTAACAGGTCACTATGGGACTTAAGGCCTAAGGTGAGCTTCTCAGAGGAAGCAGCTTTTTCCGTGAGTCACAAGCAGAGCCTGAAAGCCTCGTCCCAGGAGGTGAAACTATATGCGGCAGTTCTGCATCTACAGTATATCCAGTTTTGATACCTCCCTCAGGGTCTGACAGCCTGCGTGGAACAAAACCTTCTCGGCACATAAGCGCACACAATATGAGAAGTTATAACCTGCTGGTACACTATCTAGTTCAAGTCGCTCACAAAAACTGGGAAGCATATGTGCAGCGTTTATTGTTACAAGGATTTCTTTTAACAAAAAGTTCAACACTAAATTCATTATGTGAATTTCTTTATTTTCCCCCTCATGTTTGCATAAATGTTTGAAAATCGGAGGCGGACAAGAGACAGCCCGCTCTGTTTAAAGTTTTAAAGTTTGACAGTTTGTGTACCTTCTTGAACTCAGCACCCCGCCGCAAACACAGGCAGCCTCGACGGAGCGAGCTGCTTGACAGGCGAGCACCTCAGATGTATTCCTGGAAACGGCAGAGAGATGACTGGAGCGGTGAAAATGAGGGGACACTGAATGAGTGAACAGATTTGTTTGCTATTTCATAGTTAACTTGTTGCAACGGGCCCATTTGCTCACTACGGTCTCTCCGGGGAGTTCCTACATCAAAGGTTAGCTGTATGCAAATCGCCCTCTTTCACCTGAATTGCTCGCTGTAGCAGAAAGCACTTTATGAGGCTTTTTATCCCGTGACCTCACCATTTCAGAGACGCGAGATGATTTGACCGTGAAATCCTTGTCACCTAAATGAAAGGGGGTCACATAAAGACACATAGTGAGTGCAACGCCATCTGAAATAATTTAGTGTGAGGTTGTCAACTACATGAAATGATGTGTTGAGTGCTGCATTGTGTTCCCACTACAGGGAAGTGTAAGGTAGCACACCAAAATACCTCCTTGGGTATATATAAGAAGCTTACATTTGGATTCTGCTGATGCACTGAAGGAAGCTAATTCCTTCATTTATTTTGTATTATTCTTTATAATAAAATGTACTGCACAGTTGACTGTTGTCTGTGAAAATCTTTGTGCTGTGTCATGTTTTATGGCTGTTACTTTAAAGGCCCTTCTGGACAGGCAGCGGACATTAAAAGTAGCCACAATCAGGCGCAGACCAGCCATCGGGAACTTCAGGAGTGTTCCCGGTGGACCGGTCCTGTGAGGCCCGGTCTTTTTTTCCTGAACCCCACCAATATAGTCTATAATATTTTATAGGTCATCTGAGCAGGTGCAATCTGTAATAGCAGGTAACAGTTGCCAAAAAAAACTTTGGTAATTAGTTTCATAATTTCAAAGCTTCTATTGGTAAGATTTTTTTAAGCCTTATTCCAAACTTGTCAGATACTGATGCTTTCAGATGGTGACCCACAATCCAAAGTTATGTTAAGTTCTGTATCTGATGAGTTGGGAATGAGACTCAAAAATCAACTATCTTACCAACAGGAGCTTTAAATATTAGTCCTACACAAATAATACAAAATTAACTTTTTCAAATTGTGTTAACACTTTAAATGTGTGTTGAATGCAATACTGTTGCTTATAACAGCATTACTCTCATCACTACGCTGTAACTCAAGTTTGTGAAAAAGTCCGATAATTCCAATCACAGATTGTAACTAGAGTGGCACTCAGTAGAGCGCATATCTCCGCCAAGGCCCGACAGTCCCCTTTTGTACTCATTCATAAATACCAGCCACCTAAATATGCCTGATTTTTTCCTCAAGATCAATGCATCATTCTCTGAGAAATTAAAGAAAAAGCAGAAAAAGGCCCTAACTCACAATGTTAATGGAAGTGAATAAAAGATATACTCGATCCGTCCCTTTATCTGGATCCACAACAAAATGTAATGGGGTCTATTCTGGGCCGAGACCCATCCTCCATCCAAGCTTCGTGGAAATACATTCTGTAGTTTTTGTGTAGTCCTGCTGACAAACCAACCAACTGAGAAACCAAGAAAGAAACAAAATGAGACGGATGAGAGTATAACTTCCTTGGCGGAGGTAATACAACTTTCAGCTCAGAGGCTGTCTTTCTTTACAGGTGAGTTTTGAGTAGACACTGTTGCAATTGTGACAGGAAGTGAGGAAGTGGAGTTCCTCGTGAGTTTAAAAACAGCCCAAGTCAACGGCATAAATCAACATGAAACTGTCAAATTTGAGTGTGTAAAAAGATTAGATGTGGTTTCAGCGAACACACGTTCTTTACTAACTTTTCATTGGTTATAATACAAACACTGTGGTGGTAATGGGTCATCAGGCTTTCTGTGAGCCCTTGCTGAACTCATTACCGTCCAGGCAAGATTGTTCGCAGAATGGAGGAGGTTCCATTAAGCTCTGATTCTGCAATTCACCATCAGCACGTGGGTCCAATTAAGCTTTCAATTACGAAAAAAAAAAAAGACACAGTTTTACAGTGGCTCATATAAAGGTGAGTCCAGCTGCTGTTCATTCACGTAGACATGTGATTAAGATGCCCTCGGATTCACCCCTTTCTGCTCGCTACAACACATTTCTGTGTTTTTTTCTCCATCTGAAATTATGGGCTTTCAGAGAAAATGGATGTTTGGTTGGATGATTGTTACTTTTACGCAGGAAAGGTCAGCTGGACTGTCTTGCTCTTTTTCCAGTAACACCCTGCGTCACACTCATCGTAAACCATGTGAGTGAATATGCCCCAGTTGCTCATCAGTCAAAACAAGTCGGAGTCTGAGTCCCATGAACATCTTGAACGGTGGCAGCTGTCAGCAAGGCAGCCTGTCTGTCAGCAATCTCCCTATCTTAGTTCAGCGCTGATCTAATTTTATCCTTTTTGTATGTTCATGTGTGTGTCTTTGTGTTGATGTCTGCACACACACCCTTACACCTAACCCTTTCAAGTGTGTCCCCTCGTATTGCATCATGCGTGAATGTTATCTCTGTGGATACAAATGTGCGTCCTCGTGTTGTGTTTACGTCCTTCTGTGTGACTCGGTGATCCTCGAGGTGTTTGGGAGCTCTTCTGGAGGAACGTGTGCAGCGGTGGAGAGGAGAGCAACGGCTCATGTCACCCCTTTCACCAGACAGCGGGGCAGATCAAAGGCAAAAAAAATAAAGAGACAAGGAGCCCTCGCCTTGACTTGCTCACCGGAGGCTGCCAGGAGCATGACAAGTCCATTCACACATCCTAGAAAGAACATACTCAATACACACACACTGGTATACAGACATACAAAGAGACATAAGCCAAGGTCGGGCACAGGCTTTAAAAATAGACAAACACTTGACTTTTATCGACTGAATTCCTTCTTCTGCTCCGCTGGGGATGAGCAGACATGTTAACTTTAAATTGTGTTTCCACCGCAGGAACATCAGGAACTTTGGGGTTGAGCAGGCCCCAACTTTTTTCCCATCCACCATTTGGAAAAAAGGCAGCTGCAAAAGGAGTTTGTTTTTTGCACACTGATCTTCATCAACATGGAGCGACAAAAGAAAGCACAGAAAAGATGGACTGAAGACAAAGTTCAGGCAATACCGAGCATTTATGCAGATGATGTTGTTCTTATCATTGTTTTATATTCATGCCAAAAAATGAAAAAACTGCATTTCTTGACTAACTTGCCTAATCTTCAAGGGTCTTTAGTACGTGGTGGAAACACGATTTGTTTGTCATTACACAACACAGGGTTGCAAAACGAAATTAAGATTAGCCAGGAGCATCCTCAAGCCCAAGCTGGTTTAGCAACACTTGACACATCAGGCAAAGATAAGGAGATAAAGAGCATTCAGATCTTTACTGCCTGTACTCAATTCTCCACCTTAAGTATGCTATTTTTCTGAGGATATCTGTCTTATATGTATAGAAATACCTATGACAATAAACAAAAACAAAATGCACGACACAAACACACATGGGCGTTCACACTCAAGGAGCAGAATTATAGACGCGAACTCCAAGGGCGGTCACCGTCTGTAAATGGGTTACATTCACACATAACCACACACTTGTGCACACCCGCACACATTGATCGATTCGACTGTGGACGCTGGGGACATGTCATCGCGGCTGTATGACTGAAATGACTTTCATCACTTGCTGAGGACGCCGAGCAAAGGGATTTGTCACCTCTCGCTTTCGTAGTCTTTCAGGTTACACGTTTCTTCAGTCGATCACACCTCCATCACACCATCTTTCTCTTAATGTCTTTTTCTTTTTCATTTTCCCTCCTCTTAATACTCTGTCGTGGTTCTTTACTCCCTTCAGTTTCTCCTTTTCTTTTTCTGTTCTCTCGTTTCAACATATGTTTTTATCCCAGACACCTTAATGTCTGAGTGGTTGGGCCATTACTATGCAGTCACGAGGAAAAAGAAGTACTTGTTGTGCAATTCTGCCTTTGAATTCAATTTTAATCTATTTAAAAGGTCACTGCTGATTGTGTTTTGTACCCGTAAATTGTGCGCTCATGTTCTCTCTTTTACTTTATGTGATTTTTAAGTAAAGGGGGTCAGATGGAAAACAAGAGACCAAAATTGTAATAATAAACCGCAATTATCCTCTAACATCACACAATGCCACATTCACTGTAGTGCCTACAGTTTAGCTACCACAATCTCAGTCCAAAGAACAGTACACTGGTACATTCCTAGTGTTACGGGTGTGTGTGCGCGTCTGTTTGTGAATTTTTGTCACATCTCTCGAGTGTGAGGGAGTCTGAAAGCCTTAACCAGCAAAGTAGGATTGATAACACGATTGAGAGTCCAATATCTCACCGCTTTCCTCAAATGAAACGCAGTCAGACAAAAACACCATAAACTTCTCCTCCAGTGAAAGAAAAATGCTCCTGTGTGGACGGTGTCACACACAGGCATTTTTTTTTTTAACAGATGGAGGACCAACAACTCGAATACAGACTCCATCTTTGTCTCTCTGTATCTGCTGTCTCACATCATCTCTCTCTCCCTGGCTCCTTCAGTCTTACATCATAGTGAACATTGTCCAGAGTGGACAGGAGAAGCCGTCATGATGCATCTTGAGAGACAGACTGTGATTAGCACTGCCAGTGACATGGTTGGTGGGAGCCATTGTAACTGACTAACATTCAAATCAAGAAAACGTGACCGTGTTTGTGTTTACAGCGACGAGGTCACGGTGAGGGGGGTGGGAGATTGGACGAGAGCAGGGCTCGGTCGCCGGGTCGATGGCTGTGTTGAGTGGGCTTGTGTGCACATGTTAAATGGACGAATATATCATTTTCAAAGCCTCTCTGAGCAACTCAATTTCTAAAAAGCCACTCGCTACAAATATAGCAACTCATTTAGACCATTGGGGAAAAGGCGAGAGAACTATTCAAATGTATTTTATGTAATTCATGAATTCTGCTCAGAATAAGCAGCGAGGGAACAATTCACACAGCTCCTCTGTCGACAGCGCCAGGATCTCTCCCTCTCCTCTCGCACTGGGTGCAGGCTGTCAGTAGGTGCAGCGTTTGGGGCAGGCGAACGAGTGGGAGTTCAGTTTTTCTCTGCGTTGTCTTCAGTCGCGCAAAACCAGCACCTACTTTACTAAAGCACTGTGCAAAGGTTGTTGGTGAGGTTGCTACTTCTCATTGATTTTCAGTCCATTAATTCATATAGGGACCTCTGTGACCTCTGTCGTGGGGTGTTGCAGTCCTGAATATGCCTCGAGTATGTCAATAAATGTTAATTAGTTGCAGTGGATTTCGGACAGACTGTATGCACTAACATATAAGCTGTTTGATGAATTCAATAAAGCTTTATTCATACATTTTTTACAGAGTTAACAGTTTGATCGCAGTGTAGCTAACATTGGTAGCATGCTAGCTTTGTAAAATGTAGAGTGCATCCATACAAGTACAGTAAGAGCTTCATCGTAACAAAAATATCTCACAAAACTGCCCAGACAGCTGGAGGCCAACCTTACTCAAGTATTTGTTGCCATGCTTCATTAGTCCTGTTTTTCTCTCAATAATGCTCCATGCACGTATAAAAACAGATTATCTCATGTTAGCTGTGGCTTTTCTATCCATCACTTAAGAAATGCATTTCCTTGCGTTGAACACTGTGTACATCCATAATTATGGACACAGAACAAAATGGAAACGAGGCTGAGAAACGATTTTGCTTAGCATCTACTGCTAATTGCTTTAGATACTAAGATGTGATGACGAAATGGATTTTGATGATGAAACCCAACTTAAACTGGTATTGGAGTCGCAGTGGCCAAACGTGGCAATGGTAAAAGCCCTTCTTGACATCTGTTTTTTGTTTCTTGTTCTTGTTTTTCCACTTTTTGTTTCTGTTAGCTTCAGTATGAATGACTAAGTAGTTGTGCAGTTGAGAGTAGGCAATGTTTCTGCACTCTGCAAGTAGTGAAAAGAAAGTCTTCCTGACAGATGCCACATTAATGTGCCACTTTAGCCACGAAAGATCAGATGTTAAAAAGAATAAAACCAAAATAAAAACCCCAATTTTGGGAACATTCGCTCATTACACAGCTGGATAAATGCACCACAGTGGCCCATTCCAACTCATTACACATTACTTAACAACTGCAGTGTACCATTCAATAAATGCTACAGTGTGTGTGGGACATGGACTAAAGGGGAATATTACAAAAACAGTTTGAGAGCTTGGCAAGCTTTTTCTTCACGAATTCTATTGTATTTAATGGAAAACTGTTGTCAGATTTGCTCTGAGGTACCGGAGAGCTTCACCTGCTTTGTCAGCAAAGTGTTTGTCTGAAAGCTCTGCGGCGATGAAGTGGAAACACAGCTCCTGGCAACATGACATTCAACCGTCCTGGCTGGAATAACAAGTAATGCCAAAATTTAATTCGCAGGTTCCATCCTCTCATCTGACCCCCAAAGCGAGTTAAGCGATAGTTTGAGAGCATTCTCCGGTAGATTAAATTCCCCTCCAGCTAAATCTCCTTGTGTCCTATTTGATTCCTGAGGCAGACAAAAGGAAAGACATAATCACCTTCTCAAATATCCTGCTCCGTTCCTGGCAGGTCTGAAATGTAATCATGGAATTCTTCACTTTAAAGACGTTTGTTTTGGTCTGGGACTGAATTCACAATTAAGTTGCATTTGATGTGTATCAAATTTTGAATCACCTATCAAAAATGTGCATTCTTAATGCAGTCAATCACTTTTACCGCTTTACAAGACTTTTGTGGCCACCAGGGGGCAGTGCAATAACCTGTGAACACAACCTTGACACAATATTGGCAAATAAACTGGCTTTGGCAAAGGTATTAGCAAAGAGTTGCCTCTTTCTTAAGTGTCAGTATATATGCTATCATGTTCCAAGTCGAAAAAAAGAGGTTTTAAAAGCTTCATTTAATGTACAAATATGTCGTGTTTACGTTTTGTTTGTGTGCTTTTACTCCGTTGATTTCTGACTCAAGATCATATTTATCGTCAACCACATCAGTAAAGTTCCAGGAGACAACAAACAATGGCATCGGACAATGTTCTCTGCAAAATGTTGATTCATATCACCTCGGAGCCAATTTGCCTGCAGTGTCCTTCAAGTCCAGCGCAACATCAGAGATTAACTGCACTCAGGGATACATCAAAAGCCCTCTACATAATATATTCTGGTTGCCTTGCCTGAAGTTAGACCTGACATTGGGCCTCTGCATTGTAACAGCCCGTGGTCACAACCCTTCCCTCGAGTAATCAACTCACAAAAGAGCTGAAATGGAGGATCAATGTGAGTTAGTGTTATCTCCCTTACTGCCTGCAGCACATTACACAGGAAGGAAATGTCAGCGAGGTAAACTGATTCACATTCAGCGTTGGATTCACGCTGGTGAGCAGCACGATTTACAGTGCCCGTGGTCCTGAGATGAATTCAGTGCTGATGCTGTGTGCGCTACGGTCGTGAGTAAAAACAAGAGTCGGCCCGGAGAGTAATGAGTCATTGTATCATTATCAACAGGTACTTTAGTTTAATTCAGTTTTCAGAATTTAGCCTGGAACCTTAAGCTGCCTGGTGACTACCGAACATCCCAGTCAACCCATCACTTAAAAGTACTGCATGAATAGGCACAAAGAATGAATTGAATGCCTTCGATCCTCAACTATTACGACCTTCAGTGAGGTTATCAGTGTCAGGCTATGCAAGGTAGCTTAGATCCTTCAGCCCAGCCACATCCTTAAGCCCTTCCTGGATTCTGGATTGAGGCAGGAGATATAATCCTTCACTAGTGTTGAGGGTCTATCCTCTAGTCCCCTCCACTGAGAGGGATCCAGGGGGCATCCTCATCAGATACGAGGATGACCTCAACTGGCCCCTTTCAATGCAAAGAGCTCTTTCCAAACTCCAAGCTCCTCAATCTCTTCCTGAAGGTGAATTTACACTATATGGATACTGCCAGGATCAACAGTTTCTTCCTCTTTTTTGTGTTGCCTTGAGCAAGTTCACTTAACATTAACTTTGTATGCAAATGTGCTGTTTCCGTGCCTTCTTTCCATTGACTGCATCAGAAGACAGCCCTCCAAAAGCGAAGCCAAAAAGTTGTTTTGATCGTTTGATCGCCCCTTTTGATTGATACCTTGGCCTCCAGCCAGCGCAAGATGGCAGTTTCCGTATCCAGGATATTGTGCCTTTTTGTTGTACAGTACGAGGAACATGAGACGCATCATCCATCTTTATATACAGTAAGTAGTTCAGTCGAAACCCACATACCTGATTTTGCTTCTGCATAAACTCTGTTTATTTTGGATTTCAGGTAGCACTTGGCAGAGTGTTTTATGGTTGGATCGCTCCTCAGTAAATACAGTTCCTGAAAAAAAATAAATGGCTACCACACATTGTGACTACACTCCATATACATCTTCCGTACAACAGTAACTTATTTTCTGTTACACAGGTTTCTCCTCTGGTTAGAACGAGCGTCTGTTCCTTAATGACTCTCCACCTGCTTGACTAATTACCAGCCCGCTACAAATCAACTGAGCGTGCAGGGAAGACAGAGAGGGGAGAAGGGCTGTTTGGTCCATAAAATGTCATGCATACAATTACACCAACATTAGTTAAGAGATTTTTTTTTTTTTCCTTAGTGGACGTGTTTGTGCATGTGGTAAACTCTACAGGACTCTGTTACGTGATAAATTGTGGGGGATATAAGAGAAAATCTTATTCACACCATTGCATTCAAATAGATCGCCTGAAGCACAGAATGGTGGGAGTTTCTGAAGCTAAGTGGACCTGTGGGACTGAAGCCAGGACTAATAGCCAATATAGGGTACGTATTCAATCAAACACTGTATTACAGAAGGTGATTTATGCACACATGTAAAGAAATCTGTAGATGAGTCTGAGAGCCAATGCTTGTGGTATACAGCCATGCATGGAGCAGAGTACCACATTTTTAATAACAGAGCTAACCCTGACCCTATTACAGTTACAATTATTGTGAATTAATAATTTTACATTGTTTATTTGGTCCAAAATGAGTGTTGTGTTCCAGCTTTTAACAAACAAAGGTTTGAGGAGAAAGTTAAGTGAAGAGTAAAGCAAACTAAGTTGAATAACTTTTTTTTGGGCTTTGTAGTGGTGAATACTCTGCATTCGTGAAAGCTTTTGACATTTTAACCAAGCATCAAAACATAAAGAGAGGAGAAGAGCAGCTTGCGAATGCGTTTCACCTTAAGTCACCACTTGAAAACAGTTGCCCTTGACACTTGAAAGTGGCGATTTGTTTATGGCCGTTGCGTGCTGTACATGCTCTTGTGTGTTTCTGTGTACAGTATGTGTGTTTGTGTGCGTGCTCATGTGTGTGAGTGGAAAAGTAAAGGCCCCCTCCCTACATTTGGCCTGTTACACGCTGGCAAGCTAACGTATGGCTCTGAGCGTTCCCAAGGCTTCCATCTAATTGGTTCTCAACAGGGAACATTGATGCTTCCATGCATCCCATATTGCCATCACTTACTACATTCAAGCATGCCAGTTAGCCTTAATCACACACACAAACACACGCGCCGCTAGAGCAATTTACATGCTGCATGTACTCGAGGAAAAATGACGCTCAGTCCGAGTTTTATTGGACAGTTAAGTTTCAGTGTCTTTTTTTTCAGTTAAAGCAACACCTAACTGGACACATTGACATTCAAATCATGTCTCTGCCGGGCCTTTTCAAGTGACCTGCTCACTAATGTCCTAACACTGAGACATTTTGGATAATAGACAGGGGTAACAACGCAGGGGAACCTGCAGATTATGAAGGCAGGTGCAGCCTCAATGTTTTCAAATTGTTTCCCAGCATTTCCACATGCTTTATACTAGCTTTTAGCTTAACAGTCAACCAGTGGCGTGTGGTGATTATTTACCTAGGTGGAGCTTCAGGCACTAAGGGCTTCTACTGTACTCACACGCTAACGGAGCTGTTTTCTAGCTTAGTGCACTAAAGCTTGGATTCAAACTATATAGAAGAGTCACATTTACACACCAGTCTCACTTTAAGATAGTATAATTAGAGTGCAAAGATAGTGTTGAATCAGTGTGTGTTGCATGATTTCAAATTTGCAATAATGTATTTTTTAAATATTATTCTGTGTAGTCTTTATTGGATATGAAAGCTGTAGATAGACAGGAAAGTGGAGAGAGAGAGAGAGAGAGAAAGAGAGAGAGACAGAGAGAGAGAGAGAGAGAGAGAGAGGGGAAGACATACAAGTTGGAATCGACCCAAGCCGCTGAGGTGGACTCGGCTTTGGTACACGGGGCGAAGACCATACAAGGTGAACTACCTGGACCTGATAGTTTAACGTTTCCTGACTGTGAATTGAGCTTTGTGGCTGGTGGGTTGCCCCTTGTGCCCCCTGTATTGACCATCTTCTGCAGCTCTCAGACCTGTTTCCTCTGAAAATCCAAAGAATTATTACTCCTACCATGAGTGAGTAGTTATTTTTTGATTTTTTTTGTCTGTTTTAGTTGTGTTTATTGTTGTTATTTCCAAATTTATTGTGCTGTAGATCCCGAGTCACCACACAGTGTTTCATCTATCATATGCCAGTTTACCACGATATGAACGACTCATTTCTATCAATATATTAAATAATTTATTACTTTTGACAAATAATAAAATAAATCTTCAACCTTCATTTTTGTCTCTCAAGGGGAACCTGATCCTCCAAAGCGTCAACTGGACCTTCCTTCTGGCTCGTTAAACCGTCTGCTGCTGTTTTTAAGGATTAAAGAGGAGAGGCACTGATGTGATTAGGGCTCTTTCCAATCGCAAGACTGAAGCGAATTTAAGGATGTGTTCAAAAATCCTTCGCCGCACAATAATCTAAACAGAAAATGTCCTGTGCATTGGAAGTTATCGGTATGTTGCTTGTGTCGTGTTTTAGTTGTTGGTGGCAATGACGTAAAATGTTTGTCTAGAGAACACACAAACACAGAAAAAAAAGTTCAGGAGAAAATGAGAAAAGCGTAAATTGATCATTATTTTGCATGAAAAACTAATGCTGACAGCCCTGCAGCTGTCCTGCATAATTCCTTGCCTGAGTGTGAAAAGCAAAACACAATAACACACATAATTATTGAAAACATTCAGATGAAACATGACTGTTGTGTTAATGAAGTGTAACCTGCGTCATACAGGTACATACGGGGAACGCCGTGCGGAGAATCTGCTCATTATTCAGCATAGAAGAGCATTTAACACAGCCATAGCTTCACAACTCCTTCAACTGTGTGACCCATTTTCTCCCCAGTACCTAAAAGGCAATTTTCTAGGAATTAAGCCATATGAGAATAAATTGGGCAGCCTGTCAAATCACTGTGCAGGTATGACAGGTGGATATATGTAGGCTGAGTTACAGCGCTGAGACGCAGCAGATGGCGAGACATCCATATGGGGACTCTGAGACATTGAGACTGTCAAAATGAAAGCCAGGGAACCTGTGGAGGTATAAAAGAGCGTTTTGTCAAAGAATTCTCAGGGAACTCTCAGAATAAGTTACATTATTCTTAAATGTTTAATCCAGAACCTTGAGGAGTCCTTAATGCCATCGCACAAAGACTAATTAATGCTTAACTTTTCCAGTTAAATATCTGTTTGGTGCTTAATTTCACAAAGTCACAAAGATTATTTACTTCTTCTGAACAGGATGACAATATGGTTAAAAGAAAATCTGCATTATATTCCTATTTCTTGGGGATTGTAATTACATACAGACGCCAAATTGTGTTTGCTGTATATGTCCCTGGCTGATGCACTGCCTGCTCCGTAGGCGAGCCTGTGATGGGAGAATAAGGGATCGATCCATTACCAACGCTCTCCCCCCCCTCCAACACTGATTAAGTTGGGTTGGTATGTGTCTCCTCCACTTGTAAGACAAATAAATTATAGTTGATTCGAATCAGACGAGTGCGGCTGAACAAAGGCCAGAACACATGGAGAGCGTGGGCAGGCGATCGATCCCCAGCGGTGCCAACATGCTAATGTGAAAGGTGATTAAGGCCGACAGACTAACTGGGCTGCTGACCTTAAAACCGAGGCTGCGTCCTTCCAAGCAGAGTCGAGCAACATTTGCTGCTTGTGGGAAACTGGGCCGGTTGTGCTTAAAACGTTAGGCCCAGAGTTCAGGATATTCTCAAGGCTACTCACCCCGACCTCTGAACCTCAGCCTGTACTGTAGGCCAACAGACATCTACTAACCAACACAAAACCACAAACTTATAGCGCAAAAACAAAGCATTGAACGTTATAATGCCGTCCATTGATGCTTTTTAACATTAGTTTTGAGCTATTTAGGCATTTATATGGTACATTTCCTTGATTGCTGAGCATATAATACTAATAATATACAAATAAAGCTGCTACGATTGATCGTGTGGCCAAAAGGCAATCAGATACAGGTAAAACATCTGTCACATTCATGTTTTGAAGTGAGCCTACATGACTTTTCTGTTTAGGTCTGTGTGGATCTAACGGATGGACGCTCACATCTTATAGTGCGGACTTGGATAATAAATCTGGTCAGGAATTTAACATCAGTCCTCCACATTTGCTCCATTCACAACAGATCACGTGTACTGTAAGTGTTCTGTTGAAGTATTTTCTACTTGACTTTTTATGCCCTATCTTTTGCTTTTGGTTTCAAAAACATCCAAAATAGATAAAAACAGCAGAGTGTCATCAGTTTCAAGATTTAGTCAATTTCACCTCCATAGTTTAGGCAACAGGAACAAATATTCATATTTCCATTTTTTTTGTGAACTTTTGGAGTGATTTGCAGCTGCCGTTTCCTCGGAGCTCTTACTGGACATGTTTATCACCGTGAAGCTCCGGTGTAGTTGTTAGTAGAGGCACTTCCACCTGATAGAAAAGAGAATACAGGTCTTTATTTTCCAGATCATTTCCATGCACATGCATCTTTTGCTTCCATTCACAGCTTGATTAACTTTTTTAAAACATAGACGTACTGAAGGCAGCTCTGCTCGTGTGATTCTTTTTGCTTTTTCAAAAAACACCAACCGTGACCCCTGCTCGTGACATCTCTCTTTTTACAGCATTTAGCAGCACTTTCCTCCGGGGATTTTCTGCTGTTAATGCACTTCCTCTCAGCTCCGCCTCTTCTCTTTCTCCGGGTCTCACACTTGCACTCGACTGAACTTTGTGTTGTTGGTTCACGTGTGTGACTAATTGCGTGTAAAGGCAGACAGAGATCAAACCACCAGGTCGAGCACAAGCTGGAGGTGCTGATATTCTGTGTTGTTCTCTCATTTACCTTTCTTAACACTGACCTGACACTCCAGGCCAATCAGCGTTCCAGACCGCCGGGAATTCCTCCAGCGTTCGCGGTGACCAGTCTGCGCCGGCACGCCGACACAAAGCTTTTAGCTAAGTTGAACATTCGGTTTCAAACCTTGCTCGACACATTAACGCAACACACGTGGAGCACAGATGGGAAATAAAAGCCCCCTCCATTTATCGTGTCGAGGGGGAAATGGATTGATTCGGTCCACACATCATTACGCGTTCTCCCGTATAACCTTCAGCCCTGGGCTGCCTTTGATGAAGAACAATGAAGAAAAGAGAAACGTGTGTTTGTCAGCGGTAAGTCTCTTAACATGCAGAGCTGTCAGCAGATGGCCTTCTTATCATTTAATAGAAAAGGTTGAACCATCTGATTACTCCCACTCCTCATTTACCCCAGATCCATACAACTGAACAAAGTGACAGTCCAGGTTAGCGTTAAGTGTAGGCGGGATTAACACACACACACACACACACACACACACACACACAGCCGTAGCTATTCAAGCATCCATCTTAAAATGTGATTTAATCTCGTATTGAGCCTTAAAATGTTTATTTGTCTTTGAGCAAAAGACATCACGTCACGTCACATCACTTCACTTCACTTTCCTTTTTTTCTTCCTTCAAAGGGAACTTGCCTTGCAGCAGCCACTAAAAATAAAAGAGACAGAGCAGGCATAAATATATAAAATATGTACAAATAAACATAAAAGCCAACAAACAAAACTCGACATTGGTGCAAGTTGAAAGAGTGATCAACTTGGAAAAGATAAAATCTATCTAACAACTTGTTTTTTATTTGCATTTAAATACAAACTTTAAGTTTTGCCAAAAGGCTCCTCACTTTCTGCAACTCGTGAGAATCTGGTTTACCCACACTCTTCAGAAATGTCTGTTGTGCTTGAATAATTTGAAATAATTGAATTAAAAATGTCCCAGCATGCATTTTATGCGAGTTAAAAGTTTCCGGAAAGCCTTCTTTTTTCTATTTTAGGAAAGTTAGGATAGAAAATTGCACATGAGGAAGAAGATCTGTGTGCAACTGACTCATACATATGTTGTTTTTCCAAAATCTGTGTACACGTGTCAAGACTCTCATGTCCTATTCATTTTGGCGATGTCCCTACTTTCCCTCAAGCACAAATAGTTGACAATTAGTTGACTTTTTGTGAACATCTCAACAGTTGCTGGATAGATTCCCACAAAATTTAGTACAGATTCATGGTTCCCAGAGGGTGCACCCTGATGACTTTGACAATCTGCTGGCTTTAACTCTTTTTCACATATCCTGCAAAATCCTCAAAGATTCAAAAACTTTATTGTCCATATAAGGGGACAATAATGGACATTTGTCTTTCACTGGTACATGGCGCCTACAAAGATACATTAAGTACATAAACAACGTCGAATGCAAATGAAGAGGCAACACGTTACATGTGGTTGAGATTTTGTAGAGATATTCATGGTTCCTAGAGGATGAAGCCTGATGAACTTGAGCCCCTGACTTTTCCTCTTGTTCCGCTATTAGGTTGATGTTTAAGGGTTTTTGTAAAATGTATCTATTGTTTTTCACTAAGCAAAGAGTAACAATACCAATAACAATCATCTATGCAGCTTGTCAGTGAAATGTGTCCGTCAACTTTTCTCTGCCGGCTTGTTGCCCAAGGCCAAAACACTGACGCCATGTTTCGTAATACACCTACATGTTGCATTATTGCAGAGCAATCGGGTAAACAAGCGATATATAAAAAATCTTGCGTTGGCCCTCTGCATTCTGATTCCCTTACCTCGACTCGGACAGAATACAAATGTGCTGATGACTTATTGTAGCATGCAGTAATTAAGAAGCAGTATCCCAGCCTGTGTCTTCACCGTGAGCTGTGAGCCGGCGCCATTACAGCGCACGGTATAGATAGCACGATCTGAATCAGTGCTCTAGTTAACACAGCTTTGATTAAAGCTGGTCGTGAGAGGAAAGACTGTCTGCACAGGAACTCTTCCTTTGACATGGAAATGCACAAAACTTTTACCGGAGAGATTTCAACGACATCTGCCTGGCAGAAGATCCCGAGAGGCGAAGGAGAGCGGCGGAGAGGCTCTTTGATTAAGGGAGAAAAGCTTCAAGTACCAACTGGATAAGGAGAGATGGAAAAACAATAAAGCGCCAACAAAGTCAAAGCCTTGAACCAACAAACACACCTTCTGATTGTTTGTTTTCTTCAACCAATCATAATGCGTGCTGACACTGAACACTAGGGGGTTGATGGGTGTTCTGGAAATGTGTTTTGCAAGTTTGTACAGGTTTGATTACTTTCTGCACCTGTGTGGGAAACAGGGACGTGACACGATAGGGGAGAGGAGAACAATTCAAATATTTAGTAGTTCATCCAGCAATCATAATCACGGTGATAAAAAATATTGCTGTCTTGTGTGCAGGCTTACTATTGTTTGACTTTCTATGACCCATCCATGAATACAAATGTCCAACCTCCTGACTCAGACTGGACCCGTGTAGACATTTTTGGAAATTAATCTGCAATTCGTGTGCAGTATCATGCCAAGCTAGAAAAAAGACTAGTTTCAAATAAAAGTCCAGGCATTTGGTTTCTGCCAGATACTGTATTTATAACGAGTCTTCTTCAGAGAGCTCTGTTGAAACGTCGGCTTCTGCATATATGTGCTTCCCCGCATCGCAGTGAGCGACTGCCTTTACTGATGTGGACCGCAACTGTCAGAATGCACCATTCTTCAGCGCCACGGGGAAGTTGCATTTGATAGTCTCCCTCTAAACATCTGTCGCGCGAGTTCAAACTGGCACTCTCACGCACTGACATCAGGAGGAAGAGTGACACATCCAGTCAGGAGAGGAGCATTAGCATGCTGGCGGCTGCTACGGATCACAGCGTTCTCGGTCGCTGATGAATTGCCTGGTACCACAGTCTCTAGCCCTCTCCCTCCCAGAGGGGGCCGGTCTCTCACAGGCTTAGCCCCCCCTCCCCCATCGCCTCCCTGAACCATGCCACTATTTAGCTTTGAAAAGCCTTCATCAAACTTTAATTTGTATGGAAATAGACATTCTGTGTCGCAAGATAAAGTCTGCATTTCGCTGAAAAGTTGGGGAGAGGCAGAGGAATAAACAATTTTAAAAGTAAACTGACCGTGTAAAGAAGAGGCTGTTTACGGTCTGGCGGGCCATTGAGCAAAATTAGAGTGTGGTAACTGAATATGAACTGGAAAGAAGGAGTGTGTGTGCGGGGAGGGATTGTGAAATTAATGTGAGTCAAAGGACGTCACCTGCCGATGCAAATTCAGAGTCTTTATGTATCTCCAGTGCCCTCTTCTCCAAATCCACTCTAATAGGAATTTGGTGGCGAGGACCTAAGTCACAACTTTGTCTGTGCATAAGAATAAGCTAAGCCCTCATTTTTTTATCTGTGAGCGGGCCTTGATACGACTCTATTCAAATGACTCTCACACACACACGGACACGCCGACTCCGAGAGGGATATCACCCGAGATCACCTTGACACAGTTTTTACTCCTCAGAAGAAATTCAGAGGTTCACAGATAAACTACTTAAATGTACAAAGGGAGGACTGCACATGTTTTTGAATGTGAAACTTTTTTTTTGGAAACCTTTTAAGTCCACTTGGAAAAATCAGCAAGTGTACTGCTCACTCCAGATAACAGAATGATGTATTCATTACATCAGCGTGCCCTTGGCTAGGATAATATAGACATAGAAGTGAATGCCTTTCTTTTCTGGCTCATCCCACGGTGAGCTGCGAGCTTTGGAGACCGCTACCCCCAAAATACTGGAGGGATACGGGATAGAGCGCACACGCTGAGGCATGCAAATTCACACGTGCACACTTGGCATTAACAGATACGCACACATTTAACATTTCCTGAGCCTGGCGTGTG
Source organism: Pagrus pagrus (assembly GCF_965226575.1). Lineage (NCBI taxonomy): Eukaryota > Metazoa > Chordata > Actinopteri > Spariformes > Sparidae > Pagrus > Pagrus pagrus. Next base: position 9,632,627 of record NC_140198.1, read on the forward strand.
AATGAGCATTCATGTTTTGTTTTTGTTTTTTTTTTATCTCCGGAGTGCCGTCCTGCTTTGGGGACGACTACCTGGTCTCACGGTGAGCAGCTGAGCCAGAAGACCGGTGTCTGAGCGCCGAGGCAGAACAATGATACGACACGAGAAGCTACCCTGTCACCTGAAACAGGGACACGCAGAGAGACAGCTGCCACCAGACACTGGAGCCAGTGTACCGTCGGCCCGCTGTGACAGGGGACAGGGTCCTCCAAGGCACGCACATATGCATATGAATCCCGACCCCCTTGCATATGCTCACGCATGGCACACATTACAGCGCGCTTAGACAAGTCTAATCATGTATGCACTCAGTCAAAGAGATATAAACCACAGACAGGCACACAGGGAAGGAGGTATTACTGATAGAAAAGGATACAGCAGCCTATTAGCAGCATGAATGGACAGATAAAAAAGAATTGAAGGAACCATAGCAAGAGAAGAGAAAAGAAAGTCAGTTTTTTTGTCTTCTGATCTTGTGTATACAGAAAAACGTTAACTTAGTGTCGCCGTATCTCCACACCAGCAGCAGGGGAAAGACACGGGAGCCCGTCAATACAATGCAAAGTAAGACTTTGCGATTGAGGCAGATGCAGAGTGCATTGCTCGGCTTTCATTTGCTAAGCTAGCTTAGTTAGTTTTGTAGTAAAGCTCGTCTGTAAAAGGATGATTAGAGAGCAAAAACAAGGCTTTTTGAAAGTGAGCATAATCCACTACTTTTCACAGGAAATGAAACGAAAAACACGGTGATGTTTGTTAATCAATCTGACTGCTAATCATTCATTAATCACAGGGTCGGCGCTTCTATCCCTGGCACCTCCGGATGTTTTTGAAGTGTCCTGAACTAAATACTGATTGCACAGTGTGATTGCTGTAGAAAACCATCCGCATAGAGATCGGTTCCCTGTAAACCTCCCTGTCACTATGCTAGTCGGCATTGTTCCTCGCTGTCCCCAGGTAACAGTGGAACAACTGGAATAACTGTGGGAACTCTCACTCCCTGATGGAGGAGAGGGCCGATGTTGTCTCAAAATCTATCCCCCTGCCGATATGTCTTCTCCCTAACCACTGTGACCTGGGATCGTTAAAAACTGCCATTCTTTCTACTAGATCAGTGAGTAACAAAACCTGCCTACTTATAAATTGAACCGGGTGTTTTACTCCGACCCTGAGATCAGGGGTTTTAGGTCATATTTGGATTCCTACGGTTGTTTTTTGTTTCACACAGTTGCCAGGCCGTAAGCGGTAGTCATGTTGTTAACAGTATAAGGGAAAGGAAATGCTAGGAGAGGGGGCATCATCGTTTCCACTTTGAGCAAACAAAATTTTGAATAATCTTTTCCTTAATGTAACTATTCAACCACTGACAGCCACTGATGATCGTAAATACCAGTTGTGGTCGACCAGTCGTCAGCATGCTAGCCAAGCAGATCACTAGCAGTGGTGTAGCAGCTTGTCTGCACCCGCTGGCCACATGAACCTTGTCGTCCAAGTCTTAGTGCTTATCTTATCTCATCTTATCTTATCTTTGCTTTTGATGCAAAACTTATGTCGTCGCTTTAAAGGTGCTACTTGTAAGAAAAGTTTATTTCTGAGTGTCATACAGTATCTAACTCATCAAATAATGACGCTTTGGGATGGTGGCCGACCCGTCCTACAAGCCCAGAGCGTCATTATTTGACGAGTTGGGAATGAGAAGCTAATGTTGACTTTGCAAACTTTGCTTTGTGAAGTGTGGTTGGCATCGGGACTGTTTTTGACAACACTGCAATGTCGATGTTCACGGGAAATGAAAGAAATGCATGAAACTGAAACCAATTCCTGCAACTATCACACAATCTTCTCTGTGTTTGCGATGATAATATGCCAGAAATGTCACGAAATCTCAAAACCAACCAAACGCGGGTGTTCCAGAATAACACAGACACAAAGCAGAGAATGAAACAAGACGCATTAAAGCTGAAACCTATCAATTAAAAGGCAATTAGTTTTGAGCTCTGAGGGAATACAGAGTTCGTGTTCCTCCCTATCATCAGAATCTTTTGATGGCTTATTAGCATCAAACAATTCATTCAAAGTAACTTGATTTGAAAGTGCACGGCAGTGAAAAACGAGGGGCAAAGCCAGGCAAGACAAATAATGAAGAGAGCTGACGGAGGGGGAGCCATGGCAGACCGAATTTAATAAAGGTCAGCAAGGCGCAGAGTAAGAAGGCGGAACATTTCCTACATGCATTTTTATGTGAATTAATTTGAATCTTTTCGGTTTCCTGCTTGAAGGACAAAACTTTTCCACTACTCCCGCCATGTATTCTCATTAGCAGTTGGAACAGGGGGGGAGTTGTAAGACCACTATTCATTACAATGAAAAAGAACATATTTAAATCAAGATGACATTTTTCAGAGCATGATCCAGCTCAAGTTTGTGCAGGGTATAGAGAACACGTACATTTAAATGAGATTCCTGCTGCACGAGCAAGCCTAAGGAGAACTCATCGGAGCAAGGACAGCTTATTGCCTGGAATGGAATTGACAGATCGACTTCAACCGACATGTACAGCATGAGACCAATGATTAGAAAGCTTCTCCCGCTAGATCAATATGCTCAGGCTCCATATAATTAGCTTGGCCCTTACCTTTCTCATCCAGGAGGCCCTCAGCAGTAATTAATGTGTGCTTTAAGACACTGTCAAATTGGACACTGGGTTATATACTGTCACAGTCTCTGTTTAATGATGATATCTCTGCTAAATATCGTAGACTCACGCTGAGACGGATAGATGAGCAGTGATACACTGATTATGTGACCTTTCTAGTGTGACCCCCTGAAACGGATGAACCCACAGATATAATTGGCTCTGCATGGCCACGGTCGATAAGAGTCGACCTGCTTTGGAGGATGCATGTTATAAATACAGCACTGCATTCATGTTTTTTTACATAAACCCAAATTAGTTTGAATATATTAGATATCTGTATGTCAATTAACCCATCTGTTCTGCCATCAATCCATTCAAATTCTTACTGGCATTTTTTTATCATGCAAAAGTGGGTGTTCAATATGAAAATATTTTTTCAAGCAAAGTCAATTTGTGCTATGGTAATGGCTTGGCCCCTTGCTACTTGCCTATTCTGCATGAAAGCGGTGGCTGGCCACAGGCCATTGCTAAGCTTGTAGCTCATTTTCTCAGGCTAGGCCTTGGGGAAAGTAATGTGCCAACTAATAAAGACCTGAGGTGCCGCAGCAGAATCAATAAAACGGGACAAATGGCGGCATTTGGACACGCATTACTCGGGGACGGTGTGACCTCAATCAAGTTGTACAAATGTACTGATGGATTTGCAGACATATGATGCCGAATTTCCTGACACAAGCCGCTGCCCCGCTTGTTTTTCAAGGGCTATGCTAATATGCCAGATTTGCATAGCCGATTTAAATTCTTTATGGTGAAAATCTCATATGGAGGCTGAGTCACTGTGCTATTCCTGTTTTTGCCCTGTTGCTTGTCAGTCTTTTTATTGAGCACAAGTAGGACTGGGGGCGTGAAAAGCAGTGAAAAGCAGTCATTAGAAGAGTGGGAGATGATGCATACTTTTATATTTAGCAAAGCGCTGGTATAAGTCGATCTTCAAGACATCAGCTTCGTTTTAATGAGATTTGTTTTCGAACTAACTTCTCCAGGTGTTTTTTTTTTAACCCATTTACTTGATATTAATGTGACAAAATAAAATAAAAAATTTAAGAAATAAGCTGCAACACTGACTAAAATAATGAATATTTTAAAGTAAAGAAAGTAATAATAATAAGTGAAGGGATCCACTAAGTTTTATATCATGTTAATTAAAGTTCCCATACCGCTAAAAGTGAGATTCCCATGTCTTTTTTGATTTTAAAGCATAAAAACTGTGAAAATATCAGAAGCTGAGCCTTTAATGAGCTATCAGGACTTCTGTAAGGTTGTGATGTCACAACTGCGTAGTCTCAGGAATTCCCCCAACCCTCATCCTGGTTGCAGTAACATCGCCAAAGCATAGGCGATGTGGTTTTTCCAGGATAGACAGGTACTAAAACGATGCATTCAGACAGAGGGTGAATGGAGTTGCTGCAGATAGGGACAGTATGGGAACAATTATGCTTTCTGAACATTAAAGTAACATTAGAAAACTATTTTACCTTAAAATAACAGCTTCAACATGACTTTGATGATACACTGACTTATAAATGGGTGAATGGTGTGGCCCCCTATCGCTTGTTTCTGCACTATGTACCCTTGGAAGGTGGGTAGGACATCACAGGTTTTGGTGAAAGTGGATCATATTTTATAGAGAAACATGTTGTCTGGTTTTCCCTCTGATGTCCGCCGTCTTAACTCTGATTTACAGTTTCCTGAAAGCAACCTGTAACTGCTGCGTACTGAAGCTGCAGCTTAGCTCTGTTAGCTGACTCTGCTTGGAGCAACCCCAGGGGGAGTCTCGCTGTTCACAGCTGTCCTGTGTTGCTTGATGTTTGGCTGTGCTAGCAAAGGTTTCATCTCGCTAGATTTTGATCATAAGTCAAGTCAGCCCATTTCGACAGAGAATTACCTGGTAGCATGTTATAGCCAGGCGCTATTGTCTCTGGGTCACGTTGGCGTGTGCAACACTTGTGCACACTTTGACTGTCAAATGAACAAAATGCCTGTGCATGCTTGATTATTTCAAGACATAATTAAGTTTTCAAGTCATAGCGTTGTCTATGAAACCATACAAAAATGTATTTCTACACAATGATGCTTTAAAACATGTCGAGATTGTTAATAATAAAATAAAAATATTAAAAGTATATGTAACCTTTAAAATGTCATCAGAACAGAGAAAGGTAATCAAGCTTTGATTTTCTTTCTTCGTTTTATCTGTTCCTTCTTTATCATTATCTGAAACCCTCGACCCTTCTTAATAAACACCCAGCCGATGTCTCCAAGCGACCGCCATATTTTCTGAAAACATAAATTGCTCACCAGCATGTAATTGCTTGAACACATAATTGACTCTGTCCTATAGATGACTGGCTTGTCCTTCACTTTACAGCGACCATTTCCTGCGTGTCAAAAATCTAATTGTCTCATTCATACAAGTGTGCACTCAGCCGCTCAATGAGATCTTGACTTTTCCCCCCTCGATCCAGTTACAATAATCAATCTTGCAGCTTGTAGGCATGCAATTGGATCATTTACCTGAAATGACATTGATAGCCAGGTGTTGTTGTGGTGGTTCATTACATTAAAACACAAATCCAACAGGGTAGTTCACTGCTTTAATACAGTGTGAAGACCAATTAATATGCTTACATACTGTAAAGATATCTGCAGTCACGATCATAAATAAGTTTGTTTTCCTGACTAGCTGGAGGTCAAAGCTCAAAATACAAACAAGGGAAATCATCACAGTCCTTTTTTAAAACCGCTCACTGAGTCTTTACTTTATCTTGTCAGATAGAGTCTCTTAGTGTGAAATCTTAATTAATGCTCATTAGTGTCATTTTCATATTGGAGTCCAAAAGAACAAACACAAACCAAAAGTGAGTTAACTCCTAAATAGACGTATCCTTCTGTATTCAGCTCTAAAATAACTACTGTGAAGATCTTTGTTTTTTGTCCTGGAAGTTAACTCATTACATCTTACATTATTTGGGGCTGTCTTCTGAGCTACAACTTTGAAACAATTATTAGATGGAAGATGGATGTCTTTGCATAGAGCCACACGGTAACTTTTGATGAAAACAGAAACAACACAGCTATTTCTTTTCACTGTTTTGTGCCACTTCCTGCCAGTGTTTAGTTCCCTTTCATCCAATTAATCCTCATCATACTTTCCCTCCCTCTGATTCTTGTACTTACTTTTAAAGAAAGCCGTAATGTTTATGCAGCAAATATTAAAACATGGAAACAGATGTGTAACATCATGTACATGAAGTGACCAAAGTTACTTAGGTAATGCAGAATCGTTTGTAGAGGAAGTTACAAAAGTAATGTAGTGATTTTAACCCAAACCATGATGTTTCCTTAAACCTTACCAAGTAGTTTTAGTGCCCTCACCTAACTAAGTACTTTCAGTGTTTAAACCTAACCAAGTAGTTTCAGTGCCTAAACCTAACCAAGTAGTTTTAGTGCCTAAACCTAACTAAGTAGTTTTAGTGCCCTCACTTAACTAAGTAGTTTCAGTGTTTAAACCTGACAAAGTAGTTTTTGTCAACGTTTTATTGATCTCCCTCTGAAAAATGACCTTAACTTAACCTCATTAATACATCAACTTTTCAACCTACTTTTTGTAGCCTGTGTGACATTGGTTTGTCAAGAAGAGTCATCTCAGTGGGACTGACTGACTGCACTACAAAAGATAGTGGCAGACAGCCACTTGCTCTCTCTCCCCTGACTTCCAAACTGCTTTTTTGTTTCTCTTTAGCTCTTAAAATAAATGGATGTTTAATTACAGCTCGTGTGTGTGTCTCCCCTCCTTTGTCCGGCCTTGAGCGAGGCTTTGATACGTGGCTTGTGCTGATGATATTTCATGGCCGTTATTTGAATTGAATGGTAAAGTCTGTTATCTATTTTATCTGTTTTATTAATTTTTTTTATTTTGCACAATACATATGGATAATATCTGCTGCTCGTGGTGCTCCACTTCATTTCGAAACCCATGACCCACATTCATTGATGTCTGGCGAACATGTTCCCCCCGACTTCAAAGCAGGATCCCAGATGAACAAACGCTTTAATTTCCTGCCTGACTGAGGCCTCGTCGGACAGCCAGAAAGGTGAAACGGGGCCATCCACACTGGCAAAAAAAATATATAAATAAAGAACTTGGCTTGTTATCACCCTACAGAAAGTAAGAGCTTTCCTCAGAGCACTGCAGTGTTCAGCATCGATTCTGGGATGGATGTATTTTAGGATGTTGGCTAATAATTTATCTATTTAACCAGTGGTGAAGTGGTTGTCCCTCTCAAGGGAGGGGTATGGTTATCACTCTTTGCCGCTAAAGTATATAGAGGGCAAAGTTTGAATCAGAGGAGGACGAAGAGGAAGAAACTGGTCATGATCCAGCTCGTCAGCCAAGACAAAAACAGGAGGTACATGGTTTAAGACTTAAAGTTTTAAAATGTAGTGCTTAATAGGAAATAACCCAAAACCATACTCAACTTAAGAGGTGTGTGTTAGGCCCAACAGTCCTCTTTTGCACTCACCAGCCACCTACAGTAAATATGCCTCATTTATTTCATCGAGATCCATTAATTATTCCCTGAGAAATTAATTAAAATGTCGAAAAACACAATAACTCGCAATGTTAAAGAAAGTGAGGAAAAAAATCCTGGATCCACACCAGAAGTTAATGGGGTCTATCCTGGGCCGAGACCCATCCTTCTGTAATTTTTGTGTATTCCTGCTGAAAAACCAACCAACCCACAAACAAACAGACTTCTTTGAAAACACAACTTCAGTGGCAGAGGTGATAACATGGCAGAAGCCAATCGAATAAGAACATGGTGCTGAAGAATGGAGAGAGAGCCCACAGACTAGTCAGGTCCCAGTTGTACTGATGAAAACTGCTTTGCCAGGGACCTCCAGGGCAACAAAGGCTATGTTAAGGCTGCAAGCAAATCACATTTGTTTCTCAAATCAGATCTTGAAGACAGACTGTCTGCACTATTATTTGCAAGCAATCAGAACGGATTTCCTCCAAACTATATCTGCATGGGACGTAGGCGTTTTCAGTGTTACTATCCAGTTTCCAAAAGGTACATTTCATATGTCAGACTTCCTGAAATCAATCTGGATACAATCTTGACTTGCCTAAAAACAGATACTGACGGACAGAGGAAACACAAACAAAGCAGCAGGAGGGTCATCAGACCCCCCCAATGGAAATCAAAGTCAACAACACACAACACATAAACAATCACAATGTGCACCCACTGAATACTTACTAATTCAGAATATTTTGAATTAGATAAAAAAAAATATTTTATTCTACATTGACATAAAAGTAAATCAGTTTAAACAGCTCTGAGGGAAAATTTCCACTTCATGGAAAAACAAATCAGAATGTATGAGACATTTAAACCCTTAAAATCGCTTCTGCAAAATTAATGCACTCAAAATATTCCAGAAGATGAGCTCGCTGCCTCATTACATACTGTGACTTTGCATCTCTCTCTCTCCTCAGTGCATGGATGAGCAGATGAATAAGCTCCATGCCTAATTTACAGATGATTTCTCCCATTAATCTGCAGTCTGCAGATGTTGTTAATTTATTTTACTCCTCTAACCTCCTGTTGTCACAGCTGTTGGGAGGTTGGGAAGGGGAACTTTGACTGTGTGTGTTAGTGTGAGTGGGAGTGTGTTTCAAAGCGTATACAGTACATATGTACTGTCTATGTGAGCATATGTAGGCGTTTGCTTGCGCACATGCGTGTCATTGTGTGTGTTTGTGAATCCTGTGCCAACATGGTGTGGTGTTAGGGCAAAGGAACAGGTGGAGCACGAACAGAGACCTGCACAGCAAGCAAAGCTAGTTAGATCTATTTGAACTGCAGCCACTGCAGGACGTGACCAGACTCTTATCTCTGCCAAATTCTGCACACACAACTACAGTAAGTGGGACTGTGTGTGTGTGTTTAGGTGCGTTTGCATCACGGTTGTGTGATTTTGACCCCAGGCAGACCTGAGTCACAAATCTGAATAATTTCAGCAGCTGGACTTCCACTTTATCTCCAAGTGCTCATGACCTCGCCTGCACTTTTACCTTTGACTGGAAATAACTTGGGCCGTCCCACGTCAAAATAAAGAATTATGCTATTAAGAAATTATGCTGCGATTTATTGCCTGCTCCTGAAGCAATCACTCTTGTGAGCATGATTGCTCATTAGCAGGTGACAGAAGCCGTGTATGTAGCCATTTCTTGTAGCAGCGTTGGGAACAACCTGAGCATACAAATGAACAGCGTTTTGGGAAATTTCTATGTTTTCTACAGTTTTTAATATTGAAAACTTTTTCGTGTTGGAGCACTTTCTAACCAACATAAGTTCAAGCTGACTACAGCTGTTGTTCTGTGAAAGACAAATCTCTAGCAGCCAGCTTTACAAGCATGGAAAGATGGTTGATACTAAAAAGGGTGTGTTCATGTTGATGTGACTTTACTGTCATGGCATCAGAAAGGCCTTATCATGGCCTTATGTGGTAAAAACACTTCAAGATTTGGTCAGTTTCGTCTTGCAAACTTAATACAATCTGCATCATTGACTATAGGTTGACAGTGAAAGCAGCTTATTACAACCCATATTTACGTTTCTTGTTAAGTGGCGACCTCTTGTGGCCGTAGTAATTATCACAGTAGCAAAGGAGGAAGTCAGGTGAAGTTGTACAAAGAGTGATAAAGACCATTTAGGCAGGAAGTCAGGGATGGTGGACAGATTTGTACCAAATGTGAAAGTGAAAGTCAATTGTCACCTTCTGGACCTTCATTGTGCAGCCACAGGTTTGTGCAGCCACACTTGGTAAAGGTCATAAGCAAGAAAACTACTTAGTTACGTTGAGGCAAGACAAATCCTCGGTTAGGTTTAGGAAAACATCATGGTTTGGGTTCGAATCACTACGTTACTTCCGTAACTTCCATTACAAACCTAAGTAACTAACGTTACATTATGAACGTGATGTTACTTCACTATATTAGCAAGTTAGAAATAACTCACCGCTTGTTTCAAACAGCCGTTTGAGTCCTGTCCTTGTTTAATCCATCCACCATCCTTGATCCCCTCCCTATATGCAGTTGTCACTCTTATAAATGTAATGATTACTACAGCTGCTAGAGGTCGCCAACTAACAACAAACATAAATACTGTATAGCTCATAATAGCCTGCTTGATTTTTCGACCTATATGGTCGTTTTTCTGAAGAGGACGGGACTCCTGTGATATTGCATACATTAAGTTTCAATCACAAAAGTTAAAACTGCTCAACAGCATAAAACTCATAAAGACTTTGGAGGACTTGTTAATCTTTCAAAATAAACAGAAAGTAGCTGCTGCATTCCCTGGATTAGATCATAAAAACAAAAACCTTGCATCGATCCGTTGCTAAGCTTACCCGACCTCTATACTGAAAGGTTAAGAGCTAATCATATCGATAACTCATTGGCTCCATCGATCCTGCTCAGGAGTTAATTGGGTATTACTCATTCAAGTTTACTTTAATTAACTGAATTAGAAGCATTAGAAGCCTTAGCAGTGGCAGAGACCATTATTATAGACTCGCTAATTGCTTCTGGTAAGGCTTCCTCATTACCTCCACAAACATCCGCAGAAAGTCTGACAAGGTGTGAGCGAGTTGGGTCGAGAGAAGGGCACTGAAGGGTCAAAGCCTCTTTTTATCATCACAATCAACACTGGCTGTTTGTAATCAAAAGGCACAGCGGGGACTCAGCCAAAGTATGTCAGGACATCCTCTAAATGTGCACTAATTAGAAGCAATGACTGACACGAGGAGAACAGCTTGAGGCTTCAACTCACAGCATGTGCTGATTTTATCGATAGCTGTGCTACTTTTACCTTAGCTTTCTCTGGATGATCCATATCTGCAGAAATTCTTGGGCAGTTACAGTTTGTTTTCACCTGGCCGTGCTGTATGTGTCCACCGCTGCATTGACCTCACAGCCCTTACTCTCGCCGTGCTATGTCAGTATTGAAATTAGCATGGAAAGCTTGCGGATCCCCCTGCTGAGCAGTGGTACCATCACCATCATTATACATTCATGCAATAACACCAACATCAAAAACACATCTAATACTTTTGGAGCCTATGATCATGCTATTTTTAACACTCTTTACCACATAAATGTCTGTATGAAACATAAACATCTGCTTTTCTTGGAGACTGGATTCTGACTAAACACTTTATTGATGTTTTAATAAATGGATTGAGAAGGAAATCATTGTCAATAATTAATAAATTACTATTTTTACTACTTGAAGGACTTATAGAGGCTTTAAAACACTTACACTAGTCAATTTAAAAAACGCAGCAATCGATTCTAGTGAAAGATAGTTGATAGTTCTCATTTCCAAGTTGTCAAATGCAGACACTCCCAAAACGTCAGTATTTGACGGCCTTGGAATGAGACTCAACAATCAACTCTCTGCAATGACCTGTGATTAGCCATTACAGGCTTGATTATGAAAGAGATCCAAGAGGAGGTGCGGTAGTCAAGTTTTCTCTACAACCACATGAATAACAATATGCTAAAAGGTTATTGGGGATTTTTTGCAGCCCGTATCACGTCTGTATTGCAGTGATTGGCGGGTTATTAAATCAATGAAGTCCGGAGGTCAGTTTGAAAACAGGGGATACAGCAAAGAGGTGATTTACAGCGGCTCCTAACAAGACTATTCAGGATTTACTTCGACCAAACTAGAGGTGTTGGTGAGTTTTATTCTGTTTAAGTTGAGTTTGAATGTCTTGATGATTTTTTCTTGACATTTTGTGAGGTTTCTTTGTTCATTCATTACACTAACTAGTTTCAGCATGTATCTTCCAGCTGAAACTACAGGGGCTGTTAAACAGTATAGCATGCTTGCTTCAGTTGACATCTCTACAACACAAGACATAGATGTCTTTGACATAACGTCAACACTGCTGTCTCCTGATATTCTGTGAGATATGGCCAGAATTGTAGTGTCAAAAAATGAGCTAACATTATCAACAAATTGCTCCTTTAGGTCAGGTGTAGCATTTACTTATATGTGAAGCTGATTTAAAACTGCTGGAGCCAGTAGAATAATTAAGTCAATGCTAAAGTCTGGCTAAAGTGTATGGCTGTTCTTGAAAAAGTTATATTTCTTAAACTCAAAAGCAGAACGTCTTGACCCGAAAGGAACACAGATGCTTATGCCGCAGCCACGCAGGGCTTCTTCCAGGGTGCCTCCGTCTTATAGTGTTTCACACCAATTGCACAACCTGCTGCGGGCTGACGCCCGAGGCAAATAAACGAAAACATGACAGAAACTGCATGAGCCAAATAAAACTGCTCAAAAACAACCACAGTTTTCCATGCTATCACCGACCTCAGTGATAGTGTGTCTGTGGGTGGGAGTTACCTGGCGGTGAGCAGGATGGCAGCAGTGGCTAGTGTATCATCTGAGCCCAGTGGAGCCAGAGAGGCCATATGCACAGACTGAGGGGGGCTGAGCCTCAGAGCTCTGGTCCTGTGGTCAACTGCTTGGGCCAAACTGCCGGACCATATGGAGACGAAATAGTGTGTGTCTTTTGAAGGAAACTCTGGACTCCCATTGCATGGTTCAGTGGCATGTTACCAAGAATTAATTTCTTGACTTTGAATTCTGTTGGGAGGATTGTTATCTGAAACAAACATGTCCAACTGTACTTTGGATTTTGGCTGTGGTCAGACAACACATCATACAAACTAGTTATATTTAAAGGCCCAAATTGTGAGAAAGTTGATTGTAGAGTCTCATTCCCAACTCGTCAAACACTTTCGGTGGTTGCCCAGGCTGACCTACCCAACCAAAGCATCAATATTTGATGATACGAACTAGTTCATATGACGAGTTGCTCCAAACAGTCACATTATAAGGCCAAAGTGAAAAGCCATCTATCATACAGAGGTGAAAGATGTGCACGTTCACATTAAAAGTGACAGAAATACAGGGAGAGAGTGAAAAGTTCAAACTCTGACTCTTTTCTCACCTCTGCACAGCTGGACAGTCATTGCATCATGTGGGTGTGAATGTTGGATTGCCATTTTGGCAAAGTTTTAAACAGCCCCCATAATCTGCTGTCAGAGAGTTGTGGGGGATGGAGTTTTCTGAGGCCCTTTTCCATCCAATAAGCACTTCTGAAGAAGCAAACTGGCCGCTTCACAGCTTTTTTACTTACATCCGAGACGAACAAGGAGCTTCTCTGATTCGACCCTCTTCAGGGCACCTTCAAGGTAATCTGCCGTTGCAAAACCAAAACCGACTGCTGAGATCCCACCAAGGCACTGCAACACAAGCAATGCTGCAAGATAATTCAATCTGAAGATTTAACTGTAAATTTGACCGAAATCTGACCTGACACTTTGGGAAATCGAGAGGCAGGGAACGCAGGCGAGAAATATACTGCGTTTAACTATGCATTTACATAAGTTCGATGGCTACCTCGCAGATCCCGAATCCGTTTGGATGCTGCACAGTGCTGTGTAGCTGGTGACGTATCAGTGCCATTTCAACATTGATGTGGAAACCTGCAAAAATAAGTGAAAACAGTCTTTGTCTGAGAGCGTTATGTCCATGCATGGTGGAAAATGTTGTTGTGATGAGTTGTGATGGTGCCGATAGCATCGTTGTGCAACATTCATCAGACACATAAGCATTTAGCACGTTTATCAATCACTGGTGTATTGAGACCAACATTTTGTCTAGTGGAAATCCTCCACTACACCACACAGGTATTGCATTGGCAGGTAGGCTATGTGAACAATAATGTTCAAGACACATCTACATAAAGTCAAAAAAGCAAGTACATCTGCAGCCTTTCCATCGACCTCTGCATTGTGTCCTGTTATTAGATCTACCCATTTATGAAGACAAAAAACTGAAGCGAGAGAAAAACAGGCAGATTGTATTGTCATTCTGTGCAACAAAGCACGGCAATCATGTGTACAGGCCAGTTGAACTGGTGTGAGAATACTGCATGATAATAAGTGGCCCCCATTAGGAGCATTGGCGAGAGGCACCATGCTGTGCCGCTGTAACACACTGAATAATCAAGATAGCCGCTCCAGCAGTAATAGAGGCTTCGCTACGCTGTGAAAATAGTCCATTCTAAATGAGATGCTCATCTGTGTGTGTCTGTACGTGCGTATAGCTGAATAGATAGGATTGCCATTTCCAGACTGGGTCACCATTTGGACCTCATACCTTTAGTAAAGATTGAGTTTCCAGTTATTTCTGTGTTGCAGTTACTTTAATCGTGTTTTACCCAGACTGTGAAATATGTACAATAGCTTTGTCTTTATTATCATGTATAGTAAATCATGAGAATTTATTTTCTATCAAGAAAAAAAACACATTTTTAAGCGATGCAGAACTAAGGCTGGGGAATCTGAGTGGAACACACATGGAGCAACTGATGTTAAGTACGAGAAAACAGGGCAAACCCTGACAAAATCAGACACCTGTACACCTTGCACAGACAGAAATGATTGAATGTGTTGATAGCCATAAAATGGGCTTTCTCAAGGCTCAGAAAAAAACACAGGAATAGTCCAAATGCTTCAATTCAAACCAGAAGGGGGGGAAAAAAGGCAGGATTAACACACTTTAAGCAAGGGATTTCAAAGACAAGTGTCAAATGTCACAGCATTTAAAGAAAATTTAATTGAAGTGCCAGTGAGATGGAGAGGATTAAAGCCATTATTCATGAAAGTGCAAGTTAGAACTGGAGCTCTGCGTGTATTCTTTGTATTGTAGCAGCGTATTTATCTGAGAAATTAAACCAACCATAGCTGCCATTCCCAGGGGCGACTGAAAGAATCCCATTTCAAACCCCCAGCCTGTCAGTATTCTGCCTTTGGCTGGGCAGCATCTCATCATCACACATTTTGTGACAAGAATTTCTGCAGATATGGATCATTTAATACAGAAGTATGGCTTTTCAGATGACCCTGGCCTGGCCTCCCTGGAAAGGTGAAAATCAAAACAGGGGAGAATGGTCCTCCAGAAATCAATATAGTAATATAATTTTATTGGCATTTATATAAGAACTCACAGCTCTATAGCCATAATACTGCAATTGTATAATTACTCTGACCAAAGTCAAAGGACAGCATGTTGAAGCAGTTAAATGTGAATTGCTGACAGTGTTTGTCTCACTTCACATTGCATTCTTTGCCCGTTACAGCTCAGGCTTCAGGAGCTGTAATGAAAATAATGCGGTACCCATCACAGAGTCCTGCGCCGGTTTCATTTTGACCCACTCAGGGTGTTATTTTGCAGTGCATAAACAACTCTGGCATTCATAAATAATACCTCTCCCTGGGTAAAAGAGACAGGCAGACATGAGGCCGCCTGGCAGACGACAGCATTTTCACTTGGCACCATCTGAGTGTCGACGTCCCAGCTCTTTTTCTGACTCCTGCAGCCATCCATTTGTCTGTCAGTCTATGTGCCTCGGTTGTAAAAGGACACAGGCACATAATCCTGCCTGTTGTATATCATAGCTGTTTTATATCTTCAAGGTTTTCTTTCTCTTCATTTTTTCGCAACCCAATCGTCAGAATAAAAGTTGCCATGGTACACTTATGCAGGCCATGGATATGTTTAAACTCTACATTTATGTTGCTACTTTACGTTTGTACTCTGGTTAGTTTTAGGCACAAAAAGTATTTGGTTAGGGTTAGAAGACCTCAGGTTTTTGCAGACAAACAAGCTGACTTTTTGCCAACTCCTCAAAGTGTCTGGGTGTTTCAGTAGTGCATCGAACTTGAACAAAAACTGTCTCCTCTTATTCCCAAATGTCCACCAGATCCAATTCAGCAGCACATTTAGTCCAAAACACAGTATTCCAAAATAAACGGTGACAACATGGAAAAAACTGCGATTGATGATGTTTTTTCATGCTTTTCTCTCGTCAAAAACTCCTCTCGTTTCATAGCTCGTGCCATTTTCCCTCCACACCAGAGATCCTGAGATGGCAGCTGTTTGATTGACAGCTCATTTGAGCAGATAGGAGCTTCTAAGCCCATCCTAGAGCCTAAAAAAGCCAATGAGTGATCGTGTAGACAAGTGAATCACTCTTTCTTCTTCTTCTCCCCTTTTTTGAGGTCATAAAATGGCATTTTGTTGCCAAGCGCCTTGATATTTCCAGTGTTAATTGTCCATTATAAGTGATATTGTTACTAAATTTGAATTTGGATAATTTGATTCTATATGATGTGTGTTTTTCAGCTAATAGGGGCAGTTACAGGTCATTTGCAGGCTCATAATAATAAGGCATATAATCTGAATGTGGTTTAACTGCAAACATTTTTTCCATGGCGACTGGGCCATTTCTAGACATCGATCTCAAACTTTTGCTTGCTCATGCTGTCTTGCTTATCTTTTTGTGGCCCACAAAATCACAACACAAATAAATGTGAAGATATATGTATGCAGGGAAGAGTGTCGGACGTCCTCTCCTCCATCTTCTCCCATTGTGTTTGTCTCCATATTATTGCTCACCACCACGTCAACTCCTTGTCGGAGGCAATCAACTTCCCTAAAACACTGCATTATTTGTCTCCGTGGAGGAAAGGAAAAACACTATCAGTGGTCATGAATGAGATGAATTGTCACAGGAACTAGGATGTTTATGGAAATAATTTTCCTAAAGCTTCTCTTGCCCATTTGTCGCTGCTCGTCATTGTCAGATCCCACAAAACGGTCTTCGCGAGGCTTCTTTCAGTTTTGAATTACCTTACTCCACGAGGCTCTTCCATCCATATGCATGCCCTGTTCAAGGTAATAAGGTATGACACTCCTCACTCTCCCTTGCTTCAGTGGGCATGCCCAGCAGTTATATGTGTGAAAATCAAAATCAATGAAAATTTGCAACGGTTCGGGTAGTCAGGGTTTGTAATCTTTATTGAATTGTGCACTCAGCTTGTCATAGTGGAGTGGGCCAGGTGAAAAAACAATAATAATTTGGGGCCACTCCTCAATGCGCTGCTGTTTGAAGTGACAAATTAAAATGCAAAGTGAGTGGGCACAACAAATTTGACAATTAGCTCATCTTATCAGCTTCTGAAATGTGGGAATGTGCCGTTTCCTTTGGGCTTAAGACCATTTATCGGACAAAACAAGCAATTTGTCACTTTGGGCGTTGGGACCTTGTGATGGACCGCTTTTCTATATTTTTTGACATTTCACAGACTGAACAATTAATCAATTAATCAGAAAGAAATAATTGCTTTGGAAGCAAAATGCCCCAAAGTTATTAATTTCTGGCATGTCAGAAGCACCTTGCTTTAACCTTTGCTTGGGTGTCACATCGCAGAGATGATTACAGTACAGACAGAGAGGAAAATCTGCAGCTTCTCCACTGGTTGTATCTGTATTTGCTACAGTTTTAAGGCCTAATTCCATCATGCTGTACTCCTGCTGTGACCTACTCTTGCTTATACTCGCCAGAAATGGCTGCCAGGTGAGAGACATGTCCCGCAAAGGTCATGCAGAGGTCTGCATCAGAGTTATGAAAGGTCAGCGTGACTTACCTCTGAGATTAAAGTGACCGGTCTCCACCCCAAGGAGAGATTGATTAAGACCAGGTCACAGACAGCTGCAAGGTACCAGAAAGTGGTCACTGCAGATGGACAGTGTGTGTATGTGTGCGTGCTCATGCATGCCATCGCTGACACCTTGATGATAGTCACAGAAGTGTGAATTAGCGCCACCGAAATGAGGGCATGGCCCACTTTTCAGCCCTGAATTCATTGGCACGGACAATCTCATCTCATCTCCTGTAAAGGAAAGAAAAGAAAAAAAAACAAGAACTTGTGTGGTCTGCTATTTGAAAATGTGTCAATTGGTGCAGAATAGTACAGTTGTAGATGTTAGCTGAAAAAAAGATACTGCAATTCAAAAACATAAGAACATTATAAATTGTCTCTGGCTCTTTTTTTTTTTACAAACGCAAATATAGTCATAAACAACAAAAACAGTCTTGACCAGCAACTTAATACTATGTGTCAACCACAGCTCAGCATTTTAATTTGAGATAGCGATTACGATGATGCTAACAAAACATTGAAAATCCCACTCATGTAATCAGGGTTGTAAATTTGTCGCAGGTTACAGAATCATTACAGTCTGAAACTAATTAAGGTAATATTACTCCTTACTACTGTATGTTGTTTAGGGCCAAAAAAGTGTCTAGCTTCCAAGTTTCCCGCCCGCTCCATAGACTTTACATTGTGATGATATCAGAGATTTTAAAATGTTCTGGGCTCGCGTGAAGTTATACAAATAAAAATCCCTAATGGATCATATGTGACCCACACTGCAGCAAAACATACTTTTTCCTCTAAGCTTGCAGTGTGAAAGAAGCAAAGCGGGATTTTTGAGCATCACAACCCCAAAGTGACTCGTTTCACTATCAGATGATAACATTTGGAAAGTGTAGAAGACATGCACAGGAAGTTAGCCGCTAGGCCGGCAGAAGTCTTCTAGCGCGCTAACTCTATGGGCCTCCAAGGGCGTACCTAGATTTCCCTTGTTCTATCCATGAGTGCCATATCCAGGTTATACATCCATTTTCTGAACGTCCATGGTGCAAAGCAAAAATCACAGCAAGTCAAAAAGAACATTTTCAAACTCTGTCCATCAAAAGGGTTGTCCAGTAGTTGATACAGTATATTTCTAGAATGGTTTATGTTGCGCCTTAAATTAGCTTTCCAGTGAAAACAACAGTATTTTAACTGGTGCAAATCTCTTATTGATTATTATGCCATAAACTATCCATCTATCTACGACTCAGTGGGCGAATATACAGCTTTTAAGGCATCCTGTCATGAGCAATGTGTCAAATTAAGAGCCATCGACAAGTTTGTCAGATATTTTCTTCTACTGTCGTTACCGCAATTTCCACTTGTTGCATTATTGACAATCTGTCACGAGCTCCGTCACCACTTATAAGTGACAACTGCATGCTTTGTTTGAGCTTTTAAGTTAGTCGGTACAGAAATAGAACAAAGAAAAGTGGGACCAAAAAGAAGTCTATTAATATAATTAGTAAAAGTAGATTTAAGAACAAAAGATTGATGCAAAACAAGGAAATATGCCCTGTATGTAACTTATCAAGTTGCCTTCCCTTTATTTTTAGTATAGTTTTTAATCAAGTACTGTGGCATTAAAATATAAAACCCCTTTAACTCCATAGCAAACATTGCTGACCCTCCTCATCCTTGAGTGATGTCATCTGAGGTGTCTCACATACATCGTGTGTGAGCGCGTGCACACATCCGAAGCAGTTTGACTCTGCGATCATCCAAACCTAAATGTCACGTTCCTGCCGTCTCCGGGACGTCAAGAGGTCTGCTCTGATTTGCTGTCAGGCCGGTGGACGCTTGCCAACCTTTGTTTTCGGAGCCTCCCTCGGTTTGACGGCCGGACACTGAGACAGCTTGTTTTGCATTCAGAACACACTCGCATCGTGTTTGCGCCAGAGACATTTCCATTACCTGACAGGAGACCCAGAGAGCTTGGCTATGATCCCCATGGCAACGTGACACACAGAGAGATTAGACTAGATGGGATGATGATGTGAGATAATGTGACATGGACTGCTCTTCTTCCCTCTGTAGTTTCTCTGTGCAAGACTCACATTTAAAAGCACCTTTCTGGGTAAAAGAGGGATTACGTTTCCACCATCTTACTTAAACAGCGCAAGCTTTTAAATAGTCGGCCACGTCAGCATACTTTTGATATTTAGAATTAAAAAAAAAACCGCATAATTCCTTTGTTCTGAGATACTGTAATTTTAATTGAGCTCATTTGCCATCAGGCATATTTGCCTTTACATGACTGATATGTATTACACAGCTGTTCCCCTCCTCTTTGTAGTGTAAATACTGTAATTATTTCAACTGCATGGTGTCCAGGGGTGGGTAAAACATATTCGGTTAAGATATGCAGGGTAGTCATTGAAGTTTATTGCTTCAAATACGCACGTACATAATGAAAAAGAAAAGTAGAAAGAAAAAACTTGAGAAAGCCAGGTACTTACCTCTGCAATTTGCATTTTCATGTTTCAAAAGCAGCTTATCCTATACTTAAATATGTGAAAATGCCACTTTCGGTTATGCTTCCCTGAAGGAGGAGAAACGTTCGGGAAAGCCGTCTCACATATACTTGTAAAAGTTTCCTTTTTCTCACACTAATAAAGCTGAAACCATTGGCACGATTTTAAATAAATAACAAAAAGTATTGAATGAAACTCTGCAGTTTCATTAAGTTAAAGGTTGCAGGCGTGTTTGCACAAGCCTCTGTTGCCAGCCTCAGGTAGCCTTGTAATATCAGTCCTATAACTCCTGAGATCTCCACCTCTTTCTTACACATGACCTTTCCATATGTCAAGTCACACAGTTTCATACCACTGTATTCATCAGGCAACTGTGATGAGATGGGAAGTGAAGTAAGGCTGTGGGCTGACAGCAGAAGAAGTTATAAAACAAAGATCCATGATAACGAAATAGAAATTTGACGGAGAGCTTTGACAAAAAGACGAGGGAAAACAGGAGAAAGGAAAGGGATAACGGGCATCATCAAGGTCATAATGTTTCAATCAGAGGGCTGCGCCGGTGCAGATCAGGATGTAAATGCAGAAACAATTAAAATGCAGATCACAGGCCTGGGAGGCTTTGGGAAATGAGGCGTTTTGCCAAGACACACTCTAATAAATTCTATGTGCAACCCCATTGCAGCCCGCTCACTGCCTGCAAACCCGAGCAGCTTCTATGGGCTGATTACAGAGTTTGTCCATGGTGAGTGCTTAGACAGACAGTCCATTAGTCCACTTTAACATTAATCTCCATCACTGCACTCCCCCTATCCTTCTCCTCCTCCTCCTGCGATCCATTGTTCCTAAAATGAAACCACTCACAACATTTGAGTGGATTGATTGGGGCTCACTATCGCCATCTAACAAATTGAGGTTTGACCTAGCGATGATCCATCTCTGTTAATAGAAAATGAACCAAAATATAAAGTAGCCTCATAGACTGCCTCCCTCCCTCATCCTGCCCTGCTCTCTCTCACCGTGGCCTTCCTCAACGTTTTCTCTCCGCAAGATCAATTCTAGGCCTGTCACTGTGATGACAGAACACAAGGTGAGTATTTTCCTATTGATTTCAGCTATGCGATCAATAGATTTGCAGTAAAACACAACATCCCACACAGTATTCTTGAGTGACACTGACTCTAGAAAAAAAGCTCCAATTTTTTTTTAGTAGGCTTCTGGAAGACTTCCTCTAACCAAATTTACCTCATCCAGGACGCCACAAGCAGTGTTGTCTTAACGTCCCACTGCTCTGCCATTTTGCCTCCCTTCTGTTCTCACTCCAGACACTCAAAATGCTCACACCGCATTCAAAAGTCACTTGTTTGGATTTAGTCGACAGGAGAGCCCTCTGTTCTGCCGGCGCTGGCCGTTCACGCCTGTTCTCCCTGCAAATTTTCCCTGTCCTGGCTTTACCGACGTGGAGTGATCTTCCACTACCCGGCTAATCACTTAGCCTAACAATGAAAGCAAACGGTAAAAAAAAAAAGAGTCACACTTCTCTTTCCATTGACATGCCTCCCCTCTGCTTCAGTTTGCTTGAAATTCTCTCGACAGCCAAAATAGGCAGGTCGTATCATGCTTTTTCCCTTTCCCATGGTGTGTTATAGCTGTTTGTGCATGCAAGAGCTTTGCAAAGTCACAAAGTCAGAAGTCAATGACAAAGGGAGTTATTCTCCCCCACAGAAAGCACATGTCAGTACTCAAGCAGTTTGATATTGGACTAATGTTATAATATTAAGGGACTGAGTTTAAACCAACTCAATTACAAGTAGCAGTTTGGATGCCAGTAATTGTTTTTTCATGTTGCTTTTTGTGCGTTTAAACTGCAGCAGTAACTCAGCTCCTGTTTGCTTTGTTGTTATACTCAGCCCATTGTGGTCTATTCTCACAGGTATGTGTTTGTTTTTGCTGAATGTAAATTTACTTATTGACATGCCCTTGAGGTAATGCTATAGCTGTGTGTGAAAAATAGATGGTCAAATTGCAGGAATTAATTTGCTTGGCAACGTTGTGCAACACCTGGCAATCAGCTTATCAGACTATCCACCTTATGCCTTGCCCCCATGATAGTGCATCCAGTCATTTCTCTGGAACCAGCATTTTTAATGGTAACAGGACGCTAATCCTCAGTCTTAGAGCGATTGGTAAGGCGTATCATTCATTTATGAAGATTTGGGTTAGCAACTTTGTCAAGTGAATACTACTCACACTATTATTATTGCTTAGCCCGTTAACCTAACGCCTCCAAAGCCTTAAAGTACAGCTAGCGTGCCAGTTATTATGACACTTTGCTACTTAAGCTAGCTCTGCTGAGCATTGAAAGCATCGCCCATAATCATTTCCCCAGTAATGTACCCAATGAGCTCCCAAGATGAATAACATGGATAAAGCTGTAACGCTGGGCAGTGAGGCCAAGGCTAATATATGTAGATCAGATTCCGTCTCCAACATGTGCAATGGTGTTTTTGGTTTAGAAACGATTATTGAGGTAATATTTACGGTAGATGGTCAGCTAGCTGGATGACAGAAACAGTGGCAGAGCTGACTGTTGGTGGTGCCTCCTCAGGCGTGCAAGAGCTGACCAATCAGAGCAAACATGGCTTTTCAGAGGGGACTGGAGCTAAGACAGAGCGCTTTAGACAGAGATTTAATAGAGGTGCAGCAACAATGGACACTATGAGGAAAAATAATGTGTCTATTTAACATTAAAGTATGTTAACCTATTCAAGTAGTCACCTAAAGTAAAAGTAGGAACCTGGAAATCAACCATTTCCAGTCACAGTGCAGATGCAATGACTAAGAAGAGAACTGTCCCTAACAAAAAAACCTATTAACACATAATTTGCCTTTATTAATGTGAATCAGTCCACTGTGGTCAGATAAAAATTCAAATCGGCACTGTTTGTGCTGTACATCATGATACTGACAAGAGAAAAATGACTTCTGGCAACATCATAAGCGCAATGTACTGTTGTCAATACAATGATCATAAAATAACTGCGAACCGCAGCTGTGAATGGGAAGAAAAAACAAATGTCAACGACTGTCTAATGTTTAATTTCAACTGTCATCCTACATCAGCTTCAGTGGTTAAAACCCGCTTCGCATGCACACGCTCACACTCATTAGACAGATGAAATCGACTGACTTCCCTCCCATCTGTGAACATAATGGCTCCCCTCCGTATTTACATAACATTACTGACCATCATTGCGGAGTCTGGTACACAGTCCCCATACTGATTGCTGTGCTGTGAGGCATTTGTGTTGTGACCTCTCACGTGCAGCGCTGAAAAGAGGCAATCATCGCTCTTGTTGTAAACCATACTGCTGTTCCAAAATCTATTTTTCAGCATTAATTATTTATCTCATTCACTGATTGCTTGGCCAGAAAAAAACATGCGGTCTGTTTTTTTTTTCTTTTTTTTCTTTTTCAATAAAAAACACTGCCTGTCGAGAAAATACTCGGTTTCAGTTTCATTTTTTCTCATGATATAGCCTCGGATCATACTGACGATGCATATGACCTCACCTCAACATGTCACAAGGCCTTCTTTCAAGTGTTGGAACAATATAAAGCGGCTGTGTGACAGGAGCGTGGATGGTGTGAAGCCTCGTCCAACATGGGAGAAAGTCTGTGTGGAGGAAATGAGCAACTGTCACATGCCCTGGAGCAAAGCATGTGTCCAGACAACCATTCTATCATCCCATATGCCCACTATTTTCTTTCGTATTCTTCCAAATAGAATATTCCCCTGTTGGAACAAGCTGAGATAATGATTGGTTTATCCAAAAGACAACAATGCAAAAAAACACCAACGGAGCAACATTTTCCATGCTGTGAAAAGCAACAAAGTAGGCCGTGCAGTCTTACGCATATAGATGAGATGGCCGCAGAGAGCAGCCAGTCCCCACAAATATATGTGCTGTGATTAGAGCATGGATATCTGAGCCGAACTGGGTCTAGGTCGGAAAACAAATGCAGAAACGATGTCTGGGTTCGTGTCAGGTTCAGTCACGTCAATTTATAGGGTGCTTTCAAGTTCTTTCTGTGAAAATATGTGATCCATTAAGTTAAGTTTGAACTGATAATAGCCTAAGTGATGTGTTGGGACTATATGTCCTGTTAAGTGTGGGGTTTGTTAGAAGCTATTTGTTGATTCCAGGCGGCAAACATTCATTCAGCCTGTATTAACTCCGTCGGGTTCGGACTTATAACGCCTGTCGAGTTTGGCTCAGGCTTGGTTACTCCTCTCTAAGACTCTAGGGTCGGGTTTCAGACAGAAAAGTGCGGCCCAAGCTGAACTCTAGCTGGGACTTGACCTCTGTATGTTGATGGGAAATTGGCATACAGTACTTATGCATAGTCACCTTATCCCATTCCATTACCATGTAAAGTAATCTACGGTAAGCTCATGACCACCTGGAAGTAATCAAGAATAGCCAGACCATTCAAAACTCTTCAAAATGAACTTTAAGGTCCAACTTGTAAAACGGTCGATTGTTCTTTCTCATTCTCGACTCGTCAAATACTGACACTTTGGGTTGGTTGCTGATCTGACCTACCAATCCAAAGCATCAGTATTTGACAAGTTTTCTTACAAACTGGACCTTTGAGGTATCGAGGTCATGAAAGGTCTTCATCTTTGGCATTTGTTCCGACAGTCCTTCTCCAATAAAACAAAAGCTGTCATATGGGGGCATATGTTTAAATTGCCAAAAGCATTAATCACAGCTGTTCTTGTAAAACAGTCGCTATCAATAGTAATGGCCATGCTGGTGACTGGAGCTCAAACTTTTGGATGATAGTATCAGTGGAAATAGTGTCCAAACATGAGTGGGAGTCCTGAAGGGAAATTTTCAAAGGTGTCCCGCTGCTTCTGAACAGTACTTAAAGAAAACCTCAGCCAGCACTCCCAAATGCTAACCACAATATAATATTCAGCCGTTGTGCACCCTACTGAGCTGTGAATAAACCAACAGTCTGTCTAGCAAGTCTTATAATTGCTTTTGAGAAATGTTTCGTCCCATCTTTAACCACGAGAAAAAGTGCTCGAATGAAGCCAATCTAGGAATCCCCCCTACAGCAGAAGATTGTGAAATTCTGAAATCAGCATGCCGGCTGATGAAAGAGATTCTTGGAAAAATCATCAGAAAAAAAAAAGCCACTGTCTGTGGAAGTCTTGAATAAAACATTTTGTGCCTGTTGGTATATGAGCAAAGAGAAACTGAGACAAAAGGATGATTGCTTTGATATATGTCTGTATTTGTGCTCTGATACATATAACTTTATTCCTTGTACCTCTGCCAACGAAATTATGTTTTAACCGAAAAGCTACTGGCCCGATTTTCATGAAACGTGGTTGAAGTGTGTAGCATGGGCCTAGGAGGAATCCATATAAGTTTGGAACGGATCCGAATCACACATGGATTAACAAATTATTTCATTAACATTGTGAATTAAGGCATCTGGCTTAGCAGCTGCTCAGCAACACTCTCATTTAGTAAGTAAAACCAGTAGCACAGTACTGAAGACAACCCAAATGCCAGACTAAGTGTTTGCTGTTTGTTGAAACTGTGTCTTTATATTGCAACTTTGTGCTTTGTGGTGTTTTTAGGCTTTAGGTGTTTAAGGGTTATGTTTTTGCTTAAAATAACTGCTTTGGTCGCCATTAACACAACAGGAGATGTCCCATCGTCTCATTAAAAAAGACATTTTTTTGACAGCACAGTTATCCTGAATTCTCATTAAAAAAAGTATCTGTGTTTTTTCACCACAAACACGTTTGGAAATTGTCCCAAAGTCTCCCTAAAAATATCGAGTGATGTCACCCTTACAAATGTTGAAACAGTCTTACACAGTCCACCACCAACCCCTCCACCTCCAGATATGAAAGTCAAGTCATAAACATGTAATGTGAACCATGACATGACACACTTTGATGTTAGTATGGTACATATGATATTTATAAACCCCATCAGTGGTTCTCTGAAATGTACCAACATCCAACATTTTATTTTGGCAACAAGTTTGGCTGAAGAACAACTGACAGCACCGGCAGAGCTGGCAATAAGAGCGTGTAGACCCAGGATATTTTCACATAACTCTAAATTATGGGATTTTATCAAGCAGAGTTGGTAATTGTTGGAACAGTGGAAAGACAAACAAAGATGGTTTCGGTGAGTTTTTGTTGCTGTCCAAACACAGACTCGTCTATCTTCTCCTCCTCTCCCAAGCCTCTGCCCCCACATCTGGTTAAGCTCTGGCACATATATTGCAATATAACCATAGACAGAAAGCAATCAGATGCTAAATAATGTGTAAATGTGCTTGATGTGTCAATTCTATGGATTTCAGACATTAGCTATACAGGAGTGATATTTTTCACACTCATTAACACATGGAGCAGCTTGTTCATCTTGTTTTTTTTAAAAGAAAAAGCTATAAAAAGGCTTCGGTATGGCACATATGAATCAGCCACATATGACTTGTATGTCACTCCAGGAAGGGATGACATGTGAGTTGGTGGTGTGTAAGAATAGCTGTCATTGCTGGCAAAATATGTTTGCAGGCCTGTCAGGGCATGTGACACATCGGAGCACAGTTTTGCCACGGGCCTTAGTGCAGCTGCCGTATATAGAATAAACATAGACACGTTTTGAAGGCACGCCTCAAGCTGTAGAGTCTGCTCCGTACCCGTCCTGCTCTGATTCAGGTTGATTACCGTGACTCACACAGCGACGTACGTGGATATGGTGAATGTTTTATTCATTCGTACCTCGTCAAATCAGCCTCAATCACAGAACGGGACGAATGTTTATTTGCAACAAAGATCATGCGATTAGCTGTTTACATATCTGCAGACCGTAACCGACCTAATTAGAGTATAATTCTTGCAATTCTGTTTTAATGTGGAGCGAAAGCCACAAAGACAACGTGTCATGCGAGCGCACACAAGTAAACATGCACAGGTTTTACATAGGTGGACTGAAAGGCTTTGGAGCAGTTCACCACCTCACCAGCCCCGCTGCCAAAGTGTGGATTTATTAGTGTGCACGCACGCACTCTTGTTGTTTTTGTTTCCAGAGCCGACGGCTGTGAATACGCCTCCCTCCATCTCTTTTGGATGGAAGCCTCACGGAGGAGCTTTTATGCCGTGTCATGTTTAGCTCTCAGTTTTTAAAATGATTATACTTGTAGAATGAAATGTCTTTGCAATCACCGGTCTGCCCCAGTTGATAATGCACCACGCTACACAGATGGGACACACTTTACTCTCACTAATGCATTTCATACATTAACATAATATTCCAGTTGCTTTAATGTCCTCTGTGCACCGGGTGTTATGGAAATGGTACTAGACTATATTAATATTTGTTTTCTTCTTCTTTGGCTTAGATACCCAAAGAGACTTTCCATTGATGATTAACATGTAGTACAAGATCACTACTAGTAGTGGTTACATTACTGAAATGTACTGCGAAATTACTAAAATGTGTCTCTCCTGTTAACCTGCCATCAATCCATCCACCCCAAGATCACAAACAGGTGGACCAGACCAGAAGATACAACCAATAAATTCTCGATAATGACTCAATTTTAACAGAGCGTTTGTACTAACTAGTGCAGCCTTTCTAGCTTTTTGGTCTCTGGTTTTGATGCTACTCAGCCTGAGTCAGTGAGCGAGACAGATACATGCCAAGGGGAAAGACAAGCTGAGAGACAACAATCAGAAGATATAAGTGCATCAGAGAAAATTAATTTCAAATGATGTGCTCCAAAAAGAGAAAAGTAGACAGCTTTTAATCAAAAATCGACATGTTCATTGTTCCCACGGGCAGTTCATGGGCGGTCTCATAACCGAGACAATGGCCATTATTAAAAGTAGCAATGCGAAGCGCCACTACTTGACAAAGCACAGAGCGTCTTATGAGCAAATGTTGATCTGTCTGCTGGATGCATCAATAAAGAATGTATAAATAGCTGCTTATTTATGCTGCAATGCATGACAAGGTGTTAATGTTGTCTACATGTACATATGTTATATTCTGTACTTTATTTTGCTCTCAAATTTCTGACCTTACTGAAACAACATTGTCATTCTTTCTCACCTTGTCTCGGCTCTTCACCAGATCCTTATACCCATCTCTACATCTAAATTAAGAAACACACCAGACACTCTATCCTGAGGCAAGAGGAAGCTCCAGTGATGCAATGTCAGAAAAAAATAATAAATAAAAAATAGACTGCTAGTGTGTTTGACAGCCTTTGCCACTGTTTGTTGATACCTTTTTTAGTGTCAGACACTCGGTGCACTTTGTAGTTCAGGAGTTGAAAATGTCATAGACAATGGCTGAATGTAATCATTTTCTTTAAAGCCAACTCCACAAACTTGCAGACCTGTTTTGTCTGAGTCAGGAAAGTGCACTGAAGGTAAAGATGAAAGGAAGAGAGAGAGAGAGAGAGAGAGAGAGAGAGAGAGAGAGAGAGAGAGAGAGATATTTTGCTTCCTGTTCCTTTTGTTTCAAACTGGAACCGAAATGATGCTTTATTTGACGCCAGACACAAAGTGAGAGTCAAGGTGAGGTGAATAGAGATAACCAATCCTGATTTATCAGACTGTGGTGTTGCAGATTGGGTTATTATTCAGCTTAGAGACATGACAGACATTTACAGTAATTCACTTTCCGAAATCAATTTTGGCTTTTATGATGCAAGGCTGGATCCCAGGTCGGTAGGGGCTATTCTTTTCATATTCATCAATAAAATTATGAACAAAACATTGCAGTGGGTCACCAAAAAAATAAAGGCTGGGCCTTAATTGAATGGATCATGATCATCATGAAGGTTAGCTCAGAAAAGGTTAGCTCTTTGAAAAAGAAACGCTTGTGCTGTCCGCAGAACCGATGAACAGTCAAGACATTATGGCCAACATCTATGTCTTTGTCAATGGAAGGCCAGCATTGATCAAAAACAACTAAAACAGGGGAAGTTACTGTAACTTATTCCACTTATCCACTTTTGTTGAGATTAGCAGAAAATCCTGAAATTAAAGCTGTTGTCCAATCGTTTCAACTTCTTAAAGCTATAGGTTGTTTTCCATTTTCATTCCCTCAGGTACTGTAATGTCTCTGTGCCACCTGTGTGTCCTATGGTGCTGTGAAAAAGTATGGACTAGTCACTGGTTTCTTAGTCATGTGTTTGTGCTAGCAGATATGGGACAAACACATCCCAGATAGCAAAATTGTTGCGGCCCAGATCTGGCCCATGTCAGATACGTTAATTGGACCCAAATACCATGTGGAATCATGGCACTTGGGCGGTCCGCTCCTGTTTGCCAGATCTACAGGTGCAAAAAACATCCGAAAAGCCTTCACTGCTGCACGAATGGGGAACCCTACTTCTTGTACGTGACTAACATTCGTGCCAGCTCATTTTGAAAGGCAAACAGCCAATGGGAACACTCAAATGACCCCCTCCTTGGATCCTGTTTTACTGTGGTCCAGCCAAAAAGCAAAACCTAAACTAGAAAAAAAGAAAACAGACTTTTGAATTAGGGTTTATTACCCCAAACCTCTAAATTGGCCTCAAAGGGGCCAACAAACTGAACAATGCTGCCAAATGACCTCCATTCTACTATGAAGAACTTGGTGCAAAACTCAAGGACACCATTCACACAGGGGGAAAAGAATAACACCAATCACACAGAGATGTGGGGGAGTATATAAACAACAACAAAAAAATACTGGTTTTCATATTTTTGACTTGCCAACGCTTGAGACAAAATTGAAAAGAATGAGTGGGTGAGGAGATGTGTCAAACCTCCAGAGAAGAAGCACATTGCTATGATTTACATAAGTGTATGTCATTATCCCTAATGAGGCATACAAAAAGCGACACAACATGCTCTTCTTGTGAGACCCACTGGGATCTGGTCATCCTCTGGAAACATTTAGCGGGTTTGTAGAGTCTGATCTGTCAATGAAAGACAGATGTGATAGAGTAGTGGCAGCAATGATGTCTTAGATCTTTGATGAAGTGATGGCAGTGAAGACCGGTTGAGATTACAGGCTGACTCATTTCAATGCTGGAGAAATACATGTCATAAAAAACATTTATTTGTGTACACAGCTTCGTACTGTGATACATCACACTTGTAAAGTGCCATTCACGATGTCATAAACAAACACTGCACCATGTTGCCAGAGCATAAAACACCAGTAAGTGCTACGGCATCTGCTCAATCTTCCAAATGTGTCAGCATGCTTTTCTGGGTGATGTTTTTGATTTCATTTTGTTTGGCATCACTGATTTCCATCTTGTTTTGCCACATACTGTGAGTCTTCTTAGTAATTTCCTCTTGGCAAACACAGGGTCCTGTGCATCATGTTGTGCATAGCGAAAAAATTATCCCTTTCAACCCTCTAGCGTCAGTTATGCACATGAAGAGCTCCACGGTCAAGTTAGTAATGATGCGCAATATACATCGTCCTTAATCGTTCAAAATAAACTTTGCTGACAAACAGTTCACATATTGTGACTTTAAGGGTGTTATTACCGGTTGTGCTTTGGTTAGGTTTAGACAACAAAAGTATTTGGTTAGGTTTAGGCTTCAAAAGTAAATGGTTAAAATTAAGGCTCCAAAAATACCTTGTTAGGTTAAGTCACCAAAACTTAGAAAGGTTTAGGCTCCAAAACAACTTGGTTAGTTTTAGACACCAAAACAACTTGGTTGTGTTTATGCTCCAAAAGTATGTGGTTTTTTGGTTTATGCTCCAAAAGTACTTGGTTAGTTTTAGACACCAAAACTACTTTGATTGGTTAACGTCACAGTACATAAGTGACTGATGTCATACAATGTGAGTGACATCCGTTCCTACCAACCTATCCGTAAGTTATGTCATTTACCTACGTGGACTTACTTAAGTGATGCAACTAAAAAATAATCTTTATAACACTAGAAGGGCACTTCAAGAAGTGAGGCTGGAGGGGTACTTACAGTGTCAAATGTGGAAGCATATTGGGCCACTGACCAGACTGCAGTATTTGACGCATTAGGAGTGAAAACAGGCTGCTAGTTTGGAGTATTTCTTATCCTTCATTATATTTCTGATCCAGTCTTTTTTGACACATTTTTGTTTGTGTTCACTTTGACAAATACATATGATCCATTTGGACGCATGCAGTTATTGGATTTCAGCCAATGGCACCATTGTTGTGCTGGAGATTCCTCCGTGGAGACAGTTACAAAGAACAAATTCTGGTTTTATTCACATTATTTATTCCCTTCTGTTGTTATTTGTTACATAAGTATAATCTCTGAAACATGTTGTGGGTGTTTATTTGCTGCTAACTGAAAACTCACTATATTTCATCATGATGACACAAAAAACTAAATATTTTCATTTGATATTTTATTATTATTGAATTATTTACAGATTTTTTCTCCTTTATGTATCTGTAAACACATTATGACTATTAATATGGGTACTGCTTTATAAAGAAAGTTTAGTTGCTTACTTTGATGTTAGTTTTTTCAATGTCGAGTGTTGACAACTTCAGTGCCTTTCTTTTTCAAATCCCTGGCTCTGTTATGATGTAAGAGCATCTTTAGAGAGCTGGCTGTACTTCAAATATATTCATTTTTGTATGCTTCCAATGTTACAGAGGAATAAGGATCCCAGGGTGTTGTATACACCCAACAGTGATAAGCAGAGTTACTGAGTCGACCGAGTCTCTCTTTTTCGCAGCAGTGGAACTGAAAAGACTGCCATCTTTAACTCCCATGAGCATTTGCAGCTGTGTCCTCTCAGGGGTTTACCAGCACCCACGGTTCCCTTGAGGGTCCTCCCTTTGTATTCACACAGGGAAGCAAACCAACGCAAGAGCTGTTTCATTTGAAAGCACATTGTGTTGTCTGAAATTTTAATAGTGGAAAACAAGGTGTGTTTGGGAGACACTGAAAGTGTCTGCGCAAGGTATTAGGAGACAGTTTTAGCTCACAGAAACCAAAGCTCTCTTGCACAGAACCGTAATAAGTGACCAAAGGTTTGCAAGATTTTTCATCCTTTGTTACACAAAGTTCACACAAACTCTCACACGGATACTTGTGGGGACATTTTATTCCCTGGTGTCTTACCCGAAAGTTTATTTCTACCTTCAAACAAAAGAGCAAGTCTTAATCCTCAAATAAATACTTTCTGGGGAACAGATTTAATAAGTAAGTAAGCCCATGCGCACGGTGACATTGTGAGCGCATGCACCTGGACTGTATTACACCAGAGAGCAGCCTCAGACCACTATAACCCAGCTGAAAATTGCTTTGAAGCCAATTGACAGGATCTCAGTTTCTAGGTCATCAGTTCCCAACGGGGCCTTGTGTAACTGGTGAGAGAACAGAAAAAAAACAACATCATTGTGAATGCAACAAATGATGCAGATGAAAAGACACACGCAGGACAAATAGTATGTCACTCATACTTACTGCAAAAAGAAGCTATTGTTTCTCAGAATCCTGGATTTAGAGTTGAGTTTAATGCAGGGACAATAACTGGCTTCACACCGCATCTTATCTACAGACGTCGTTAATATTTACAGGAACACCGCAGTGCAGTTTGTCTCTCCCGACTGTGTTAAAACAAAAAAATCTGAGGCACCAGAGCGGCTTCGATACTGTGCGAGTTACTGATATTATCTGCCAAACAGATAATATTCAAAGGAAAGTTAATAAACTGATCATTTGGTGTAATGGCTTAGCAGTGAAAGAGTTGTAATTAGCGTTACCAAACACAAAGTAATTCAAGTAATAATCAGCAATTCTAATGACCTTACAAAGCTTCAGTTGGAGTGGGTTGGATGTCTACTCTGCTGCCTTTCATGGGTTGCAGCCCATCTGTGCTTTGCTCTACAATCCCAAAGCTCTGAAAGCTAGGCAAGTCCATCAAGCATGTAACTGCAGCTCTGACTTTTTCCTGTGAAAATTGGTACAACCTTGGGGCATTTAGAAAATAAATATTAAGCCGGTGCTGTATTGTTTTTCCACTTCGCAGTAAATGTTAACAAGGCATTCAATTTGATGTCTGGCTGGGCAGTACCAAAAAGCCACAGAGTAAAGCAAATGAAGACAAACACCATCAACCTCCGACAAAGAACTACTCTAATGTAGAGGCAGAACTAAGGCGGCCTTGAAAAGCACTTTAACATGCCTGCACATAAAACACATTGACAAACTAGGAACACATGAAGAGAGTGTTGTGCATGAACAGACACACACACAGCAGATCCCAAACATGAAGACACTTTGTATATGTGTATGTATATGTGTATATATGTGTTCATGAGTGTGTGTATGAATCCTCGTGAACACGTGCTTGTTTTTTTGTCTGATCAGCTTGGCGAGACTACATTTTTCTGCACAGGCACACACGCATACACCCGGTGTGTACGTGCGAGACAGGTGGGAGTCTCGACAGCCATGAATTAGCCGGTAATGAGGCCCTTCCCTTTAATGGGGGAGGCACCATCAGCAGAAGGAAACGAAAGGTCAAGCTGTGAAAGCTGCCACAAACTTGTTAAAAGGTCAAACTCAACAGTAAAGCATTCTTTACAGGTTATAAAAGGCATACATATTTATGCAGGTGAGCCTTGTGTGTGTGTGTGCCAGCGTACATGTCTGTCCTGGTTGCATTATGGGATAGCTTATCATAGATGGCTCTGGTGTATACGTCTGCAACATCACTGCAGAAATTTGACTGTTACACGACATAGTTCGTCCATCAGAGAGTACAGGTGAAGCACATGTCCTGACTGTGGTAGGCCTATTGGTAAAAAAAAAAAAAAAAAGCGGAAGTATCTTAAATTAAAAAAAAAAGAGGAAAAAGCAACAATATGAATTTACTCAAGTGGAATGGCACTGGCATGGTAGAGTGTATACCTCTGCCAAGGCCCAGGAGTCGCCTTTAATTCAGTCAAGCCTAATCCACTACCATAAAAAAATATTTCAATCTGCTGGATCCAGATTTTTATTTGGATCCACATCAAAGTGTACTCATGACACCTAAATATGCCAGATTATTTTGCAATCAAGATCCGTGGATTACTCCCTGAGAAATTAACGAAAATGTTAAAAACCATACTGTATCTATCTCAGAGTGAGAAAACAATCCTGGATCAGTCTCTTTATCTGGATCTCCACCAAAAGTTTTAAAGTTTTTTTAAATCTGTTCAAAGGTTTTTGTGTAATCCTAACGACAAACCAACCAACCAAAATCCCTTTTCATAAGAATTCCAGACATTACAATTTCACCACAAGATCAACTAAGTAGCTGTTTTAGGGCTTTTGATTGTTTCACATTATCTTCATCAGCTCAGTTGTCATGGCACAAAAGCAAAAGCCAACCCACCTGCTGATAGAGATCATGTGATCTGATCGGAAGCTCCAGGGCAGCTGCAGAGCTTTGAGCCACCTTGTTTGCTCAACTGATGTTTTTGTGATCAAGAATGAACCTCTACTTTACTTTTTGCTCCACTGTATATATCAGACGGTTGCATTCACTACTTATGTTCAAGAATAAAGTTTAACATGTAAAACATATTATGAAGAGTTTTATCTTTTTCTGCAACTGTTCCATGTCATGTTTTCAAGACTTAATACCTTAGAAAATATGAAAATGTAAAATGCAATAGATGGCTGATGGCACACTGGGCCTGTCTCTCCACTGTGATCTATGTCACTTGTGAGGTAGATTATTCTTATTAGCACTCATTGAAAAGAGATCTGCAGTTGGCGGCCTTGTATAATGCCCCCATTCAAATCCTTATCAGACACACATTCAAACAGGTCGGCTGAGGGTGGGTGCGTGCAGAGAAATTGTAAGTTTCCCAAGCCGTTGAAACCTTTCATGGGGTTCCCAGACCCCGTTTCCTTCTGCCATGATGGATTCAGCATATTAATAATAGACAGGGCCACTATTATTCTGGGATATCCAATTTAAAGTGATGAAAAAGTAATACACCGAAGCTTGAGTCAAATGAGAAATGTGAGAAAAGAGATATAAAGGGGTTTCTTAGAATGGGGAGATGTGCAGAATATCATATTAGTCCAGTGTAAATTACTCTTGTGCAATTTACTAAGTGCTCGCAGGATTGAAAGCCTTGGCTAGACTCCTGAGACCAGATGCATAGAACTCCATAGATTCACGACTGAAAGGCCTGTGAGTGCACAAAAGCAGGAAATATGCAAAGTGTGCCAGATTTATATACCTCCATGTACACAATGTTCATTGTCATACATCTCAGTCATTGTGACACAAGCAGAATGACTCCCACATCTCACCTAAATATGCTTTGCCCGAGCTACACCATCATGTCTCATAGCCCCTCTGCTGTAGTGAGTGCTTTTGGCAATTTATTTTGATAGTGTTGTGATTGTTTGGAGGTTACTGGTTGAACTGGGGAGGTTTGGAAGTGATGCACGAGTGGTTTGAAATGTTCCCCTGAAGATTTTAAGAGATGTGCAGTATTCTTATCCACACTTTACTGCTGCATTTGCATGAAAACAGGTGCCCCCTCTTACTCGCGGTAAAATACAACCATGATTACACAAAGAGAGACATTGACATGCAAAGTAAATTTGGAACTCTGCTGAGAACATGTTCAGGAGATGAAATGCCCTACACTAACGTGGTTCGACCGCACAGATGTGTTCACTTAATCTGCCTGATTAGAGCTCTTCTTAAAGGCCCTGCACACACTAATGCACACAGGTGTTGTCACTTATTCTGTCTGATTGGAGCCCTGCTCAGGTTGAAGGTGGTCACCAGACTCCAGGCACTGATTTGAATAATAAAGGTGTAATTTGTCCCACCTTAACATGTGGAATAAAGCTAACAGGAAAATAAAGGAGGTGTCAGTCAAGCACAGTCTGTGCACACCCACAGTCTTTAGAAGAGATCTAATTCACAATAGTTAAAATTCCATGTTTTCTGAAAGATATTTTGATATATGACGGCTGGAGAAACACAGGTGTAAATAAGAAAGTGTGTGTTGCGGTGCATAATTCACAACTCTTGGATTCTGTTGTTAGCCCGCCAGCTGTACAAGCTCCAGCAGTTGATGTTTGCTTTTTCCTCTCCTGCATTTTGCTACCGCACGGGAGTACTGTTTCCAAGTTTAAGAATGAACGTTGATGCTTAACTTTAAGGGCAAAACACTCAAGAAGTCCTAAAGGGGCTCTTGATAAAATTATAAGAGCTTGTTGGCTCATATGTGAACTGATCCAACTCCATGACAACCGAGCAAACTCCATCGGCTGGTGAAAACTAAAGCTGGTAGTTAAAACTTGAGTTGACATTAAGTCAAGAGCACTCTTTCTAATTTATACCAATCATTTTTATTGACTTCAGCGAAGAAACTTGGAGATGTTCGCAACAAAGTACACATTAATTCTGCCTTCAAATTAAACTTGGAAAGTCATGGTTACAATGGAAAGTCGTGTGCATTATGCTTGGTGTTCAAGTGGTTAACACCGCTGCTGGCCTCTAGTCTAGAAGCCACCGAAGCTAACAATTTAGCAAGCTAGCGAGTGGGTTATGAAGTGCAGGAATTGCAAAAGCATAATGACAAAGGAAAAAGATGAGGCTGTTAGGAATAACTTACCTGACATGTCATAAATTAAGGCGAAAAACCTGTCACAACTTGTAAACTTGAAGCCTCCAGAAAATTCCCACTTCTGAGGTCTTGGATAACACAAGAGGGGTCGCTGACATGGACGCTTCTCACGAACACGGTGAACACAAACCCATTTAAAAGCCGCATATGTCATATCTTGTAATAGTTGTTCCTGAAAAACACAGAGATCCAGATCACAAATCGTTAGTGTTTTATTTTTGACATGAATGAAGGGGCGTAAGTCAAGGTAAAGAGAAAGTGACATTAAGGGATTTCTTCCCTTTAAGAGATGTAAGATGATGTCTGAGAAATTAGCCAACAAGGGGGTGTCTCCTAACACATGTATTCACCCCTGTCCCACACTGGGTGGATTAATTGAGCCTATTCATCACAATGACTGGATCAATTTACCCTTTGAGAACACCAGCCCCCTTTATACAAAATTAAGTGAATCAAATTTATATTCTGCCTCCTCTTTACTCTCTTCCCTCTCTCCCAAATTCTTTCTTGCACTCTCTTTTTTTTTCCCTTATCTGTCTCCTTTCTCTCCTCCTTTGCTATATTCTTCTAAAAGCCTCAGGGGGAATGAGAGAGAACATGAGGTATGTAAAAACAGAACGGAGCGCACACTGCCAGAGAGTGATGAGAAAGCCACTCCAAGCTAATGGAATACAAAGACAACGTCTCCCTAATTTTCAATCCAATTACCTTGTGATTAATGCTTTAAGGGGCGGGTTGTTCTTCAATGCGGTCGTCACTCACTTCACCTGATTAAATAGCCAGTTCTTTGCCAGAACAATCAGAGACAGATTTGGTGCTGCTGCAATTGTTACTCAAGAGGGGAACTACGGAGGAGGGAATCAGGCAGAATATAATTAACTGTTATGCAGATTACAGATATTGTCTGAGGTGGACCGTCTGAGAGCGTAGGCATCTTGCACCAAGCAGCCCCCCCCCCCTTCTTTGGGTTTCATTCCCTGTGACATGTCAGATAGGGAGCGAGAAGATGTCTGGATACTAGCCTCTGGATCATTATCAACTAGAAATACATGTTTTGCTAGTTGCTGCTCATGTTGAACACGCATGGGTGAGCATTTTCAGAGTTAACGATATATTAACACAACACGATGAACGTTTTCTCCCTGCTTGATGATGATTATGTGCCGTATCGTGAAACAGCACCCGCTCACATTATTTCAAGGCCTATCCGTGCTGCAATTGACTTTGCAGCAGCTTTAACTTGATTTGATTTGCGTAATAATGAAATCTAATGTTTTGCATCATGAAAGGCAAATGTGTTGACACACTTAATAGCAAATGGGCTGCTTCAACTGTGTATATATGAGTTTATTTGCATGAAGGTTGTGAGGACATACAGAATTTCTGTGTGCGTTCCCTGGTATCAGTATGCCTCAGAGAGTTGTGTGTTGGATGTCTGTTGGTATTGTATGACCTTGAGCTTTATGGATTTGCCAGGTTTTCCCCACACACTAATCTTCAAGCTGTTTTTCAATGCTATGTTGCCTCAAGCAATACATTGAAAGTGAATAGAATTGTTTGTGGTGATCCCAGTACTGAGATATTACGTTTAAAAAAAATTGAAGACATCTCTTTCCAGAAGAAGGGTCTCCTTTACCCAAGATCAATGGTTCCCAACCTTTTTTGTCTTTGCTTTAGGCCCCTTCTTGTGACCCCTCATCACACGGTGCACATGTAGTGATTACCATGTTCCCATGGCCCTGTCTTCCCCAGATATTTGGCACATAATGGAAACATGAGAAAAGGTCCTATGTTCCCAGGTTTAGGGTTAGGGTTTTGACCCAAACACAATAGGGGGGTTAATGTGTGATCATTGAATATTGAACTAGGAACATATGACCTTGGGAACAAAGGACCCTGGGAACATGGGACCTTGGGAAAAAAAGCTCCTGGGAACATACTGGAAGACCTGGGAACAAAGGACCCTGGGAACATTAGACTTTGCCAACATTGGACCCTGGAAACATAAGACCCGATAAACCATACTGTAGGTCCTTGGGAACATAGAACTATGAAAATATAGGGCCACAGGAGCCCTGGAACATCAGACTTTCGTAACATCGGACCATGGAGACAAAGGACACAGGCAACATAGGACCTTCAGGACATAGGACCCTGAAAACATAGTGACTTGGGATCATAGGACCCTGGGAACATAAGATCCTGGGTATATAGATAAGGTTGCAGGGCTTTTCTGAAAGTTGTGAGCAGCTCAATCAAAGAATGATTTTCCCACCACAGTCAGTTTTACTTGATTTTTTTTCAAGGCCTAAACAGATAAAACATCCAACTTTAAAGAATAAAGGATAAACAACCAACAAACTAATTTAAAGGCAGTTAAAATAAAACAAACTCTGAATTGATTTGGCCCTTATTTGACCCCTTGGTTTCACATCGACACCCCAGGTTGGGAACCACTGCTCAGACAATCAACACAAGTTTTTATGAGTAACATCTTTTTAGTAAACAGTAGTTCCACTGAGAGTGGATTTTTGTGATGATGCACCTTGTGTGGTTGGATACACCATATGGTTTTGTTTTTGTTGGTACCATTTTGTTTGTAATAATGTGAAGGAAAGCACATCACAACGTGTTGAAACATCGTCGAAGCCAGACTATAAGACCACCTTTGCCAGCTGGAGTGAAAAGACGAAAGCACTGAGAGTAAACAGTGAGACAACACTGCACTGCAATCAAGGGAAACAGCCATAATGTAATGGGATGTTTACATGCCTTGGGGCTGTAGAGAAGTGTCATTATATGGAGATGGCACATAATTCTTGAGCCAGGTCGAGGCAGAAAGAAAACAAAGAACATAAAACCTGGCAAGGGCTTGTTGTGGCCTTAGGGCTTATTTTTACCAGTCTGATTGGTTGTTGTTGCTCTATTATGCCATCACTGTTTTTCCCATCACTTGGCACCTACTATTAACATCAAAGAACACTCTACCTACGAGCTAGTTTTCTGTTATTTTTGAAAATGTAATAAGTGGTTGCAAAGGTGAATTGGCCTACAATGGCATGTTTGCACCTCAAAGAAGTGGATAAGCACATGAATTTCCTCTGTATAAAAGACTTTTTGGAGTCCTTTTGGGCAACTCTAACTGTCAAAGTTACATCCATCTTTTGTTTTGTTTTGTTTTGCCACTGACAGACTGAGGTTGTTATTCCAAGTGTCTGACATCATCATGGATACAATTTCTCCGGAGATAGACATTTTGTTAAATAATAAGATCCTATTTGTAACCAGAAACACAAGTCTTGCTCGAGGCAAACTCCTACTCTGAAACCTTGCTAGAGGTGAGTTGTTGCAGGAAAACAAATGTGAAAAGAGTACGAGAGAGGAGTTTAGAGTTAACCAAAAGAAACTGCCAGCAAGAATTCATATCCAGTGTGATGGCTGACTATTTAACTGATT
This sequence comes from Pagrus pagrus, assembly GCF_965226575.1. Classification (NCBI taxonomy): domain Eukaryota; kingdom Metazoa; phylum Chordata; class Actinopteri; order Spariformes; family Sparidae; genus Pagrus; species Pagrus pagrus. The sequence goes on from NC_140198.1 coordinate 9,672,633, forward strand.
TTGACAATCAAGATGAGGCAACAACTGTGTCGACGTAGACTTATCCTTGAATGAGACTTCCATTTCTGATTGCAAAAAGGAAGTGTTTCTTAGACTAACACCCTCAGCCTGTGAGTGGCAAAAACAAGTAATTTTAGTGGATGTAACTTTGAGTCGGAGTTGCCCCAATGGATTACATTGCAGCCATTGCAGCTGTGTCGTGGCTGACAGCTGAGGGGATCTACTGGACCGGTCCTAAAAATTGGTAGGTATGAAACATGTAGATATAGCGCCCAGGTTTAAGATGACGGAGTTACCCTTTAAGTTAATTTTAAAATAATGCATATTTTGCATGCAGAGTCTCTGATTTTTGGTGTAATGAACTTTGTTTAAATAAAGAATCTACCACTTAAATAAACTGATCCTGCAATGGTCCCTCCATCATATGACTTCGTGAAACCGTTTTGATGATTAGGTAATGGAAAGCACCTGTCAGCATTTACCCACTCATTCATCACACTGCTGTTAGATGGACTTAAATTCACTCAGCCTGGTCCTCTGTGACTGAAACATGTGCAACTCCATGAATATTTCATCACCACAAGCATCAACTGGTCCAATGCTGAACATTCCAATGCACGTGTCTCAGACAATCATTGAGTGTTTCCTGTTTTATGTGTCATTGCATTGGTCACTGAATACTAAATGTTCAGGCATTTGGTTGGGATCCACAAAAGTGTGTATGATTTAAGAATGACATTGATGATTCCAACAGAAATCTATCAACAGTACAAAATAATAAACGCTGACATTTAATATTAAGTTCTTTATTTATTTATTATTGTCATAAAAATCAGCCAGTGCACAAAAACAGATCTTGTATGTCCGGTGCCAAGGCAGGCTGGCTGTTACATGAAGGTACATCGTGGCTGCATTGCAGATATGAAATTCATATTCTGTGGCCGAAGCTTGATCTTCCTCCTTCTCCCTGCAACAGGGCCTGAACAGAATGTAATCATGGGAGAAACGGGGGATCAGTCTTCTGCTCTAACCTGCCTCGCCGTATCTCTCTATTCCTCGCTCTATCTGCAACAATTAAAGAAGAGAATCTGATGTTGATATTACTTGAGGTGCCGATAAAAGTAGGTAAATTTCACTAAGAGCCAGATTGATATTTTTCTTTGAAGGCAGAGCACAACCATTGTTGCCTTGGTGACAATTTGAGGCTCCGGAGCAACTGTCACACATCTGTTCTTCAGAAGAGATAAGACAGACAGGATGAACATCTAGTGCGCCTATTGAATATTAATGTTTAGCCAATACACAGTATGAAATTATAAGATCTGGCTGCTAGTGTGTGAAATATACTGTTTCTTTCCAGATGTACTGCGCACAAGCCAAGGGTATTACTGTCAGAAGAAATAAATGCCTTCCACCTTGTCGTTCTGCTGAAATATCACCGTCACTTCAGGTTGTTTCTGTCCTAGAACACACTCAGCAGTTGCTCAAACAAGCACTTTTGGCTTTAAAGCGTGAGGGCTAAAATGAGCTGAAGCCAAGTCTCCAATGTGGAAGGAATTATATAAAGAGAGAGTGTCTAGGCCCCGCTCCCTCTAATATGTCTAATATGCCTCATGCATGCATGTGTCTTAGGGTTTATGGCAGAGAGAGGCAAGTGAGAGTAAAAAAAAAAAAAAAAAAATTAAAGGAAAGAAAAAAGATGACTGACTGAGCGAGTAAGTGGCTGAGCGATCAACCGAGCAATTGAATGAGTAATTCAACAAGAGTGCGAGCCGGGGGGACTGATCAGCCGACTGACTGACAGTGAGACAGCTGACTGATTGTCTGAGTGACTGATGTCCAGGTGAAGCTTTACTGGTTCTTAGCATACTAATCATGACATTGCACGGGCAGGGAGGGAGGGTGAAAGTGAGAGACAGAGAAATGGAAAGAGAGATGGAATAGCAGCAGGTGAGCAGGGGAAGCTGCGCGAGGCTTCGCTGGAGTGCAGTTCCAGGTTGCTCCAGATAAGGCTCAAACAGGAAATTGCAATATGGAGGCACGGCGTCTCAAGTGGAATACTAAGAGACTCTCTGTGTGTCTCTCTCTCTCTCTCCCTCCATAAGTCCTAAGCAGAGGACAGTATGCCATTGAAATCCTTAATGCATTTGCTTTATGATTATTACCATGGCACTAAACTATGTAACAGTCAAATAAAACTGTGTAATTGCTCTAATTATGGAAGCCTTACTTCCCATATGTCTACTGCAGGACATTGCACACAGCCAGCAGGATGTAGTTCAGTAGGGAAATACTAGAACATCACAGGAAAGAACATTTTACAACTATTTATAGATTTCTAACACCACTATTTTGAGTTCGTATTTTAGATTGGTTAATAAACTAAGGCTGAGATAACTTAACATTGTATTTTTTTTCTGTATAAATCTTCCTTTCTGCTTCCATAACGCTTGTGAGGGCTTCAAAGGACACATTCAATTCCAGCAGGTCTCCAGAGCAGCCAGCAGGGGGGAGTGCTGATCTCTCCTAAATGTGACAGAGAAGACTCACACACACATGCACACACACAAAATCATGTATTTGTTCCATAGCTCAATTTGAGAAAGACTATTTGCAACCATATGATACAGTGTAAGCCTTGAACTGGATGTTTTGTATGTTTTTGGGCAGCCTCACCTCCCACAGGGGGAGACTTGGCTCCTGAACTGTGACCACCAAACTATACTGAAACTTCCTGCCGGACTGCTGCATGTCCATCTTTTCAGATGGGCTTTATCGATTCAGAATCACTTTCAGTTTTTGGTCAAGCACAATGTCACACTGGCACTGTGTTGCAGCAAGACCTACATTGGCATACATTGCCCAAACACCACAAATAAGCAACTATAGGTAAACTTAGCATATGGTATATGGTTCTCCAAACTTACCTCGCTCCTCACCCCACCATATATTTACATCCTAAAGATACAAGTGCAGCTAAGACAAGGTGGCACCGAGGGCTTCTGTTTACACACCAGAAATGTTTCACTGCACTGGCTGGGCTGCTATTGTTTTCACTTTGTGAAAAGTCTGTGTGTGTGTCTCTCTCTCCCTCTCTCTCTGTGTGTGTGTGTGTGTGTGTGTGTGTGTGTGTGTGTGTGTTTTATCACTGCAAAATGTGGTCCTGGAGACACCTATTTCAGCAGGAGCTACCACAATAACATTTCGAGTTCTTTGCCTGGTGTATATGTTTCCCTGTCTGTGGACTGGTTTGATCAATGTTAAAGCATCATAATCATGCAAGATGCAGTCACGACACTTTACTGGTGTGTAGTTGAGATTAAAATGATGACTGAGTTCAAAGATGGCTGTGGTCTGAGCAAGGGTAGGGGAGTAGGAAAGGGCCTCTAATTTTTAAAGCAATTATACTTAATCCAGCAACTCAGCTATGATTTGAAAAAAAAGTATATTTCAATTAGATTTAAATGCTTAATTCATTACCAATTTTCATAAAAATTAAAGAATGATATAGTCTTTGTTTGGTTGTCATATTCTGCTCAATGCTTACTGCTTCTGTGATAGTTTGCTTCGAAATGGGGGAAAAGGTTGCCTCTTCAGTTAACCAAGAAGCTAAGCAATGCTAATAATGGTTAGGCAAACAAAGACAGGGCTAAGTGCAGGTGTCTAAGATGGTCAGTCACAGCAGTTCTCCAGGTCAAAGAAGCTGCAGGGCTTGTGACAACACTGCTCCACAGTGCCTCGCCTCACAATCATCTCCATCTGGTCCTTGAAGGCAAACTTGGAGATCTCGTTCTTGGCCCCTGCTGATGCTTCTCTGCAGGCCTGTGGAGGGACGAAACATGATGGGACGGACAGTTGAGGGCAAAAGCCATCATGCTGGTTCAAAGTTGGCACACACAGCTTGAAGGGATCGAACCGAGGCCGGGATCTTGGGATAAATCCAATTCAAACATGCTAATCGGAACTGCTGCTTAGTTCATGGTTTATATACGTTTAAGAGCGCATTTAAGCTGGAGGGTCATGTGAAAAGCTTGTTTAGGACCTTATGAAAAAAAATCCATTCGCCTCGACCAGCAGAGAGGCAGTATGGAGCCACACTGCCACCATGATGGAGAAGACGGACAGACAAAAGAATCACTTTTGTAAAAAGACAAAGATGAAGACAGAATGAATGAGCAAAATAACAGGCCGAGGAGCAGAGGAAGGCTAATGATACAAAACACAGATCAGCAGGGGAACGGACTTTGTCACAACGATCGAGTAAAACAATTCCTCATCCTGTTTTGGCTGAGCATTGTTAGACACGCTTCCTTTGTTTGACTTTCATTTTTTAAATCCAGTCTGATGGAAGACTGAATGGCATAGAGTGGCAAGACTCATGGAACCAATCTACGGCCATTACGCTGTGAGAAGAAGGAGAGCAAAAAAGTTGTCTATTGCAAGTTTAAGGAGTCAAACCATGAATAAATAGCCCCAGACCATTGTTCCTTCTCCACCACACACATGGTGAAACATGATTCATGGCTCTAGACAACACAAACATCACCAAGCTCTTCAGTACAACCCATTTCCACTACATAGGTTTGTCATTGGGGATTACATGGTAGTATGCTTGTTTTTTTTTCAACTAGCAATGGCTCCGGTTGAGGCTGCCACATTCGCAATTGGTGACTCACAAACAAGAGCATGAGCATAAATCCCTTTGCAACAAATGCTTTCCTGAAATCACAATTGGTAAAACAGCATCAAGACCTATATCGACCTGCTTATTTCTGGATTATTTATGGATGGATGGACGGATGGATGGATGGATGGATGGATGGATGGATGGATAATATACAAATCACTTGTACTGATATACAAATTAGTACACCACCATACCTCATCTACATTTGGCACAATAATCCTCAACAATAGCTACTCCTGGCTCTCCTCCAATTCAAGGTGCATACATAACAAAATAATTGAACAAACTGTAGAATCATAAACACTGTTGCACAATATGACATTGTTTATAGTAGCTTATGCAAAACTGGCATAGTTAACACACTGCATATTATGAGCTTGATAGATAGACTTTACTTAGCAAGTCTACTGGCAGTCTCATTAATTTGTAGTCCACAGAGGGAGGGAAGGTTTTTCAATTATCATCTTAGCTGGTTGAAGCGTAAACGGCACAATATTGTGGCAGAGACAATTTTTTGGCTCACTGTGGGTATATGAACTGTTTATTCTTATCAGCGTGTAACTCACCATGAAGTGGATGGAGATCGAGTGCTATCCATCCATCTCCACGGACCCCAGATCCATCAGAGTGACAAAGTCTGGGCAGCCACATCAAACATGACACTGTCATATTCTAAGTGACAGCACATCCTAAGGTAGACACATTTCCATACAAAAGGTTGCACACTGGGTTTTTGGCAACTTGAGGGACACCTATAAAAAGATTACACAGGGAAGAGTCAACAATTTTCATATATATAGAAAAGTAACATGAGGAATATGACAAGGAACGCCGTGTGATAATTGCATTAAGAGACTGGAATTTTCATGTCTCTTGTTCAGTCATGATAACATTAAGATAAAACATTTGGGGAGCTGGGGAGTGATTAATAATTTAATCGACTTTGTGATGGGGAGATAGATTCCTATAGGTAAGAGGAAGCACATAATAACACCTGACTTAAAGGAGACGTATTATGCTCATTTTCAGGTTCATAATTTTTTTTTTAGTTACTACTAGAATAGGTTTACATTCTTTAGTGCTCAAAAAAACACATTGTTTTTTTTCATACTGTCCTGTATTACTGTAGCTCTGTTTTAGCTCCTGTCTCTTTAAGGTCCCCTGGCCGACCCGTATATGCTGTCTTCTCCTCTGATTGGTCGGCTCACATGCCTGACCCGTCACTGCTAACAGCAAAGTAGCTGTGCTAAATCAATTATTCCGTGCCAGACTAGCCACTAGGCTTAAATCATGCAAATACGTGACGTGTTGATGTAGTGTGATGTCACAAAGTCACAGAATTAAAGGTGACACTCCTGACGAGGCGTTTCAGGAGCAGTGTTTGCTGTGGGAGAGAGGAGCTTCTCTTGATGCTTACATTGACCTTTTTTACGTTTAAGATAAGGAAAATGTTTTTAAAAAGCATGAAAAGGTCTCCCTTAATATTAACTAAGCCAGCTCGGGGATGTTACTACCTACAGAGGTGAAAATTATATCTTCTCTTAATCAGACCTCGGCTGTGTGGTTCGAAGGAAGTCCACCGTAGCTCAGGCAGGGGTCCATCGTGCCGGTTAGCTGATGGCACAGAGCTTGGCGATCCCTTGGAGCTCTCAGTAAGCTGAGAACGGCTGAGTCTTTGTCATTCAGGCAGGCAAAGTCATTGGCAGGATGTTGGTGGTGAAAGCAGCTTTTAGGTTGTGTGTTGAGTCATGGCGTGGCAGTATCCTCATGTAAACCTTTCTCTGCTTTTTGCAAACACTGCCCCTGCACTGCCCCATATGTACCTTCTAAGGTTTTTGCCTTGTTCACACAAAGAGATTGATATATTGAGTGCACCTGACTTTTATAGCAAGAAGAGCCTGTCTGTCTCCTTGTGTTGAGGTATTCTAGGTTGCAGTCCATGTGGATTACCTATCACATGCAGGATGAGTGCATGAGCTCCATGTCAGTTCCCTTGGTAGCAGTGGGAAGTACGGACTCCTTGGCTTGATCTTCTCTTTCTTACTGATTCTTCTCAACTTGTTGCCCTCCTGGGGGGCCTGGATGTTGTAAATGAAACTTTGTTGCTAGCCCGATCTAAGTTAAAAACTCTGGTACGGGTAGAAGGTTGCATCATCTATTTCATTGTAAGCCCAGCAGGTGAATTTCAGGGGTTCTGGTGAGACTCAGCAGGAGTTTAAAATCTGAAATAGTTATCTTGCAAAGGTGTTCAGAATGTGGGATGTAGTGGTGGAAACAAACTTATCGAAGCAGAGAACAGATTTTTTTTTTTTTATAGTAGTAGCAGGGGCAGCAGTGATAGTAACAGAACCTTTCCTTTTCTGATTAATTAGGTTGCAAACATTATGTCCCTATGGTAGTTTGGATTTGGTTGTGGCAGGAAAATGAATTCATGCTGTCGCTTGGCAGGGACTATAAATAAAATCCCTCTCAGCAATGGCAGTTAGGAACATCTGTGTCCCCTCCATCCAAAGCAACAGGGAAGACATAGATGCCAGCTAAGTAAATGATGTAATTGACTGCATTTACATGTCGCTTTTCTGCCATAGTGGACAAAGTACAAGGCCCAATTCAGTGTTTGAGTCAGTATTAGTCTTGCTCAAGGGTACTTCAACATGTGGGCACAAAGCTTGCAATTAATGGACGACCTGCTCTACCGCCTGAGCCACAACATCTGCACATTATGTCTCATGCTCCTCATAGTGAGGAAGATAAGTCACCTTGCTAGAGGTGTTGCTGCCAGCACGGTATAGGTCCTTTTGGAGTAATGCAAATTTAGCTAGGCTTGACTCCCCTCAAGTGATGGCATACAAAAGCCCTCCTTGGTGCCCTGATATCTCCGTAAGACTTGTTGGCCTCCATTTCAGATTCAATACAAAGCCTTCAGTGGCTCAAGGGAGAACAAGCAAGACTGACTTCCAAGCTCCTTAGCCCACAAAGGTATGACACAGTATCAGTCATCATACCTCAGAAGTACAGAAGCAGTGATTTGATGCTGCTGTACAGAGGTTAAGCTCCATTGTTAAGCTCACTGTGTTAGTTAAGGACAGTACCACTTGCTGCACTCTGCACACAATGGATTATACCAGCTTTTCAGTAAGCATTAACAAATTAAACAAAGTTTGCTTTGTAATCTCAAGTTTAGTGATAAGACCAAAGACACATATTGTGACATTTATTATCTCAGCTGTAGAAATACCTGTTTTTGCCTACAGGGTTTGTGTGTGTGTGTGTGTGTGTGTGTGTGTGTGTGTGTGTGTGTGTGTGTGTGTAAGACACTATATGTGCATCTCAGATGAGATAACAAAAGCCAGAGCATCTTTATACTAAGCAGCATTGCAAGGACTCTTGAGAGAACTGAAGAGAATGACTGTCCTGACTGTGTCATCTGAAGGTGACTAACTGGATTACTTGAAAAAAATCTTTCTCGTTATCATTGTGTGGTTGAAATATTAAATGTAGCTTTCCACAAGGAACACTCAACCTTAAATTTTTTTTTGTTGACATGACTACCTGACTAATGTGAAGTGAGACAGGGCCACGGGAAGGAAGGCTAAATGTTTGCAGTGTGCATTTAATGGATATGTTTCAACTTTACATCTGCTATGTTGAAACTTTAGTTCTTTCAATATTCATTTTTATGTTGTGACAACCCGTGCTTAGGGTTCGGCACAAAAAACACTTGGTTAGGTTCAGGGTTAGTTCATGTTTAACTGCTTCTGTTGCGTGTGCAAACACGGCTGGAAGTTTTCCTGACACCTTGTTAAAAATATCCAGTGGTTGAGCGCTTATAAATATTGAAACACTATCTCAAACCCCCACATCCTTTTGAAAGTCAGCTCATGTGCACGTCTGCATGTGATATGATAAATATTAAACACAAAATTTAATGTATCCCAAGTTTGCAAATGTACAATACCTTTTTTTTTTCTCCCCCGGTTACTACAGTACTGTCCATGCAGTGTCACTTCATACCAGAGAGTGATATTTGCTGCAAGCCGTGACACTTTCGCTGTGATATTTTCTTTCATCAATCTAATCTAGGATTGTCTTTGCACCTGGAAGTCTCTGCATTCAAATTCCACATGAACACAAGTGGAGGGAAAAGGTCACAACACAGTGTGCATCTCATGTTTAAGATTCTCCATTTCTGTGATATTTATAGTGCATTTCATGACCTTTTTGAAAGCTACCTTGTTTGTATACTGGTCATGGCGATCTTGCATATTTCCCTTCCCCTGGGCAGCAAAGAATTAATTCACAATGAACCTGCAAGGGCTTGTCTGAGTAGTACAAAGACTGAGGTTTGACGCAAAAACGAATGGCTTACGACTTTAACCAAAACTTGTTTGGCCCTGAATGAAAAGTTTCTACCTTCATACTTCATGTTCTGTCATTGAGGGCGTTAATGACAGCTAGAGAACTGAAGACAGGGGGCGAAAAGAAAGCCAACAATTGTTATTTCACCCACAACCAAGATGCACTTAGCACTTAGCACTCATAATCAGTTTCCATGGTTCTGTTCTGTAACAGTGATTACTGTAAAAGCTTTGTGCACAGTATATACATTATGATTTATTGGACTGTCATTTTAAAGCTACTTTTAGCACGATACAAAGGACACTTTACTTCCACCAGACACTCCTCTGTTGTCTATCTGGTTAGTCCCATGAGTTCTTGTGTTAACAGAGCAGAAAGAATGCTATGCTGTGCACTTGAAGACTGCAATAGATTTACTCACGTGTGACATTTTTAAGGCAATTAGTTGACATCTGTCCAGAGCGATGAGTGTGCGAGCAGCAGGAGTTCACTGATTTCTTCATAATGATAGTGAAAGTAGCTGCAGCATGGATTGAGTGAGCCACTGATTACAGAAGCCAAAGTAAGGTTGATTTTGGTAAGTCTCTGCTTTGTTAAATATGAAGTCTGCAGATTGTTATTCTCAAAGGGACACTGCAACGCTATCTTTAAAGACAACACCAACCCAATTCTCTCCTCAAAAGCCAAGTGCATCCATAAATGAATATAGGCAATTTGTTGTTCTGATGAGCCTGGGGTGTACTGGGAACTCTGGGAAGCATCTGCAGTTCTCATTCAGAACACAATCCTCATTTCATTACGCAGTGTTCAGTGGCACTGCTGTGACACAACTCCCTAAGTCATTTTGATTCCAAATGGATACCATGCAGTAATGTTGCAATTATTTAGGAACACGGTGTTTGACTGCTTTAACACATCTCTCCAAACATCATACATAGACACAAATCTACAAAAAAAAAACAATTCAAAGACAATTGAACGTCTTCTGCAATATCAACAACCAGCTCTAAAATCGACTGAAAGTGGTACAGCAGCAATGAAAAGCGCACAGGTCTGCAAGCAGCTGAGGGTTGATTTAAATGTATTGCTTGTTGCAAAGCGATTTGATACCATCACGCATTCCCTGAATTGCTGGAGCATACCAGAAGGCTACTGAATAATTATGTGACATCATACAGGAATGGAAGTGCAAACCGCTCAAGACTCAGTAATTGTATAATGCAGTCTCGGATGCAAAAGGATCAATTAATAACCTAATTTGTAATACGAGTCTGATCGTCGACCCTGCCTCCACCTGTGCTGTTCTGGAGCAATCCCACCTCATAGCTAGACACATTTATAAGCTAGCTAGAGGGTTAAAACATAGGTAGTCCTGATAAAATTATGGCTAGCTTATATAAATATTGAGCCATATGGCTGTTATAACAGGCCACAACATTTCTGAATGCTTTGTTTGCCATTCAAGAGAAGGATGCAGGTGAGCTCGACTAGCTTTTTTGTCATCAGCTTTAATAAACTGTGTGGCTCGGCCATCCAGCACTTAAATAAATGTGTCCCTGTGCTTGTGCTGCTATCTTATCATGTAACACCATCAAACAGTCTTGTTAGCCAGGAGATGGCTGACTGGTAACGTTAGCTGTTGTCTAACGGAAGGGACACAAGTTATCAAATATGTTGTTCTACCTTAAATATGGCCCGATGTCCCTCTGGATTTTCATTATTCATCACCTTTTTAGTTGCTGATCAATCAGAGATCGGGGAAATTATAACAATTTGTCAGATTGTCTTGTCTCGCCTCGCTGTCAGACGCTGGGTTAACATACACTGTCCTCAACGAAAAGTCCCTCCATATGTAGCACACCATGCTGAAGCATCCATATTTCTACTCTCTATCCAGATGCTACCCTGAATGCAATGGCACTTTCAGAGCCTTCATAACGGGGATACTGTGTTCTTTTGAGTTATGTGCAAAGAAAAAGAAATGAGAGTAGGACTGCCAAGAGCATTGCTGTCAATTATGGATCGGAGCAAAATGGCTCTCTACTTCAAGTGACAGCAAATGAAAAGTCCCGAGGTAGCTTATTAAACAGCTCTAAAAGCAAAGACACAATTAACCTTTGGCACTTTGGAGGTGGTCGTTAAATTGCACATAACATTGCTCGCAGGCATGATAGCAGATTAAAGGCCCTTTTGTATAGTAAAGCTCGGGCTACAGTCATCAGATGTAACAGTCGAGACATTAACACAGAAACATGCTGTCAAAGTGCTGAACAAGCTGGATTCAACTCAGGTGGCGTCTGATAAATCTTTAGAAAGCGTTTGCGCAACATATGTTCGTATCTATTTGACATTTCTTCTGTTCAAGTAGAAAGGTTAATTAGGCTTTGTCTCATGATAGATCTCTTCCTGTTTCCCAACCAGAGCGTGAAGCTTCATATACAGATACGTACATATACTGGCCCTTATCAGCGTGCTGTGCCTTAATGCCCACGATACAGACTGCTAGTCAAGCGGAGATATTTTTTTCATTAGCAGGCAGAGCACAAACAGTAAAAGATCAACCCGCAGACATGTATGGAAATAAAAAAATAAATGTGCATGTAGTGTACAGGCCAGATAATCATAATGGATTCAGTTCATTACAAACCAATTTAAACATAAGACACAATTACAAATATGGTCACTAGCATGGAGACACAAAATGTCCCTGGGTTACGACTTGCATCAGAGGTAGAGCCATTTCACTGAGCTTTCCATGTGATTGTGTTCAGTGCACCATGAATGAAATGCACTATTTAATTTGTAAAGTAGTGCATATACCTTAGGGGGCTTGGTGCGTAATAACATAGCCGTCTAAGATGGCCAACTGATTAAACAATTTGCTTTATACACTAGCAACTTATTAATATAGATAGCTGGATGATAGCTGTGTTTTCATTTAGTTCAGGGTGTGCAGTACAGCACTACATACATAAGTAAGACCTCCATTTTGAAATTGCGAGCACCAGCTAGGGTAATTCTTTCAGGCAGTCCATTCGCCATCAGTCCAAAAATTAATTACTTTAAGCATCGGTTGGCAAGTTATAGACACCACAGAGATGAAAAGACAAACTTTTAATAGTGAATGGCAAATATGTGGAGAAGTAGTGTCACTTCTCCTGGTGTTACCTGCCAGCCATTGAGATAATATTTCTACATTACATGTCATATTACGTTACGATTACATATGACCTGACTTGTATGTCAAAGGACGGTGGTGGCGTCGGAACATTTTGCAGCAGAAAACTGGTTATTTTTAACATTTTCAGACGTGTTTGTGGCAACAGAACCAGGTAAACCAAAATATGATATTTTCCTAACCCTAGCCAAGTGGTTTTTGGACCTAAACCTAACCAGACCACAAACACGCATTGTCACAACATACAATTTAAATTTGAAACACAAAGAAACATCAAGTTTCACCATATCTATAGTTTGCAAACATACATTGCCAACATTTGTTCTGCTGATAGGGTTGTGTCTGCTGCATACCTGTACAGCATTCTCACTATTAAATACAAAGTATGACCCTTTTTGCCACATGTTTTAGACTCTCAGGAGATTATTACAACTGATTATTCTGACATAAGAAAGGAGAATCACCCCTTTTGTACATTTTGTACTTTATGTTCTTCCCTCCCACAAACAGTCCAGAGGCTGTTGCCTTTTCACTGTCGGAACACATTTTCTGAAATTGGAAGAAAAATCAAATATTAATCGAAGCTGGAACATTCTCAGCCTTATTTATGTCAAAAATTGCATTCTGATGCGCATTTGAATCAGTACTCGATGAATGATTTAGATGTGTGGGCCGAATGATACCAAAAATTTCCTTCACGCACATTAGATTTCAAAGTGGGGTGGGAAGAAAACAAGTGTTTTTCACTTTTATATAATAGCAAGTGGTCAAATTGCACTGCATCACCTGATTTGCATGATCACAGCACCAAACTTTGGAGCCACATTGTTAATTTCTTAATCAAGACGACCTTTTCCGTTACAGACGTATATAAACTTTATTTAAACGTCTTCTACGTTTTTCACTGACACAATTTCCTGCAACATGTGATGGGCATTTGTCATTGGCATTTGTCACTGCTGCTGAGATTGCAAGTGGAGGACACAATAGGCCTACAGTATGTGCCTCTTTTCTCTCCTCTCATCCTGGCTCCTGTGTGCTTGCAACACAATTAATTCCAGCAGTGTCCTGTCTGTTGCAATCAAAGCTTACTTCAGTGATGTGCATGGTTTAAGATGTAATTACCCTTAGAGGTAGGAAGGTGTATGTGTGTTTATGTGTGTTTGCCTGAGATGGGAAAAGAAAAAGTAGTGACTATCCCACCAACGGCGTTCAAATGAACCGATAAGTGTGTAAAGTCACAATAAATGTCACAGGAGAACATTTAGCATACACTTCAGCTGTTTGTAGACCACTACAGAATAATTTTGGACGCGTAAGAAGAAAACAGAGTCCAGGAATTAAATTACCTCACATTCCAGCCTCTGTATTGGGCAAGCATTCAAGGTTGCCCTCTCTGATTCCACTGAATAACTTCCTCATATTGATTCAGGAACCATAAACCTGTCTCTTGAAATCGTTGTACAGACCCATGGTGGCAAACAGCAATAAGGTTGCTAGAGGAGCGTTACATTGCTATGAACTGTTGTGTACATCGGTGCATACACGCCGAACAAAACACAATACATCACAAGAGGGGCCTGACAACAGAACCCCTGGGGCCTCAAAACATTGTTTAAGCAAACTACTGTTATTGAGTTTCACAGTGCTGTCATCCATATAATTCTTCACTGTTTCTTTGCCACCTAGGCTTTTCTTTAATACAGGGTATTGTGAAGTGTATAATCCAAAGTCATAATGCCATATGCTTCAGTACAGTGGCAAAACTCATACATATTAAGAAGAAAAACAACAATTTTGTTCCTTATCGCTGTTGTTGTTGCTCCTTTTCAGTTAGCAACTTCTGACTGAATCTTTCAATCACTGCGTTCAACTGGATCAATGTAGTTTGCATTTAAGTACATACAATTAGAGGTCTTTATCTGTCCTTTTGGTTTGTTGTGAGCAAGACCTGTCCCAGGATGCATGGTTGGATGATTGCATGGTTCTGACTGAGCAGTTAATTGTCTTCTTCTGGTTGTGGTTACTCAAATAGTCCTTGCTCAAAGCTCTTTAGCTCGCTTCAGTGTCGCTGTCTTTACCAACAGTTTACACATCACTACATCATACTGTATGTCTGGTTAACTGTCCAGGTACTAAATTTCACATTGTAAATTACATGCACATGTGTTTTTCTCACATCTTTTACAATATAAAGGCTCAGTCAAGGTATGCTACTAAATGTGTCTTCTTTGCTAATGTAGCCCTATCACAGACCATTTACGTAAAAAGGTTGTAATGGTGGTGTACATTTCCATTTCTGATTGGACTGGAACCGTGTACCACATTTGACCATGACTTTGTAGATAAAACCTTTTCACTTTTTATACTGCATACATTATAAGGCCATTATTTCATAAAATGTCTACCTGTGTGCAGGGAGGGGGGGTTTCCTCTGGTGTATTAAAGTTTCTTCTCACAGGCCAAGGTCAAATTTGCAAAATTACCCTACTTCTCACTTGATTTTCTACCTCAGTAATCAGTTTCTTATGAGTTTATGGTCTAAAGTTTGAAAGTCTGCTTCAGTACAGATTGATGATCATTTTGTAAATTATGTTCTCATTTATAACTGAAATGCTTTCGGGCATAGCTACCTTGTGATTGACATGTCGCTACCACTGCCTGTCCTCGGGTTCAATTCAATCAGGAGATCCTCCTCAGCTCCACCCTCTCATTCATATATCGTCACTTCTGCTAATAAAAAACAAGATGGCGATGGCTGTAATGCCAAACTTGAGGCTTTGAAGTGGTCTTCTATGTCACGGTGTGTTTGCCTGTTGGCCCCATGATAGATTGAGACCTGTGCCAAGTGATACAGCTATTTTACATGATACTGCAGAGTGTATATGAACTGTGCACATCGCTGTACAAAGTGACTCTTGGCCTGGGCTCCAGAGTGAGTCATGTATTAGTCATGTCCTTGCACTGTGCTGCACTGGGTTGAAAAGTTGTGTTGTGCGGCTGTGAGTTGAAAGGCAGTGAGAGCCCTTGAGCAGGAAATGCTGTAATAGATACGGGAGTGTGCTGGGCCCAAACACAATGCTGCTGTCATGGTGTGTCCGTGTGTGTACTTGTGTCTATCTGTGCACATGTTTTTGTGTCCTTGTATGTGTCTGCTTTCTTGGCAGAGACCAGCTGCTCACAGCAGCAACATCGATGGCTGTAGGCATGTAATTCTTCACATCAGCAGTTCTTACGGATGGAAAATGGAAATGAAAAAAGCCCCTGGAATAACATTTGTCTCGCATCACATTTGGGTGTGTATCCTTATATACAAATATTTCAAAAGTGTATTTTTAGGACTGGTTTCAGCTGTGAATGTAAATGTGAGTTCTTGCTATAGCTTTACACCTCTGCCTTTCTACATCCCTTCTCTGTCACGTTGATAATGATGTACTGTGAGGTGACGAGTGCTGTGATAATGAACTGCAGAATATCTCGCTGGCACTGCTTTGAATACTCATATCAGTGTGTGTTGATTTTCAAATATAGTCATTTGTATTCAACAGAAAAGGCTCAAAACAGAGCCAGAATCTTTTGAGTATTAAACACTTCCCTCGACTTGAGAATGAAGGTTTGCAGTTTGTTCTTGTGTGGAGAGGACAGGGATCATAATGGGCTCAGGGAAACCCAACATGTCCTCATTCCTAAATGACTGATTAGGTCAATTGCCTGACTACCTCCTTTGCTGCTGTAATAATTACAATGGCCACTGGAGGTAGCTGCCTAACAAGAAACGGGTCGTAATAAGCTGCTTTCACAGTCGACCTATATGGTTGTTTTTATAATGAGGATAGCCTGCCACAACCTCTCTGTTGCCAAAGCTGATTCTTGACCTGTCTGATCAGCTTTTCTGAGCTTTACTAGCTTTAGCACAGAGAATAATTAAAATATGGAGCTCAAAGTCATGTCTTTAATCAGCATTCTGATCCAACTGTCTAGGGGCCCATTTTCATGACGAGTGACAAGTCCTGTCTGATCTATTATATGATTGGTTGCCTGATAAAGACCAATGGTGACGTCCCCAGAGCCTTTGTGGAAAATTCAGAGGTTTCAACTTGATGTGCTCGGGGCGCCACGCAACAAAGACTCTGGCATTCAGAAAAAAATGTTCAATGCTTAATGCTCAAGAAACAGCTATGTAAAGTCAGGGATGCTTTGAACTGCAGCTGAGAGTCAGAAAAACATGAAGTCCAATGACAAGCACTATTACTGTAGTATATCCCATGAACTGGTTTTGTAGACCAGCATTTACAAGAATCTATTCCTGGCCTTGATTTTGCAGGCTTGTTTGGTGCAATATCCATTTGGATTTATGCCAAATATTAACTGGATGGGTCCAATATTTACTGTTGCTATCTTATGTTATCTTTGGTTTGAATGTCCACCAAGATTTTTAAACAAAAGTTATGTACATTGACTCTTTCCTGATACAGACAGGATATTAGAGTATCTCATCTCTGATTGAGCAGCAATCAGTCCTTCCTCATATGCAGTGTTGTTTTCTCCTTACCTCCACAAGTCCTTCGTGGGTTGGTTGATGCTTTGTATGCAAGGGAGGACACCGAGATTCTGTTTCAACAAAATAATAAAATATTTACAGGAGAAGAGCCACAAGGCAGCCTAAAAAACAGTATAACTTCTTCACAAATGTCCCTAGGAATGTAGAGTTAACATACTGCCTTACTTTCACTTATTCTTAGATTATTCATTTAAATATTTGAACTATTTTTTGAATCACCGATTTGTTATAACCAGTTATATTCAGCAGCTCCTCTAAATCTTAAGCTGAGGTGAAGGCACACGGTCACCAGAGGATCATTTTTAAAATTATACTTTTGTTCAGAGATTATCTGAAAGAATAAAATGATTTCCACTGCGTTTCACTCTGGCCAGGGGCTCATCATTTACAAGAATAAGCACTTCATTGAATTTGGCTGAATTATTTTCATCAACATCTGTCTCAGACACCCAATTTCAGAATAACATCAACTTTTGGCATTTCATCGAGGGGTATTTGTATTGCACCCTTGTGTGAATTTTTTTTCTACCTCACCCGTGGCTCCTTCCCCACAAATAAAAGAAAAGCAAGAAAGATGGTGCATGGCTAAGCATTGTAAATTGGAGCCTGACCATTTGTGCAAAACCCAAGCAATTATCTTTCCAGGTGAGTAGGTGATCAGCAGCGTAATGTGATAATTAGGTAACTGCAGTGGAAGTGTGCTGCATTTCCTAAAAAGGGGTAGTTAAAGTTACAACCGTCTTATTTCATAAAGCACCAACTCTTCATGAGTCTCACTGTGTGAGGAATAATATCTGCTGGTGAGCCTCTCAACACAAAGCAAATATTCAAAGTAGAGTGCCTGCTGCTTTTGTCTCAAAATCCTGCACAAACAAATTACAGCCAAACAATGATTTTGATTAAAACATTTTTTCTTTGCTCATGTTGTTCCTTAAATGATTTGTTTTTGTAGACAGGACAACACATCTTTTCCTAAAAAACTGAATTGATTGATTTCTAGTGACTCCCAAAACAACATGTATAACATAACTGCTGCAGCGTACCGACAGGCTAACTGGATGTAACGTATGTAACTTTGCTACATGAGTTAGACTAACTCACAATGACTATGAAAAACAGTGCGCCCCCCCAGGGTTTAAAATCCTGCGTTCATTTAGCTGTTTTTGTGACCTGACTTCCTTCTTTGCTGAGATAGTAAATACTACAGCCACCAGAGGCAGCCTCACCTCAGACTTCTGTGGATATATTTCCTCAAAGGATCCGTGTTTGGTCTTGTATTGCCACGGTTTCACAACATATGAGATACAATGGTTGGTACCGTCTGCCGAAAGAATGAACTTACTGTATATTGGTCTGTCCATTCATTTTTCAAAGTTCTACTTTCTGTGTCAACTTGATTTGATTGGCTCATTTCAGTCACACTATTGGTAAACGATCACTGTATTAACTGGATTAGCTGCGCCTGCAGTTTGTAGTGGTGACTGCTGGGAGAAAAAATAAATCAATGTTCTGTGAAGATTACTGCATTTTCTTATTCATTTATCAGAAATTGATCACGGGTCTGGATAGCATCGCCACTCGGTCTGTGACCGGACTGCGGTCCGCCAGTTGGTGATGCATGACCTACATGGTTGTTTTTCTGGTAAGCAAGAGTTGGACAGGATGAGGGAACACCTTCCACAACCAGGCTCCTTCATGCCAGCTGGTGTTCTTACTAGCAGGCAAAATGGTGTTGGGACACTCCTGGGCAGCCTCAAGCTGCAGTGTGGGTGGGCAATAACTCACACATGATTGGTTAGCATAAACAAGTAGAGCGCTCGGGGGGTTAGTCAAGAGTCCCAGAAAAGTAATCAGCTGATAAGAGAGAGGAGCAGAAGAGAGGCGAGGCTGTAATGTTGTTTAGTCTTTGGTCCATTTTTGGATGTTGTTTTGATGTAACATGATAAAGTCTCACCCCTCATGCATCCGACAGCCATTACAAAAGAGCCAGAAATGTGTTGGCACTTTCATCAGGTACACAGAAACGGTTCTGACTCGGCCACAGAGTGAAAACTGCTGTGTCTGGGAAAGGAAACTGGGCATGACATTGACTATGCCACAATCAATCTAATTTGAGTCTCACTGTGGTGCAGAGTATACAGTGAGTTTTATCTGGAGTCAGTGGCAAGTGGCTCAAAGTATCACTGCCTCCTGTCCGACACAAATGAATTGCTTTCACTTATGGCTTGGCAGTCCAGAAATAAGGTCTGTACTGCTGCACTTGTTGCTATATCCTCCGAAAGATGTGTCATGTTCCGTGTTCCAGGAACTGGACAAAAGGTTGAGACTACACATGAACTTAGAGTTTTTAACAAAAATAATTTATTAATGAATTCAAGAAAACCCAAACCAACACAAAAAACTAAACAAAGAAACAAAGGCCCCAAAAACCCCCACAGGTTGTGCTGGAGGTCCAACCCGGCCGGAGTGCAGAGAGAGAGTGTGGCTTCCCAGAGCTGAGCCTTTCTGCTCTGGCCTGGTGGCCACACCCCACCAGGTGTCAGTCATCAAGCCTGATGAGCTGGCTGCAGGCTCTGGAGACTCCTCCAGCCATCACACCCCCCCTGTCCAAGACAGAGGTACCACATCTGACCTCTGACCCAACACTCCCAAACCCAATGACTCCGCAACTTTGGATCCAGAAGAAGCATCTTTAAGAGCACATACGGACGGGAGCACGGCCTGGATAGAAGCAGAGAGACAAGTACATAAGAAAACATATTATGACAAAGGAGCACGTGATAAAGTATCTGCCACCAGGTTATCCCTGCCCTTAATGTGACGGATGTCCAAATGACAGGGCTGCAAAAACAAGGCCCACCGCATCAACCTCTGATTCGGATTCTGCAACGAACGTAAAAAGGTTAGGGGGTTGTGGTCAGTGTAAACGATCAACAAAGAACCTGACCCAACATAAACATCAAAATGTTGGAGGGCCATGACCAATGCAAGGGCTTCCTTCTCGATAACTGAAGAGTTACGCTGGTAACTTTTAAACTTCTTAGAGAAGTAACTGACAGGTTTCTCAACCCCCCTCTCATCCACCTGTAATAACACAGCCCCAGCTCCAGCATCACTTGCATCCATCTGCAACTTAAAGGGGCGGTCCAACCGGGGAGCAGCAAGCACTAGAGCTGATGACAGCAGGTCCTTCAACTGGTTAAATGCCTGTTGACAGATGTGAGACCAGACATATTTAACATCACCTTTTAACAAATCAGTCAGTCTTTCAATGCACGTGCAATACGCAGAAGGCCCAGGATGAGATCTGGCTGGTTTAAAGGATCACTTCTGGTCTTTGCCGTGACCGCCGCTGTGTTTTACCTCAGCTCCATTAAAAGAGAAGTCAAAACCAGCGTGGAGAAAATTCAGAGGGCCCACAGCAATGACTCCATCAGGGGTCAGGGAATACTCAAGAGGATGGACAAGATGGAGGTACACATCAACAAGCTGGTAAATGTGCTGAATAAACTTGAAAAGAGGGAACCAGCAGCGCCACAGGCGATGGCAGAGGTGAAGAAGGAGGGGAAGGTGGTGAGGAAGCTGTAACCGAACTCAGCTCTGTTCAGTAAGTGGGGAGACGAGCTGTCAGAAGAGGAGCAGAAGGAGGCCGAGAGGTTGTTTCAGAGATACGGCTACAACGCCTTCCTGAGTGACAGGCTTCCCCTCAACAGAGAGATCCCTGACACCAGGCCACGCAGGTGTGCTGAGAAAAAGTACCCAGAGGATCTTCCTACGATCAGCGTTGTGTTGATCTACCTGGACGAAGCTCTTTCTGTCATCAAGAGGGCCGTCTGCAGCATCATAGACAAGACACCAGCTCAGCTCCTGAGGGATATCATACTGGTGGACGATCACAGCAGTAACGAGGATTTGAAGGAGAGCCTGGATGAATACATCAACAACATCCACGCGGAGCATCCAGGCCTGGTGAAGAAAGTCCGGCACTCGGAGCAGCTTGGCCTCACTCAGGCCAGACTGTCGGGATGGAAGGCTGCTGAAGGGGACGTGGTGGCCATCTTGGACGTTCACATAGAAGTCCATGTGCAATGGGCAGAGCCATTGCTAGCTCGCATCAAGGAGGACCGGACAGTGATTCTGACACCAGTGTTTGACAACATCAGATTTTATGACTTGACAGTGAATCCCTACATTGCTGTGGCAGATGCCTTTGACTGGGCTCTGTGGTGCATGTACGAGTCCTTCAGACCGGAGTGGTACGATTTAAAGGACGAAACACAACCTGCCAAGAGCCCGTCCATCATGGGGATTCTCGTGGCTGATCACAAGCCTCGATGGTGGAATGAAAATATACGGTGGTGAAAATGTGGAGCTCGGCATCCGGGTGTGGCTATGTGGAGGAAGCATAGAAGTCATACCTTGCTCTAAAATTGCCCACATTGAACGGCTCAAAAAGCCTTATCTTCCAGACTTGAGCATAACGATGAAACGTAATGCGCTGAGGGTGGCGGAGGTGTGGCTGGATGAATATAAGTGCAACGTCAACATTGCCTGGAACCTTCCCCTGGAGAATCATGGGATAGACATCGGGGATGTGTCTGAGAGGAAAAAACAGAGAGAGGCTGAATTGCAAGCCTTTTAAGTGGTATCTGGGTAACGTTTACCCCCTGCTGGACCCTCTGAAAAACCTGCTAGGCTATGGAGCGCTAATTAATGACCTGAGGCCAGAAGTCTGTATCGACCAAGGCCCAATTCCTGGAAACACACCCATTGTATATGGCTGCCATCACTTCGGACCACAGCACTGTTATTATCGCACTGATGGACAACTGTACATCGGAGGAATAAAATCTCATAAGTACAACAGTAACCGCTGTCTGGTGGACCCCGGCACTGGAGTCGACCCGGGAGTGTACGAGTGCAAAGAAACCCAGAAGAAGAAGTTCCATATGCTGTGGGACTTTAAACAGAATGGACCGATCCAGAACAAAGAAACAAAGGCCCCAAAAACCCCCACAGGTTGTGCTGGAGGTCCAACCCGGCCGGAGTGCAGAGAGAGAGTGTGGCTTCCCAGAGCTGAGCCTTTCTGCTCTGGCCTGGTGGCCACACCCCACCAGGTGCCAGTCATCAAGCCTGATGAGCTGGCTGCAGGCTCTGGAGACTCCTCCAGCCATCACAGATGAAAAAGTGTCTCGTCACCCCGCAGTGTGAAGGATTTATGAAGTCATTCAAATCAAATGCATCCGAACGCTTTCAAAGGAGACACATGAAAGAGCAGGGTGATAATCAAAGAAAGCAGCGTGGTCATCCCTTAACCATATCTCAGTATAAAACCAATTGGAGTTCTGTTCCCCTGTTTGTTTTAAAGTGCTGGAACAGTCAGTCCCATTTAAAGGCAGGGACAGATGATTGCAACGCCACCTGCACAGAGTGTGGAGAGGACTATTTACCAACGTCAGGTTCCATTTGCCTCATGGGCACCGCGGGCAGGTTACCAGGACAGCTGACCTCAATAGTCAAACGGAGGGTGCAGCGAGAACGGCTGCTTGTTGACTGGTGGAGCAGATCGCTACAAGTGGGTGAGCACACATCGTTTGATAAACACACACGGAGACGATCGCAGGCACAGGCCTGCTCGTGCAAATATTTGAGTGTGAACCAAGGACATGCTGCTGAATGTTAAAATGCACAGAGGCGAAATTAATTCCCTCCCTCTTCAGTTTTATCTGTCTGCACAGCACAGTCACACAAGAGCACACAAAGTCCACAGAAATTAACACATTCATACATTCACACACGCACACACACACACACACACAGCAGAACACTTTCATTACTTGAGTTTTGAGTTAATGGTAGGACGTCGCTCGACAGAAGTGACATTTGGATGGAAGTACATTTTACTTTCATGTCGCACACCTGGAGAATTTGACGTCGCGTCGTCTGATTCTGTCACACTGTGTGATTGGGTAGTCACGTTTCATATCACACGTCACATCACATATCCTCCGGCTGGAGGATAGTGTCTGGTTACCATAGAGACGACAGAAACCATTCGAACACTGCGGTGTTCTTTTAATTCCTGTTGAGCATCCTTAACATTAATCAGGCATCAAGCTATATCTCACAGCAAAATCTTCTCCATTCACCGGAGCGGGTGATAGTTGTTGATTAGTATATCTCTCTTCTATTAGGATAAAAACAAAACAATTATGTAATATATACTTTCTGGTTGATTTGGTGTCACAACTGGTGGTAAAAGTCAGTGACTTTGAATACCCCATGTCCAAGTTGAGTTGATGATAACATTTTACTTGACAATTGGGGGCAGCAAAGATGCATGAGCTACAGTTAACTATTGGAAGTGATATTTATTGTGTCACGCTCTTCAAATAAAGGAAAAAAAGAGCTGTTTCCTGGTTGAAGTTTGTTTTGGTGTATTGTCATGTATGTAAAAACAATGTTTTCCTTGTGATGCAAGAACATTTTCAGAGAAATCGGGCATTGTAGCCGGTCTAATCCAGTCTAATCTACCCATGCTGAGCTGTGCTATGAGCAGATCTCATGCTGCATGCACAACACAACTGGTTTTCCAAACAACAGGACAGCAGGGGGTTTGTCTTGATAAAGAGTTGGAAATGTGCTGGTTTGCACAAACTAGAGCAAGAGCCTGTTCGCCTGCAGCTCTACACCTAACGGCTCAATGTGGCTGTTTGTTCTTCCTCCCTACAAAATTTCAAACTGATCCCCTGACTAAAAGTCCCCAAACTGTCCAAATCTTATTGTGTAGACCTACAGGTATTCAGAGAAAAATGGCCCCACTAACAGAATACAATGCATCTCTTGTGGCTGCTTTAAAGTAAAAGTCATACTTCATACGTCAGTTGTATACTTTTAATTTGAAGCAGAAGCAACAGGGAATGTTTGCTTTGCGTTAGCAGCAGTAAATACAACTCTGACACGGCTGTAGCAGAGAGATCAGAGAAAAGAAAGGCTTCTAGCAATATGAGAAACTCACAAACACTAACGCTGCATTACATGGTTCTTTTCCCATGATTCATGCATGTGTGGGACATAGTTAACAATGACGTCTACTAAATAGAGAGGGGGAGGACAGATACAGTAATTATCTATTGATAAATGATAAAAAATCATTTTGCGTTATACATTCTTATACATAAAATATTAATTTCTCTCTGTTTTTTGTGTTTTTTAACTTCTGAGTATTGAAAATATAGCTTGGTCAACATCCTAAAGACATAACAGACTATTTTTATCATTTTTTTTCAAGATCCGAGCCTCAATTCCAAAATACCATCCTCCTAAAACTGCACCTCAGTGTCAGAATGCTGAAGACAAAAGGTTGGGGGGGGTAAAAAGTTCCCATGACTTTTCATCACTTTAAGAGGTTGTTAAAAAATATAACTGAACTGTGAGAACAATGATTAGCACCAGTCAGGCATAGAGGAGCTAACAGACTCACCTGACTGCACTTATATAAAGAATTGTCTTATCTTTATTCAGAGGTAAAATCCCTTTATTTCAACTGTTCAATTTATCAAGCAGTGGAGGTGTGCAGCCCACAGGCATGAGGAGGCATGGTGAATGCCTAGCGTGGGCCCAAACAGTTCCCTTAGTCTTTCCAATGGTAATTATAACAGCATAATAGGTCCCTGGAGACTCGTCGGAATTACTGGCCGGGAAAAAACAGTGTCAACAAAACAATCATCCACCATAGATCACTGTTAGTAGCAGTGCAACGGAGGGAATGAAACAAACTCCTCAAAGTCAGAAGGAACACTGTTGGGCCAAAGAGGAAAAAGAGGTGAGGTGATAAAAGTCAACGCGTTCTACATCCAGAAGCACGAAAGCGTGAGCAGAAAGAGTTGGACTGTTGGACAGTTTTGAATCTAGAAAAATTATCAAAATGTTATGTATAATTGTATATCTGACATATGGGCAGTTTGACACAGTTTATATGATTGACTTACGATTCAAACTATAATTAAAATCTCTTGGGTAGATTATCTCTACAAACAACTTTTGTAAAAAAAAAAAAAAAAAAAGAAAAAGAAAAAAAAGAGTGGATAAGTGAAACTTTGAGGGGAACAACAGGGACTTAAAGCTTTTAAAATGTTACGCTGTGTTGCTCCTGAATACCGCTGCAGTGGATAAACGACAAATCCTCAAAACACAGTGAGCATTTAGTGATTTCTCCCCAAGTCCTTCATTCCTCCCCGCGCTCCTCCTGTGGCTCTGTGGACATCATTAGGCTGACTGAGGGATGCCAGGCGACTCCTCCGTGTGTCTCTGTGTGTGTGGTGGGGGGTAGTCTGGGAAATTGCAGCAAAAATTGTCAACAATGCAGCTGTTTCATGAGGGATTTGATAGGAAGCCGTTGTGGGAAGGTTTACCAGTATAATGGTCCATAATTGATGTCCAATTATCAACTTCCTTCAATGTGGCGCCTGACCTCTGCCTGGAGGTGTCTCCTGAGATACAGTAAATGATGTTCACACTTCATTTAGCACCAACTGGATATGTGCTAATAATCAACATGGGCGTAATGTATTTCCCAAATGAGGCAGTGTTTGGATCAAGATGCTCATACAGGGAGAATTTTGTGGTAAAAACTACGCAATAAAAAAGGACTTTTTAGCAAAGTTGTCATTGACTTGAAAGATCCGTTATGACATTGTTCTCTACATACAGATGATCATTTAATCTATGTATCATTTACATGGTGTCAGTCAGTCATCAGAGACAGGAAACTTAACGACAACAGAGCCTGTCCTCGTCAGAAAACAACCCATATTTGTTTGTCGTTACGTGGCGACCTCTAGCGGCTGTATTAATTACTACAGCTGCAAAGGAGGAAGTGAGGAGAAGTAGTACAAAGGCTGATGAGTCCGTTTAGAGAAGAGGTCAGGGATGGGCAGTCGGGTTGAACAAGCACAGGACTGTCATTCAGGAGACCACTGTTAGTCCAGTGTGAAACCAAAAGTCTACAAAGTGACTACAACAGTATATTTGTAACAGAAGTAACAGCGACTTTAACCCAAACAGCAATGTTTTGCTAAACCTAACCATGTGGTTTTAGTGCCTAAACCAAACCTAACTGTGATTTTATTAACTGTGAGCTTTATTTAATGTGCATTTGTTCAACGTGGCTTATAAATTGCCATGTATCTGCTTTCATTCAAGTTACATTATGGTGTCTGGGGTATGGTATGGTACATGGTATCTTTATTTATTTCTATGCCGGTAATATTAGAAATAATCTATATGCAAAGTGTCTGGCTCTCTGGTTTCTCAAGGTTTCGTTGTCATTGGGTGATTCCTTAATCTCAAAAGAAATCGTTATTTTGGCACACTCAGAGCTCCCTTTGCACTGCTACAAATAAACAGTTCAAGGTGAAAGTCAAGTCACAACAGAACAGTGGCTCAGCTCTATTTGTTGGCGCTGCTGGCTCCACCGGTGAACTCTTTATCGTCCATGCCAGTGTACTTCAGCTGCTGGCTGGGTCAGTTGTTATGCTGCTGTCTCAGAGCTGCTGTTAAGAAAAGTGTTGCTGCTGGTTTACCACCAGTCTGTTTGAGGCTGCCTCTCAAAATTTGCTTTTTCCTGATTCTTCAAAATGTTTGACAGGGCAACCTGCCCTGGTAGAGAGCTTTCACCCCTGCTTGACACCGTGGTTGTTAATAAAGAATGTTTTTCACCCAGTACATCCTTCAGAGTAGCACTGTGTGTCAACATCTTGACGCAGACACCCTCAGACACTGCGTTACGGACTCTTATCTGTCTAGTCTTTTCTTTTTTTCCAGCATGTTTTCTCCGGTTTCTGCTGTTCTTCACCTGCCCACTAACACGCCTCTGTTACAGTCTACATGTATGGGATAACAGTTTCTGTAACAGTTTTCTGGCTAAACCGGAAGGATTTCCAGTTGTACTGTGTACTGTATTCAGCACGGTAATCCTGTAATTTACAATCTCCTACTTCTAATGTGTAAAAGCTATACCACCGTGCAAGTGTTCACAGCAAAGCACCCCATGCACACTCACATTTTCTACTTTGTTTCATGTTTCTGTAGAACCTCCATTTCCTCTCCATCCAACAACATTCTGCGCTCCTTCATCTCCCCTTCTCCTGTTTATCCTCCTGTCCTCCCTAACCTGGTGGGATTTGCTCCTCTTGGATGGGCCCAGAACCAGATGGTGCTCAAAGGCTTAGGGGTTCTGACTGGCACTGTTTCTGATTTGTGCTTATCTGGCCGTGAGCTGCCTCTCGTGCTGCTGAAAACATCCGGGCCAGTGGTTCATGTCTGTTTATGCCGGGCGCAGCTGACCTTTGGGATCCCTGGCCTTCCAGTCTGCTGCACATGGGACAAGCTGCCTGCCCCCAGTGCTCGATGATGCAAGGCACTGCATACTTTATAAAGCCTTTATACCACATGCGTTCACATATGTGTGTGTGAGAAAAAACAGCAGGAAAACAGACACACACATTGCGTAGCATGCTGTTTCAGACAAAACTGTGTGTGCTTATTTGGTGAAGGCAAATATAAAAATCATTAAGAGATGATGCCTCTCTCGCTCACATACACTTACACACAAGTTCTTGGCAAAAAAAATTGAAAAAAAAAAAAACAGCAAACCACTGAAATGGGCAATTTAATATCATGCTCTGTACCTCTGAACAGTATCTTTTCTTATCTGCCTCGTCATGCAGGCAGCTGTGGGTGTTCATACTGCATGTGCTCCTGAAGAGCTGCGTGATAAGGGAAGGAAGGTGGGTAGCTAAAGGAACGGGAACGTGACAGAGTTACTAAAACCAATATGGTGGTCGACTCCAGAAAACAAAGACCATGGCAACAAGAAGACGGGACTGGAAAGAAACAGGGGATTTCATTTTCCGACTCACAGATCAAAGAAGAAACCGAGCCCAGAGGCTTCTCTCGCCAGAGCTTGAAGATCTCAATGAATTAACAAAAGGGAAAATTCAAATGTGTTTCACTGACTCAACAGTGGAGAAGAGACATCTCTGATGTGTTTCTGAGTTATTATTTTCATTTTTCCCTTTGTCCAGCTCAGAATGCACAAATCCAAACAAAAACTTATTAGGTGATAGCGAGCGGGATGACTGCAGGAGGCTCAGTAAAATTCTTATTAATTCTGAGAATTGTAGCTTGTTGTGAAATATAGTAACTTGAGCTGAGATTTACAAGGCAGATTTACCAACCAGACAAAGCAACAACAGCCCCAGGGCTGCACTACAGCTGCAGGTATCTGAAAAGCTCAGGGTTGTTAGTGGTGTTATTGTGTTGGTCTGTGGTAAACTGAGGTGATCCGATTGCAACGTCCTGTCTCATACGTGGATCGGTGTCAAAATTTGACTTTGAAGGGTGCAATATGCAAGAAGTTAAAATTAAATTAACAACATAATGTAAAGAAATTGAAGAAACAGTTTTGACATTATGGTGTCTATTTATTGTGTTGCAGAGATATCTACTGAAGTTAGCATGCTAACCAGCTAGCCCCAGCCTGTCCTGGTCTGAAGCTCCCTCGCTAGCAGTGTGAACACCAACACTCCCCTCCGAGTTCAGTTTAGTCTGCTAGCTACACAGCTAACTAGCTAATGGCAGCTATAGCTAGCAGTTACTCAACCCCCATTTGTTTTGAGCATGAAGTTGACAGGTGGCCAATTATTGCATATTGCACCTTTAAAAGTTTTAAAGCTGAATCCAATTTAATAGTGATGATGTTGAACTTGCTTTTTGATATTTAACAGTTTCAGTTTGGCTTTATTCAGACCCACAGTGGATTTTTGTGCCCGGGGTTCAAAAGTGGGCTAATAAGTATGCTGCATGAGTACGAGTACTGCCAGGGCACAGGTTTGGTTTTCAATCAAAGCGCTCCATTAAAGTGAAGTGCACCATCAAAAAAAGAGAGTACAGACTAATCAGCTGAATCACCTGCTATGATGTCAAAATGGAACATGATCAAAAGTCACCACTGAGAATCAAATGAAAACACATTCACCTCAAATAGAGTTGTGGTTGTGGTTGCAAAGACTGAGCAGGGAACGTCCCTAAACGTTACTTAGTATTCTGGATACTTGGCCCTGCATCAGTCCACTCACCCCGCACTGTTTTAAATAAATTCAGGGTAAGCCAGTAGGTGACACTGTTCTCTGTAAAGATTTTTGACTTTGTGGTATGACTTTCAGTGCTTGTTTTTTTTCCCCCCTCTAAAATATTCCATGGAAAGAGAGGCAGTGACAGAGGTGCATGGGGAGAAGGAGGGAGAGAGTCACAGAAAGAGAAGTGGGTGATTTCCTCGCCCACTAATTGTCTCTTAGCGTGATTGATTTTTGTTTAAGAAATGTAACTCTTTGTCAAGGACAATGCCATCCCATTGACTCCCCAAAAATTGCCATTTTTGTATCTCTGAGAAGATGTGTGCCGGTGTGTGTGTGTGGTTGTGTGCGTGCATGCTTCTGTCAATGCTGCAGTTACCTAGATTTAATTCTGTCCTGGTTTCCCTGGATGCTCAGTGTTGCTATAGTATCCATACCGGTGCATCATGGCTGATGAGAGCAACACATCACATCTGATGGGAGGCAGAAAATGAGCTGACATTAAATGCCCTTCAGAAGTGGGACAGCACAGTGGTGGACAGGCCATCAGGTGACTGAAATGCACTTGGGTTTAATTAAAAGGGAGGTAGGTAGGGACACACATATTAGGTGTGTGTCTGTGAATGTGTGAGCTATGTATTATGTGTATATTAATGTGTGCGTTCAAAATTATATGTTATATGTTTGGAGGGAACAAATGTCTTTACTGGGATGGATAGGTGATTCGGTGCACAAGAGACTTTATGTGTGTTTTATTTTGATTTACAAAGTTAAATTGGGTTGATGTAACTATTTGTAGCAATTTACATTTATTCATGCTGCCATTAGTAATATATTTTCTATTAAAATAAGTGTTCAATAGCTCTATATTCCAACAGTAATCGCTGTTATAGAGTGTTTGGTTGGTAACACGTCCCCCCCCCCCCCCCCGCCCATGCAGTAAAAGAGACGAGAGATTTTCGCGTATCCTGAGGCAGGCTCCTCCTGTTTGCTGCTATGTCTGGCAATGACCGCTGAGCGTTCATGTGGCGACGTAGAGAGGAGGGAGGGGATAGCTAAGTGCAAAACTGACAGGAGGTTAACTGAAACAACACTTACAGCAGCTGTAATCACTTTTTTAGTGGCCACAAGAAGATTGTAACATGACTTGAAAAATGAGACCTTCCTCGTCTCTCTCGGATGCCAAAGCAAGCTTGTGGATGATTCGTTTAATGCTGCTGGGCCCAAGTCCTTTGTGAAGGACTCGGGTCGGATTATCCGTGAGTGCCTCGTCTCAGTGCTGGGAACAGAAAGCAACAGTACTTAGAGTCCGCAAACTTAAACAAACGACCGGCTTCCAGCACAACACAGAAGTTACACAGAGCCCCTTTAAAATAAAAATTACAGACATTTTCTGTTCCTCTGTGCAATGTGGTTCTTTGATTACGGATTTTAAGAAACAGGTACATAAAAATCTAGTCTCCTTGGATTAGACGCATGGTTATGAAAGTCAGAGATAAGGTTAGGAGCTTCTGTAGGAAGTGTACTATGTCAGTGAGGATCCTGCCAAGTACAAACGTGTGTGTGTGTGTGTGTGTGTGTGTGTGTGTGTGTTAGAGGAAGAAGGCAGGTCAGAATGGCCTTTTCCTCGAGCACTGATTGTCGTCCTTTGATCTCAGGCCTCAGGCCCTTTGCGCTCCTTCTCCTCCCTCCCTCATTGAGAAGCTATTCCCCTTCCCTCAGTTGCTCGCCGCACGAGTGTCAAACATTTTTTTCTCTTTTCCATCTCACTCAATCACCCCTTTTTTCTAGTCCTTCTTTCTGTATCTTTCTCTCTCTTCTTCACCATGTACATTTTTCTTTATTCTCTCTCTGTCTTTCACACACACCCCTTTAAGCTCCCTTGTGCCCCCATCACGGGCAACATTTTTCCCATTGCCCTTCCATTAGCAACTGAAGGTCACCCTAATGGGGCCACTGGCAGACCAATGGAATTGCAATTTAACACAAAGACAATTAGGCATTGATAGGACAACCCGCACCCCTACCTCTGACATATTCACACACACACACACACACACACACACACACATTTCCATTCCTCTCAAATCCCTGCCTTGATCGCCATCATTCTTCCACTCTCAGTCATTCCATGTGCCATCAGCCATTCTCTCGCTCAGTCACTCCATCTGCCCTTCCCTCCGTCTCATCGACCCTTTCAGTCATTAGCATCTTACTCACAGTTGGCCAAATGTGTAAAAAGCATTGTTCGTTTGTATCTGGAGAGCAGGGATACCACACTGTGGGCAACTGTCTACCTGTACGAATTGTAACATTCAAAATAGTGTACATAGAACCATAGCATCTATCTTTCTGCAGGACATATCGGATATGAAATACAAACGCAATAGAAAAGTGATAAAACAAATACTGTACTGGAGACCTTATTTTGCTCTGAAAAACAGATTGTTTACTAAGTTATAGAGACATTTTTTAATCCCTCATTAATATTATAAATATTATAAATATTAAAAAAGCAATTCGGTAAAGGGACAAAAGGTTGGGGTTGGTTTTAGTCTTTAACCAGTAAACACATCCTGTTTGATTGAAGTCACTGTTGAATTTTTCACCATTTAATCAAGATTCCCTAACCCTGAGTGCTGTAATTGTCTAAACATTACCATAAAAATGCTGATCATCTAGTTTCGTACCATATGAGTGGAATTTGTATTGCAAATACAGATCGTAGGAAGAAAACAGGAAATATGCCAGTGAATGTTTGCACGGACCTGGCAGATACATTCATTCAGAATATTTCATTATTGGGTTGCTGAAAAACATATTTATGGTTGCATTACGATTATCTGAAAATTGCCGGTGCATATCAGTAGGATACATATTTTTAGGGAGGCGAGGTTGCCGACAGTAAGCACAAGAAAATGTATTGAATTTGAAGGAGACTGACTGAAAGAAATCAAGATTGGTGTCGCAAAAAAGCCTTTCAGAGAACTTGGTCAAAAACTTAGCAGCAGCATTTTGCACCACTTGTAAATTTTACAGGTATGTCTTGCTTAAACAAATCCTCTCAAACTAAGGCACTATGGGCCAAAGTTTAGCTCCTCAGTTGATGATGACTGCTTGGCTTTCTGTCTTCCCAGTGCCCTGCCTGTCCAAAACTATAGAAGTTCCAAGCACATCCTGATACCTAAATGTAGCACCCTGCTAATTTGTTTATATGTGTTTATTACATTTATTTCAGTTGGTAAAGTGCTCTGATGTGGGCCTATACATTTATTGCTGCTGTTAATATTTGTATGGTTAGTGTGGTGAATGATACTAAAATGTCCTATGTTTTGAAAGGCTTATGAACGCCTCAGGTTTCTCTTATTTGGGTTCTCATTTGTTTGGGCAGGTGTCAATCATTTTCTCTGTTATTGGGGATTAACCTGTCGGATTGTTAGAGGGGCGGGACTTGAGAAAAAGTGAGGG
This sequence comes from Pagrus pagrus, assembly GCF_965226575.1. Classification (NCBI taxonomy): domain Eukaryota; kingdom Metazoa; phylum Chordata; class Actinopteri; order Spariformes; family Sparidae; genus Pagrus; species Pagrus pagrus. The sequence goes on from NC_140198.1 coordinate 9,705,023, forward strand.
GACTGAGGAGAGAGGGCGGCGGAAAGAAGCGGAAAGACGTTAAGTCCGAGCAAACTTTGGCATAACTTTATGAAAAGTATTATTTACCGTTATCAACCGGGAGTTTATGCGAGTGTTTGCTTATTTTGATAAGAGTGTAACCGAGTGTGTTTTGGAAGTGAGGGTTGTTACTCGCTCAAGCTGAAGACCCGGATGGGACTGATGCTAGCGGTTAGCATCGCCAGCTGCTAAACAGGAGACGCCGCCTATGAGATTGGACATTGGACGTTGCCACTTGCTGCTGCAGGACGGAGGAGTCGGTGAAGGACCAAGCATCAGGACAGAACCAAGCCTCAGGATGGGTCTCTGGTCACGTCGCTACCTCTGGGAAGAGGTTTTGGATGAAATTGCTGGATCGTTCTTCCTTAGTCTGGGTGTGAGTATCCTGACCTGCGGTTTCAGCATGGATTTCTATATGAGCTCCATCTCTGGTGCCAACTGTCAAACTACAAAAACCCTGGGGAATTACTATTTTGAAGGTTTCTAATGTGTGTGTGTATTTCTTGGTTATGAGGTGACTCAAAACAAAGGAAAAATAGCCAAAAGGTTTAGACATTAAAACTGTTTATTATTGCTAAATTCTTATTTCAAGGTGTTTTGCTGATGATGTTTATATTGAATAAGAGCTATAGTTACGGTTAAGGTAAACTGCATGGCAAAATTAATGCTCAGTAACAGTATAGTTACAATTACTAAACCAACCAGGCCTCTGAAATTTAGCCAGAGTAATTTTAAAGGTGTGTGTTAATTATTGTAAAACATCCCAAATTATAAATTTTAGTAGCTCTCACCAATTAGCTCCCATGCAGTCTGATACATAAAAGGGGTATTCATGAAAATCCTAAAACAGAGTTGAGTCAGAGGGCTACATAAACAACTGAAATGGTTGACTGATGATGACTCCCAAAACGACATACATGTACAGTATATCACCAAAACAACAACTGTTGTGGTGAGCGACTGGTGAACCGGACCTTCATTGTACCATGACAGTTTGGTAAGGTTTGGGTTAAAATATCGTTAGTAAGTTAAAATAACTCACAACTTGTGACTTTCGCTTCCACACTGGACCCAAACAGCAGTCTCTTGGGCAGAAGTCCTGTGCTTGTTTAACCTTGCTATCCATCCATCTATGTGGACTTTGCTGCTCTTGATACCACTAACTCCTTTGCTCCTGTAATAATTACTGCGGCCACTAGAGGGCGCCGCCTAGCAAGAAATATGGGATGCAATAAACAGCTTTCACAGTTGACCTACACAGTCATTTTTCTGATTGGGACAGGCTGGAAATTCCATAATTTAGGTTCTTGGCTCTGTTATGAAAAGTATCTGTGCATGCCAGTCTCCCCACCACTGACACAGATGATGACCTTATGAACATCATAAACGATCTGGGCAGCATCAGCTCATGCAGATGTTTGCCCTTCTGGCGAGCATTAAACCAAAGCCATTTGCGTTTGTCTTGCATGTCAACAAAAACTATAAATTCCGAATGTTAAAATCCCTTTCAGACCTGGAAGACAATAACCATGAACTATTGGTGCCACAGAAGGCGACAATTCAGACTTTGATCTTTCTCACCATTACTGGTAATGCAGGCCTCATTGATGGAAATTGTACAGTACATCCACTAATGTTGAAAAGCAGGCAGCAGAGAGGAAGAGACTGAAGCTGAGATATGTGCATAGATAACAGCTTGTCTTTCATCCAGTCAGTATAGGATAAACCTCCACAGGGCATCACAAAGTCAAAGTAGTGCACAACCCAGTGTTTTCCAGTAACTCATACAACGCTCAGACACGACTGCCTTAATTTGGAAGGCTGTCCTGCTGAGTCAAGGGAGGCAGGGAAGAACAGGACACTTAGATTATGCCTGCATTTGTGCATATGTGTGTGCGTGCGTGCCCGTTTACATGCTTGCACTTAGCACAGTCTCAGCTGATGAATAGTTTAGCAGAGTTTCTTTCCATCTCATTTAAAGGCGTTACATGTCTCCCCTGGTTCCGGGTTCCTTCTAATCTCATTACAGCTGTCACGAAAAAAAAAAAAACCTTCCATGAGCGTCGGCAAGGAAACACAGCAGGCTGAGATAAAGTTGCTGTCGTAGAACCTTTATTGGATAGAAAGTCTGATAGTGTTTGGTCAGGTTAAATTATCTGTGGCTGTGAATGTCTAGGTGTGTGAGAGAGGGAGTTTTGGCTCTGTATAGACTAGACTTTTACATCATAGATGGTTAGGGACGATAAAATGAATTGACAGGGAACACTTCCCTCATCTGATTGATATCGCCGTCCCCTTCTTTCCATTTAGAAACCACCCAGATTTCTGCGACTTTATTAACTCATTTGGCTGGTGGACATTTTTGAGTGTCACATGTTAATAAATATAAGTGAAGTCATTTTGATACCTGAAATTGGCTGTGGTAAGGTCTGTCAATCCTTCCTGCTTTGTGTACTTTACTGCGAGTGGATTCTGTTTGTGTATTACCTTTGATTTAAAGTGATAAAATATAGACGAAGGTCGGTCTTCAATGAAGAATAATGTAATTGGAAGGTTTTCTTCACTGTGTCAGATATGTGAATAAGTAATAACCCCTGAAGTGCCTCGGCAGTGAAATTTATTTAACAATTCAAATGCACTCCCATTACGCACATCCATCATTCAAAAAAGTTCAAAACAAATGCAAAAAGAAAAACAAGACAAAACATCCATTACGGATCAGAAGCACACATCTAGAATTCCCACTGTGTGAAAAACCTCTCTCAAAGTCCATTTAATATTGGGAAGCTCCACACTGCCCCCGGCTTTCCAGGGGTGGTTATTTTCTGGGGTACTTGTATTTCTTCAAGTATGTAATTTCATTTGTACTTAAGTATGCATAACACAATGTAATCTACTTAGTTACTTTTACACTGTTGGATCACAGATGGTCCAATGAAAACCCAGACATACGAAAAAAAGCAGGAGTTGGGAGTAATTTAGACTGAAGATTTGGAGAAACAGAAACCCCTTTGATTGAATGCTGCTATAGATAATGCATTAAACATCAACAGTTAAGAGTAACTAATACTTTGAGGAGCCAAAAAAAATGACTAACCTCCACCATCTGGCTTTTGTCTTCAATGGGAAACAGTCCAATCAGCATTCATTCCCAGGTCGATTGACTCCAGCTCCAATCTGCAGTAATGGAAGCATGACACCTCTGTGGACACGCTAATTTTTTATAGCAAAATTAAGGAGGTGTGTTAAGGAGGTTGGTGAGTGAATAGTTTTACATCCGTCTCCGTTCAAACAGCCTTTGAACATCATTAGTTGGAGTTCTTATGACATGCTGAAGTAAAAGATATAGAAAAGTAATCACCATAACATTGTCACTAGCTTCCATGCAGCTTTCTATTTTCTCACATGTTTAATGTCTAAAGTCTCCTCATGACTTGGATCCAGGTGCACTGCTGTGTCTGTTTGCAGCTATTAACCCACGCAGTAGTCCTTCACTAAGGATCAAGCTTCACAATAAGTTGAACTCTACTTCGAAATGTTCTTCAACCACTTAAATGCTCCTCTCACAAGATTTATTCTAAATTGCTCCCATGCTTACCTTCGCTGAACTGTGATCCTTTTTAAGCTAGCAGCAAGTCTTTCCTAACCCCCCACCATTGACCGGGTGACCATGTTGCTCTTGCAGTCCACTACACCCAGCTGTGTCCTGTGGTTGCACAGCATGCAAACGCTGACACACAGCATTCAAGATGCAGCGATCAAAGTAAATCCCAAATCACACATGTGAACCCACTGAACTACTGGTATGTGTTACCTTAAAACAGAAAGAGGAAAAAGTTGAGAGTTCAGTTTGTCATAGAGCTTGCATCAGTCTGCTAATGTATATAATCCCCTTAATGGTACATATTTTTCCATAAGAAAAAACACTAATGGTAGGTTGCACTTCAAGTCGTTGGCGTTGACCCACAAATACATTTTATATTTGTGGGTCAACGCCAACGACTTTTCTAATTGCTTTTAATTCAGCCAACCTCTCTAAAGAATTCAAAGATTAAAACTAAACTCCAGGCAATATAGACACTCATAAAATGATAGCGGTTGAAATATACCAATAGTTTGCTGATTCAGGCAAGCGCCTTGCCAGGGTTGGTTATATTCCAAGGAACAGAAACAGTTGCATGGATCACACTAACTGCGCAACTGGTATTTATTATGAGAAATGGTGTCCGACTAAAGATTGCCAAAAAAGATTATGATTAGCCTACACTTGATGACGAGTCAGTTTGTCCAAGCTTTATGCAGTAGATAATGACGGAGCCAAGATGCTTTCTCTTTTATTATAGGCAATCAACTAAGCATTTATCTCATTTATTGCAAGTAGTCAATGTTCATCAGGGTCAAACCAAATTCATGAATGGTGCCGATGAGTTTCTTGGCACGTATGTGATTAATATTGTGCTATATGTAAAAGCAATTAATGTTTGGGAGTACATCTTTCTAAGACTTGGTGTTTGTGAGACTATTGTGTATTCTGGTGTTGTTGACTGACCAGGAATTAATCAGTCAGTCAATCAGTTAATTGAAATGACAAGGTAAATACAGAAGCAGTGAATAGAGAAACAGACCACACTCTACTTGCAGATGGTTTAATGTCAGAGCCACGGTCAAAGGAAGCAGCTTTTTGTGAATTATTTTCTAGCATAGACCATGACCATTTGTTAAAGTGGCAGCCATGTTCTCCATTTATCTATTCGTGTCCTTGCCAAGCAATTCTAATGGCACTGAAACTGCTAAAATGACCACATTGTTGTTTGACCAGAGCGTTGACAGTTTTTCTCACTTTACATATAGATGGCCTGTGATGGTGGCCCATAAAATTTTGTTTAGTGTCCTCTTATGTTTTGTATCATATCTTGAAATAAAAGATGATGTCTTTGAGGATCTGTTGTGGCAGGAAGGATGGGATTCACACAGCCTCTTTATAACCAATGTTAACAAAACACTAAAGTCCCTTTTCAGCAAACAGCATTTAAATACTTATTGAGGTGTTTGGGAAAGCTGCTGACAGTTACAAATAAGATACTTACACCGTTGTTTTTTATAAGAATGGCTAAGGAAAAAAAAACAAAGAACAAGATAAGATTGCAATCTTTTATAATGAAATGGAAAATAATGACACAAAAATAATTTTCTACCAATGGGGCATAGCCTTAGCTGGAATTGAAAAAAAAAAAAAGCAATGCAGCAATCAGGTGGTTGTCTGAAACAAACAAAGAGGTTTAGTATCTACACTGTTTTTTAAGAGAAACACAGAAAAGTAAAGCATTTACATCAGGCTATGCTGACAGCATAATCTTAGACCTGCGTCACACTCCTAAATGTCACTGAAATAAATCTAAATTTTTAAGCATAAGGCAATTCACTCAGGGATGCTGTCATATCATTAATTGAAATTGCTCGCTGGTGTTTATTTTGAGGCCTTACGGCTCACTCACTCACCACTCTGTTCTGTATTTTAATGGAGTGTGATGGAGCAATTTTTTTTGGCAGCTGACATTTATACAGCAAACAAACAAGGATCTGAACTATGTGGCTTGATATTCTTACCCATCAAAAAATACCTGGATTGGCCACAAAATTGGTCCATGATTAGTTTGGGACATGTAAGTGCTGTATCTTAGGCAACTGGACTTGTTTCACTTTCCTGAAGACGTTTCACCTCTAATCCAAGAGGCTTCTTCAGTTCTAACTAACTGGAGGGGAGATGCAGGTTTTGAAACTCTGTGGGAGTGTCCTTACAGACTCGTTAAGGACACGTGTGAGCTTTCAGAGTTGATAGGGCCACTGGTGGGACGTTGACCCAACTGGCCTTCATGTGGGTTGCTAGAGCTAGGTGAGCCCAGATGTGAGAGCTTCATCAACATTAGTTTGGGACATATCTACTTTAGCTTCAGTTTCAGGGTGTAGGTCACTACAAAGTTTAGTGTAACATTTGTTAAGTGGAGTGGACTAGATATGGTAGAATATATTTTAATGCAAACGGTCTCCAAGTCATGAGTTGTTAATCCTGGACTATGCATTGTATGTTTTTTACAGGGAGCATAAAATACCTGATTATTGATTTTTTAATATGGATTACCTATGTTAAAAACTGCTATACAAAATGATTTCTACAAAAGAATTCTTGCTACAGCTGTAATAAGTTTATTGACCAGTTGTTTTCAATCTAGATGGATGAATGTGTTTGGGACTTTTGATTGTCCTAACTTCAAGAATCTAAGTAGGTCTTAAAAGTGGTGCTGTAGGCACAGAACATTTCAGAAACTGATGAAGAGACATCCCTTGTGCCTACTATATAAATGTAAATCACTGTTTGATATAAAAAAATGAATAAATAAATAAATAAGCCAAGCTTCTCCTAAAGTGTTGAGAGATTAGTTTTCTATCGTGCATTAGGGACAAACATTTTGGAGTAACTTAAACTTGGAATGTTCCAGTTTCAGTTTAAACACTTCATTCTGAGTGTGAGGACATGTGAAGCTCAACATGTGAGTAGGAATAGATAATTAATTGAAAATTAGCTTAATTACCAAGACAAATGTATGCAAATTATAATTACCATGCTAATTAGATAACTATGAGTAAGGTGGCAAAAACAACATTTTTGAAACATTGGTATGTTTGCACTATACGTATATCAATCGGTGTGCTCCATCCCCCTTTTCCCTCTTCATTTGCTGTCTTTGATCTAACAAGCACCTGATTTTGTTGGTCAGTGCTCGTTGATGCTCAGAGAGCCCCTTTATACCAAAACACTAACCACTTATCAAGCTGCATGCCACTGTTTCAACATAAAAGTTATGTCAGTGGTCTTTACACAGAAAACACTTCTGAATTAGTGTCAACTCCCGTAGGCTTATGCATCGCCGTGGGCACCAAAAAATGAATAAATGCAGAAGCAGCTATATATGTGCTACAGTAGCTAAGCATTAGCTATGCACAGCATAATCCAACCTGAAATGTGCAATTTGCAACTTTGCCCTGAAGTGCTATGTGATGTAAATGTTCATGAGGAATGCCAGTCGTACTCTCACTGCTGAATAAAATTCATATACAAGCTGAGGCTTTGGCTTTCCTCTCTGGCACAAGGCGATTGATTATGGAAGCGTAAATACAGTGTGAAAGATGACAAAAACTATTTTGTTTATGCCATGCATGGCAATAACCAACCATGAATATTAAATCCTTCTAGTGTACTCTCACATGTTGAGAGGAGGCAAGAAAATAAGATAATGGTGACAAAGGGAGAAATGGAAGTCAAGAAAAGAAATAGAAAATAGAAAAATACACATTCTTGTTCAAGAAATCTTTCAGTAACAACAACACAAGCTTGTACACTGGAGTCCAGGTCACTGAAGCATCTCACATCTTGATCTCTCCCAGAACTGGGATTGTGATAACAAAAAATCAGAGACAAAACATTTCTCTCTGAGAGCTCTGCATGGCTGGCAAAACACCTTTCAGCTTGTCATGTTCCCTCTCTTAGAGGCTGTTTGAAGAATAATTACTCATCCCCCAAAGCTGTATACAGGTCAAAATGACTTTTTCCTTTCACATGGGACCCACCCGAAAATTACTTTCTTACCTTCTTATTAGCGCCAAAGCTAGGAGGGCGTCCCTGTTGTACTGGTTCTATAGACTGAGATTCTTTTTCCGCCCTGGCTAGCATTAATGTGTTTTCTAGGATTGTTATGCCTCTGTCAAACGCTGTAGAGACTATTCTCAATTCCCAAACACATGCCCACTTCTTGTTTAATTCCGCTCGCTCAATGGTGCTTGGTAAGCCTCCTTTCTTACAGTTACAATATGGTGCAAATGTAAAAATACAGGATTGGAAGCAGCTATCGACTGCATTTATTGATGTTTTCTTTTTGTCTTTGGAAATATTGGAGGGAAATCGTTTTGTGATCAGGCTACATCAACAAATAAATCACAAATTTGTTCATCTACAAGTCCCACTCCTTCAAAATGTGGCTGTATATTCCTGAAATTGATGTAATCAAATAAAATAACATCTTGGGTTTTTAGAGAATATGTCCAAATGAAAATAAACACTTGTGTTTGCCTCTCTTTGAAGCACTCAGACACTTTTAGCAGCCACACAATGTAGACTGATGGAGCATACAAATAAATAATTTGCTGATAAAGAATGTTGAACATCTAGAAATTGGACCAGACTGATATTTATCAGTAAACAGCAGTAAACCAGAAATAACACAAGACTGGTGAATCATGGGGGTTTTCATTCAGAAGATGGTGATTAGTGGAATTAACATATCTAGTTGACATATGAGCCATTTGTATACTGTTGAATCAAGGGTTTTAACTTAGAACATTTGAACTCTGACTTAGGGATTTGCCCTCTCCTTGCTTTCTAGCTGCGGGTAAACTAAAACACAGCCCAGGAGTAGCGACACAAATTCAGTGTGTGTTTTAATATAACATGTACCTCCTCAAATGCTGCCTCATCCACCTCATTATCTTTTAAGATCCTGCTTTCATAAATTTAAGCTTGCTCCCTCTCCATGCTGAGTGACTCGATAAGCCCCCTGAATTTGCACCCAAAATGCTATCAAAGCCGTCATTAATTATTTCCACTGCAGCCTCAACAGCTCTTGAAGTGGGGGGAACAAAGTGCAGGGAAAACAAGGAATTCCAGCAAAAAGGCTGATTCATGCTCAATCACACCTTACAGATTATAGACATGGAAGGCTTGAGCAGAACATAAAAAAAACTGCATTTAATGTGAAATTAAATTGGAAAGGGGCTTAAAATAAGTGGATGCTTGCATGTCATTCTTCTAGCCTTGAGGTACGCCCACACTATGACCCCAGAACGATGCTATGTATATGCTCATAACAACACAGCGCTATAAATACGTACTGTGAATGTATGTTCGGCTCGTACAGCACAGTCTGATAGGGAAATAGTGGAATGCGCAGGGGAGCTGCTAGAGATGTTACGCATGTTAATCAGCCATCGCAATTGTCTCCTACATGTGCACACACATGTAAACCCCCCCCACACCAACGCATGAAATCTATAAACAAACGTGCACAAGCATATACACACACAAAGCCACACTCCTACACAGGAACACACTCCTACATAGGTTAACTAATTCAGGCTTGTGATGAGGACGGGCAAAAAACAGTACTAAGCTAAAACAGATAGGCCCAGCTGAAGAAAGTCAAAAACTCAAACAATAAGAGTTAACAATGATTGGCATCTTTGTTGTCAATAACTGTGTAATCATTCATAATCAACATTATACACAATGGAAGCCAATACGGCAACAAAACATTTGAGACAACCTGCTATTACTGGAGACAAGCATGGCATTTAATTATAACAGTCAAATAATTAAAATCACTCTCCCCACCGTTCTGTTTTTGTAAGAATATAAGGAAAACAAAATTCTGTTGTGATTGCCTTGGAGCCCAGGCTAATGATTCATATTTAACAAATTGCGGGCTTTGTTGAGTTGTCTTGATGTTCAGTGATAATTCTCCATTCTCTTACTCAGTGACATTTATTCAGGCACACGGTTGGTTTTGACTACCTTGACTTGAAGCCTACTATTTCATGTGTATAGCATGTTTTCCTGCCAAAACACAAGTTCACTCAACATAAATAAATGTGTCAGTAAGTGGGCGAGCTTCAACCGGTTCTGAATTGGAGCAGGTGCACCAGCTGGCACTGCGGGAGAGAACCGAGTCCCCTCTCTACCTCCAGCTGGTGCTCCAAACACACCCGCCCATGCCACAAACAGACACCCTCAGCTTGCATCTTCATCTCATCCCTCTTCCTGACATGTTACTTAAAAACCTTTTTCTCATCTCTACTCTCTTCAGAAATCTGAGTCCTTGACTTGCTTGCTACTTCACCCAGTCCATAGTACATATTCTCCTTACATAAGTGGGTTTTACAATGAAGCATATACTTTAGCCTCTACTTTAAGGATGATGAATCACTGGTTTTCAAGCCTCTAGGTAATGTTGGATTCTACACAGCATCAAGCACTGACGCTGGGGTGAAGTCTGATCACACCAGAAAGTGGCACAGCAAAAATAATCTGCACATGTTCATGAGATATGTTGTTCTGGAAGCTTCATTACTTGCAGGGCTAGTTAGTAAGATACTGTAGCTCGTTAGCTAACCTGCCAGCCAGGAACATGGCCATGGTAGTCGGTCATAAAGCCCAAGACTGTACATTATTTCATTATATAAAGAATTATTAAAGGTGCTCTCCGAGCTCACAAGCTTGCTAACTGTCAGTTAATCACTTTCACATTACAACGGACCTCAGTTAGAGTCTAAGTTTTGACATGTGTCAGTGTGTCACCACTGGGTGTTTTTAGTTCTAGGCGACCAAATTAGGTATTTTAAGACAAAACATGATCTTTTCCTAACCCTAACTAAGTGGTTCTTGCGTGTAAACCTAACCACTTAATGAGCACAGTGTTTTCACAACATGAAATAGAAAATTGAACCCAAAGAGCATAACGTTGCAACATAAAGAAAGGTAGAGTTTCAACATATCCGAGGTTTGCAGAGACATACATTGCCACTTATTTTTATATATGTTTTTATTCAGTACTTTTACCTGTAACATAGTACTTTCACATTTTACTTAATTCCATCACTACTTTATACCAACTGTCCCATAGGTTAAGAATCAGACACAACTGAGGCCCTATGACTGGTTCTGCCAAGGGACCCCAAGAGCACTAAATCCTGCCCTGCAATGCCATGTTATCGTCCTTATCTTCCCGCTTCCCTCGCTGCTTCTTCACCTTCCTTTTCCCCCATGTCTTCGCCATCCCTCTAAATGACACTTGCAGTCAAAGGGAAGGAGGAAAGAGTGGAATTCAAACAAGTGAAGCAGTTCCTCTGCTGACAGCCTGCTGGCCGTCCGTCCAAACACAGGTCAGGTGTGAAATAAGTACTGCTCAACCAGAACCCTTTTTTTCCCCTGTATCGCATGTGTGTTGGTATCTGTGTGTTACTGCATGTATGTGTGGAGACCCTGTGCATCATCATATGTTTGTGTGTATAAGCACATTTGTATGGTCATTTATACAACCACTGTGCTGGCATACTTCTGACTGGATCCCACTGAGCACTGCAGGTTTCTTTGTCTTTCTTCAACAGTGAGTGATAGGTTTGAGTCCAATCTAAATACATTATACAAAATATAGGCTCTGCAACAGTTCGGAAAATGTCAAACCTCTGAATTTGAACATCTTTATCATCATGAGGGACTTGAATATGACAAATGGCTTTGTTCAATAGAGACAGCAAGCACAGGCACTACACAGATCTGATTCCTTTTTAGTGTTTGCTGGCCTCAACAATAGATATTTATTACTTCATAGATTCCTGTAGCGAGGTCTCCCACAAACCCATTTTCTGCTTCCTCTCTACCTCCATCATACAGGAACCATGGGCACTATGACATAGTCTTTGAGATTTCAAGCCCCCTCCCCAAACTCAAAGGGTTTCTTGCTGCTTTTGCAGCAAAAGTACCTTAACTTTAGTCCCAGGAACTTCTTTTTTAAGGAACTAAAAAGGTTCCTTCAGCCCATCTAAAGACTCGCGAAGATTTGGCAAAGTAGTCCACTGACATATGAAAGAGCAACGGCTGTTTTTACTTGTCCTTTTTAAGCAGGACTGTCCAACTAGATGACGCCATATAAAGTGACGGACTAAATGACAGATAGTAACGCAACACTGTGCCTTCACACACCACCATGGAGTTACAGAAGAGTTTAAAGTTTGCAAATTTTTGAAAATGGTGGCTGAAATAAAGTGCTGCAAGCACTCGACCAATCTGAAATGTTCATTGCTGCAAGTCCCACCCCCAAAATTCCTGTACTTTTGGAAAGTACTTCCACTTTTTGAGGGGTGAAATAATGCCCTAGGAACTTAACTCAGATCCCGGTCCATACAGTGGAAATGCACTCCAAAGGTTCCTAGTATCATCTGAATGTCCCTGCAGTGCATATACAGCTTACGTCACCTCCTGCATTCATTTGACTCTCTCCGTTCATCCCCTTGTGATCTGCCTCATTTAATTCCCCTTAAAGCCTATCATTTCACCATCCAGGAACCATCTAACATGCCATTCTATCAAACTATTTTGCTTATTTTCAAGCTGTAAAGCATTTCTGGAGAAGGAGGATGATTGTTGTCTCATTCCCAAGTCCTCAAATACGGATGCTTTGGGTTGGTAGATTATGCCAACCAACAACCCAAAGTTTCAGTATTTGACAATGACACTCAAGTATCATATACAAAGTGCAACTTTAATGACATGGTAAGATTGACAAGATTGAGATTACGATTAAAATAATAAGCAGGGCACAAAGCAGCTCCTGTTCTTCGGCTGAGATGTCTCAATTCATCTTCAGCACTCCACCATGAAAAATAATAGTTATTTCATGACTTAACTGATTTGGATAACTCGGAATCCAACCCATTGACCGGCAATTAGAATAATTAATGACTATGAAGAAAGAAGCAAATCCCCTTGCTTGTGGTCATGTTTGATTATGTAAGTCATATAGATGAAATTAGACGGTTTCATTTAAAAGTCTCCATGGCTGATCAATGATTAAATCACCTCCAATCAAACTTTTTGGAGTACAATTTGTATGCAATGCTCACCCCTTCAAAACTTGGAATGTCAAAGTCTCTTGTTCACCTACAACTCTAAAGGCACATAGAAGTCTTAGTACCCTTGCACCACACCCACTTACACTCCCTGCTAGGGTTGTCACGATACTAAAATTTTCAACTCGATACCGATACTCAGGAAAATATTCGATACTCGATACCATTTTCGATACCACAAGGATAAAAAAAGACCCCAAAATTTAAAAGAAATACTTTTATTAACGAGAAAAAATGCAAAAATAACCTCTGTTACAACATGTAACAATTAACAGAACCACACGTTAAATATTCTGGGGACTTGGCATCATATTTTCGTTGTTGGTCAAACACAGATGGTAGAGTCGGCTGTGTGTGCTGCTGTTTGGTTGCAGGTCGACTTTTCTCTGCTTCATTCTGGGACTTTAACAGAGAAAATAACACTTTTCAGTCACCAACATCTATGTAAACTTAGTATACTGACACTACGTCTATTAACGTAATATGGGCATGCCCGATTCATTTTTTTTTTTTTTACGTTGTTTATAATCATTAACGTGACGTCAGCCTTTAATCGCTAGCTGCGGCTAATGGCTAATAATAACACGGCCAACATTAATGCGGGCCACCGGCCACGATAACATCAGTAATAAGTTTTAAACGAAAGACACTAACTTGTCGAAATTCACTGTAAAGGCCAGGGTGTCGGTCCTTAAGATGTTTCGCGAAGTTGGAAGTATTACTTGACTTGGTCGCCACCGCCTTGTAGCAGTGTTTGCACACAGGCTTATCCACGTCCTTCGGCTTTCCGTGCTCGTTAGACTCGAAGGCAAAATACCTCCAAACACTTTTCCCTCTTTCATTTTCAACCAAAACTGGTTGATTTGGCCCTCCTGTAGCAGCACTGGCCATGCTCTGTTGTTATTGTGCACGTCACGGTGAGGGGGAGGGTGCCGCGGCTGTGTGTGAAGGCAGAGAGGGAGAAGGACGCAGCGTCAGCGGCTCGGCGTCGGGGAGGGGGGCCGGGGGGGGTGGTATCGATACTTTTGAAAATGAGTATTGTATCCGGATACAACATTTTAGTATCGATACTTTTTTGAATTTCGATACTTTTGACAACCCTACTCCCTGCAAATTAGGCAAACATAGTGGTGCAGAAATAAACCGGCAAATACACACAGATATGCCAATGGATAGCTCTGTAGGAGGACTGACATGGTAGCCAAATGTCAGTGTATTTTCCTGGAAGCTGAGAGAATCAAAGTGGCTGTGTGGATTCAGGCGCTGTGGGACCTTTGGAAGGTTGCTCACCTGAAAGCCACAGCATACCAATGAACATGCATACACACACAAACAAACACACTAAGGAATACTTGTCAGATTGACTGAATGCCTGGGGACCTCTCCCCATTCTGGGAAAGGGCTTTACACAGAAGCAACGCAGCTAACTTGCATAAGCAAGCAATACACACACAAACACATGGGGAAAAGAAAACCTTGTGCAGAATTTGTCTTAATGAAATACTGACTTTTGAAGTGTAATTATTTATATCTCAACACTTTTTTTTTTAATGCAAAATAATATTTACACTACACTCTTCAATCAATGCTTATTGGAAAACCAAGCTGTCCTTGGCAAAATTAAACATTCACTTTCCTTTAAATGTACATCAGCATTATTCAGACGAGGCAGGGAGTTGTGCCAAGCTTCTGCACTTTCATCTGGCAACAGGACAAGAATTTTCTTTTGAACTGGAAATCAGGTACCAACGGTTTGTTGGATAATTGGGTTTCAGGGCCAGCTGTTGCCTTTTTAACAGCATTCACTACATTACATCTACAAGTCAAATTGTTCATGTGCGAAATAAATTACATCCCCTAAATCCTTATCCTAATACATTAGTCTTAATATAATATACAATAGAATAATATATGTGCATTTGTACTGTGTATATTGCATAGTTTTGCCCCAAGGATTCTCATATGTAGGTAAAACAATAGCAAGTAATCAAAGGTGCACTATGTAGCTTTAGGGAATACATTTTAATCAGAAGAGAAAGATCTTCATTGATGGATTGTTTTTTTTATGCCTAAACAAACTAAATAAACCAACTCATCGTTTTAATGACTGAATAAACTAAATTATTGTATTATATTTTATATTTTTATAAAACATTACCTTTAGACAATACCTGATATATGTGTCAAACCCAATGATTCAGATATAAACTTAAAAGACAGCACATAATCATATGTTGGTGGTAAGCATTTAACAAAACCTGAGCTATGTTAAACATCTTGTACTATAATCTACATTCTTGCAGCTGGGAGACATTCAGTGATTTGCTCGACGACACATCAAAAGGTACATACTTTTCATCACCTGGAGATGAGGAAGCACGAGCTTCTAGCTGAAGGGCGGGGTTTCAACTTGCTATATCACCCTGCTGCCCGGAGCACTGTCAGTATTCATATCTGCAAATTGCTTGAGGGACTTTGGGTCCATAAGGGAGGGAGGAGGTGTAGCAGAATGTTCCGATTTTTACAGCAGTGTCCACATGAGATCAAGTTAACAGGATGAATGTGGCATGCTAAATTTCACACCATGATGTGAAAATTACCCACGCTAACCACATTTTAGAGCCCTTTTTCATTGCTTCCGAGAGTTTTGTGACACCATTTTAGTTATATTGGTCAACTGAGCCCCTTATTACAATGACAGTGACATAGGACATTTTCGGAGTATGCAGATTAAAATATGTGTCATATAAGGGAATTCCGGCTCACAAAGAGGATGTATTGTGACTTTGAGGCTCCACTGCAAACAGCTTCATGTTAGAACATGGCCAAGTTCATTATCACAGAACATTTTAACTGTAGTTTTAGGTAGTAACTCTCACTGTCTGGTATAGGAGTGTATGATGTGATGAGTTTCCACCCTCCTGGAAGAAAGAAGCACTGTCACAGAAGTGGTAAGATAAGGATTGCTATGTATAGGAGTTAGTGATTTCACTTTGCGTAAAAGAATGCTAAAAAGTCCACACAAGTAAATATAACATTTGAAAGGTGCAGTGATTCTCATTGAGAACCCTTCAGTCCCAGATATAGCCCAGTAAAAATACACTTTAACAGCTTTCAGACAGCTTTGAGAAATGTTTTGTGCTAATGTCAAGCAGTTATTTGGGGACCTGTTTTAATCGGATAAAGGTACTGCCGCAGTTGTGAATATGGATGATGCCTGCTTTGGGAATTCATAATAAGGCACATTGTGGTATTATATTCTATCTATTCATACTCAAAAAACGTTTTATACTAACAATTACATGTGTTTAAAAATTCTCGAAACACAGCAGGCATCGTTTTCCTACAAACAAAAAAACACATTGTGCTTCGATGTTTGTGCAGACTTGTGCACTCGCATGTTGATGAGCTGTCATCGTGTTGCTGGATGGTGGGGAATAGAGTATTGCATCCTTGGCAGTCTTCCAGCTTAGCTGATTATACTGATCCTGGTATTTAATTGGAGTTCATAAATAAATGCAACAGAAAAGGGACTGCCTGGTATCACTTTCCACAACACTTTGAGGCATCATTTTATGTTTTTTAGATTGGTCAAGGTGCCATATAGCAATGATCTATGATGCTGAATATCAACAACCATCCCATTACACTGCAGCAGTTTGTGAGTGTTTTACCCTCTTTTAGTATGTAGCAAACATTTCCCCGTTGGCTTACAACAGTCCAATTACTGCAAAAGGTAGGAGCTCACTAATTAATCAAAGTTAGATGCTTTTTTTTAAAGAGATTGATGAATCTCTCATCACGTGCCGTAATTAATCTGCCTCTAGGACATGTTTCTTTTTATTTCTTTAAGGTTGTATTGTCTTGTGAATCGTCCCCCACCATACGGTATAAAGGAGTGGGTTACATGTTATAATTAGCTTCTAGATTGACTTTTATTTTGTGGCTAATTTGTCCCTTGAGGATAAATGTAAGCCCTGCCGATCCATGTTTTTGTAATCTCCTTTGTTTGGAATACATGTATGCATAGAAAACCAGTTCTTTTCAATTATTGTGGTGTTTTGTGTTCCTACAGCCATATATATTTTCTGATGACTTTACTCTTTGTAGTGATTTCAGTGTGTTTGAAATAAAGTTCAAAGAATCAAGAGGTTGCAAAGGCACAGCGAGTGATTCAGTCCCTGAACGTTTTTTTTTTTTTTTTTCTTTTTTGAGGAAACAAAATGTATTTTTCTGATGAAAGTCATATTGTTATTCTATTGTCTCCAAAGAGGCATCAGTGGTGAAAAAAAAAAATATTGTTGGAAGAAACTATAAGATAGCAAGAAAAATATGGCAATGATCAAGAAAGAGAAATAGCACTGTAACTGCTAGTCTAATATTAAATCAATATTTCTTTGAGGTGTGAGGGGTACAAGCAATGGCTTTTAATCTGTTTCAAGCAGAGCAAATTGTGCTGATGACCTCTATGACGGTGCAAAGACTCAAGGTAGGTGTTTTATTGCATAGAGTACAATTCTTTTATTTTTTATGCAAGTCAAAGGTGTCAGACTGGACACAGGAGTCTATGTTTAGCTTCATCAAATAACTAATTATCCATAGTAGAAGGAATTAGGCACAGAGTGAGATATGAGAGTGTTGAAAGCTAAAGGTCATCCTTTTGTTTCATAAGGACTTGTGACAATAGGAAATTAGACAAGGCCTGATCTGCTCCGAAGTCATTTTCCTTCCATAAGGGCTGGTCAGAAAGAATCACAAAAAGAGCTGTGTCATACAATGAACTGCAAACTCCACCTAATTAAGTGATTAAGGCTTCACATTATCAATCATCCATTTCAACATTTTTCTTGTACTTTTCATAGTTTTCTTCCTAAAGCGGAAAAAAAATAAAAAAGGCAATTTGAAAATGTTGTTGGATGTCTCAACACTAAAACGGGCCTGCTATGCACAAAGGGAATCTTTTACGTTTGCTTCAAGAGAATCTGTTCAGTCAAAAGTTTACAAAGGCCCGGAAGCACAAATAATTTTTTGATTTCACAAGTCTACTGATGATGCGTGCCCTTCTTTCAAAGTCAGCACTTAGAGGGAGAGAAGAATAACAGACTTTTTAACTATGTTCAAAATGAGAGATCAAACACCGACATATTGTG
Organism: Pagrus pagrus; assembly: GCF_965226575.1. Lineage (NCBI taxonomy): Eukaryota > Metazoa > Chordata > Actinopteri > Spariformes > Sparidae > Pagrus > Pagrus pagrus. The sequence continues at coordinate 9,722,947 of NC_140198.1, forward strand.
CATTTGCTTGTCAGGAAAAAAAGAATAAAGCCAACATTGAATGTATAATTCTATGTGTTATAGGCATTCTGAAGACACTTAAGCCCAGAAAATTAATGAAACAACCTGTTTGCTTTGAAATTAAATCCAAAGTGTAATTCATTTGAAGGGAAGTGATGTTTCACAGTGTGTCCAATGCCTTGTTGAAGCAGTCGCAAATTGATATTCCCAACATCCTATGTTCCCAGGGTCCTGAATTGCCAAGCATAAGTTCTCAAGGGCACATGTTCACATGTTTACAGGGTCCTTGTTCCCAAGATCCTATGTCCCGGAGTTCTGCGTTCCCATTATCCTATGTAATCATGGTCCTATGACCCCATGACCCCATGTCCTGTGGTTCTATGTCCCAGGGTTTGGTGTTCCCATGGTCCTATGTCCTGGGATTCTATGTCTATGGGTTCAGTGTTCCCAGGATCCTATGTCCCCATGGCCCTATGTTCTGTGGTTCTATGTCCCAGGGTTGAGTGTTCCCATGGTCCTATGTCCTGGGGTTCTACATTTTCAGGATTCTATCTCCCTAGGGTATTTTGTCCAAGGGTTGATGATCCCAGGATCCTATGTTCTCAAGGTCATATACAGGGCTTCATGTCCCCACCAGCCTATTTTTCAAAAGTCCCTCATTCAAGGGTCTGAAATTTCCAGGGTCCACGGTTCTTTCATCCCAAGGGCCCTCTGTTTCCAAAGGTGAATCTTCCTATGTTCCCAGGGCCCAAAGTTACCAAGAGCATTTTCCCAGGGTCCTCTGTTCTCAAAGTTCTATGTGCGCAGGGCACTTAGTTTTCAAGGTCTTATGTCGGGGCGACAAAACCGGTTGTTTTTCAGGAGATTTTGTGACATTTTCCAGCCATGTTCTGGGGAACATAGGACTTGGTGAACACCCTGTCTGCTACAAATTATTTTTATATACCAAACTGTTTCACCCAATACATTTAAATGAAACATGAGCTAACTGCTGCAGGGATTATGTTTGCTGGAAACTTTTTTTTCCCGCTTCACTAAGTGCTACATTCTTGTACCATGCACACAGAAATTGTAGGGAGCAGATTGGGGTGAAGGGTGGTAGTGTGGCGTTCATTAAAATTTGATTGAAAAAGTAATATGGCAGGCTCGTGGTTTTCATTTGCTCTGTTGTGTAGCATCTAAGATGTCTGCTGGCGGGAAATAACATAAAATAATAATATTAGTATTTATAATATACACTTAGTAAATCCTGTGATAAAGATTTCATGGAAGCTTTCTGAGGCTCAAAGCTCTGTGGTTTAAAGTGGAACAGCGGAGTGGAGAGTATCCGCTAAAAGTACATGTTCTTTCAATTACCTCCTGTACCTGTTACATTTTTAAGTTGTCCTTTTGACTCTTTGTAATATTTTGAAAAAAAAAAAATAGATATTTCCCATCCACTTTCCTGTTGGTATAAGATACTTTAACTCCACGCTTGAGGACTTTTCTCTATTTAAATTATAAAACATAATTTTTCTCTTTTTGTTCTCTTGTGTATAAGTAAGGAGATGCTATAAACATCTACCGTTACATGTTTACAGTAAGTGTTATGCTGTTATTGTGAGTAAGGTTGTCCTGTTACTGCTTACATAAATAACCAGGGATGGATGTGACGGATCCCATTAAAACCCATAGATCCCTTAAGTAGTTCTCCACCTCAGCCCTCAGAGAACTGCAACTATGGCCCCTTTGCATTTTGAATGCTGCTAGAAATGTGTACTGCTTTAGAAATATTTCAATAGTGCTAACCCATAAATGTGGGCTCTGATTCAATTTTCTGACAATCCACACGAGGGATTTACTCTGTATAAGACGTCTTGTTGAAAGCTTTTCTCCCGACTTCTCATTTCAGACTCCCATGACACGCAAAAGAACAAACACAATATTGCCAGCATAGTTTTACAATTCAAGCTAGGCACTAAAATTGGAAGATGAGTCAAGGCGAGAGACTGTTTTCTCTTATTCCTCTTGTTTTGGGGCACATGAAAGACTTCACTGCAATGCTTCAATTTCCTGTGTTGTATCTCCATCTTCTTCTGTCCCAGTGCATGCTGTCTGAGCTTGCTTCTATAGGAAATGTTATGCTGTCACTGTGAATAAGGGTGATAAAAGCAACCACAGCACTCCTGTGATGGTTATTTCAGTTTTAAGCCTTTATTGAGCATTAAAGAGAAGCGCCCCGCTGTGTCGTGCTAAATAAGACACTGACACTGGGATGATTCTTTCGAGACACCATGGTCAATACATGTAAGCATCTTTATTTAAACACACAGCAGTACCATTGAAAGGAAAGAGACAAACAAGAGTATAATGTAAATTGTAATATTTTGTTTTAGCTTTGTTGAATTGTGCTTTTTGATGATAAAAGGCATTGAGGATTGATTCCATGCTTTCTAGAACGCAAACACAAAGGCTGAATCCAAATTATCCTCCCTATTGACTTGTGGACTGAGCCCTCGTCTGGGCGTGAGACTGTAAAAAAAAAGGACTGATACACAGGCCAAAAGACTACAAAAATAAAATATATTTTTGTCAACATCTATGTACTGTACTTGCACTGATTTCTGTAACATGATGTGGTTGAATACTGTACCTGGCCTACATGATTCAAGTAAAGCTTTAATAAAGGGACGTCGTTTTTTGTAGTTGGCAATTTAAAAAAAAACCAAACTATATCACATAACTATTGCAATGAATTGTGGGTAATCATATCAGTAAAGTCCGGTGAAGTCTGCAGACAAGGGGCCTCAAGCTGGTTGACCTAAAAGTTAATGGGACTCTGTCTACTGGACTGAATTCTTGTCATCTTGATGTTTGGGTTTCAAGAAGTACGCATATGTCAGAGTTTAAATTTATTTAAATTATGAAATATTTTATCCCTTTTAGCAGTGTTATGCTCCATCTTAGGAGCTGAAGTGGTGCAATGATTGCAGGTTTTTGATGAAGCGTCCTGGTGAGTATTTGCCTTCAGTGATGTGTTTGTGTTTGATTATGCAAGCTTGAGTGTTTAGAAGTTGTATGCGAGTGGGTATGTTTGAGCGTGTGAGGTTGAAAAGATCTTTGATTTGGGCATACTGTCACCGGTTATCATATTAATAATTTAGAGAAACAGACTAACAGCGAAAGCCAAGTGTAAACAAACATATAAACAAGCTTAGTGCAAAAGAGAGATAACGTGAATTTGAGTGGTGGCTGTTCACATAGAAGACTATGGGGAAAAGAGTTTGATATTTGTATAAGTGTGTAACATAATGTGTTAGAAAAGCCAGAGTGTGGTATTCAGCTCACCTTAAAGCTGTCCTTCGATGTATAATTTGTCAACAAGCATACGTATCATTTCATGATGAGGAAAAGAACTTGCCGTTCGTTTGTTTCATGTGGCAACTGTTCATTCTATCCATATTTAGTACATTTTGGTTCCTTTCCTCTCAATCAGTTCCTCGTGTTTGAAATATTCAAGTCTACAACGTTGTGGTGCCATATGCTGTTCATTGGTTGAAGCTGATCATTCATTTAAAGCACCTGGCTTGTGATTACAAACACCTGCTCTTTAATAGGAGGCACCTGGAATGTTTCTTCTTTTTTTATATAGGATGAAGGATTAATTGTCAGAGAGGGGTTGGGTAGTAAGACTAAAACATAATAGGAATACACCATTGCATTTTAGATGGCTGCAAATAACATATAGTATAATATATAGCAGATCAAAAATCACAATCATTCAGAGTTCCATCCTGATTTTAGCTTTGTTTTGTGGCCCCATCTGTCTTTATTCAGAGTCTTACCATGTCTGCCAGTTATAAAATTTCTTGTCATTCCACACGTAGCAAGAGTGTTATGCATTTGCTCCTAGTTGCAAATTCACCTCATCTCTTTACTACAATCTGACTTCCATCTGATTGGTTTATGACATGTGAAATTGTGACGATCTTTCATGTCCAGTTAAATTGAAGGGCGGGATTGACCTGTCATTAACATAAAAATACAGGCAGTAGAGGAGAAAAAATGCTGCCTGGCTGCAGTGAGTGCAGTGACAGTGCCAGAGGTTATTGGCAATGAAGCGTTCAATAAAAAACTGTTTAATTTAAATCTTTATGGGCTGCAGTTGTTACCCTCTAGCCATGCTAGGCCCCAGTTTATTTTTACAAACCTACCCTATTTCCTGGCCTGCCTGCTTTTTGCCAAACCAAACACGTTTTGCCGTGAAATCCTGTGTGACTGCACTTTCAGTTCACTTATGGCTGCCTTCCTGCTTACGATCTCTGCCTGTTTTTGATTTTTGCCCCCCTGTCTGCTCATGTTCATTTTCACTTTGTGCTTGTTTATTGTAAACCTCATTTCTGAAAAAAGGCCAAGTAAACTGCCCTTTTACCGCACCTGCGTGGCCTCTGCCTCCCACTTTTGGCCATTCACAATATTTACAAAATAGGTCTTACACACAGGATTTTGACTTGTCACAGCAAGAAAAGCACAGTTGTTACTACTGCTAACAATGTTCTCTTCATTCTCTTCAGTCTGTAGCCAAAGTCAGGATCATTTCTCATAACCCTAACCCTCATTCTCTTTTGTAAAAAGGATGTATTTGTCTTCCACTGAGCCAGATCATGCACTCCTTGCCTCTGTCCTTTTTAGCCCTAATTATTTCCCCTATAATCTGTTGGGCTGTAAAGTCACAGAGCTTTATCAGATCAACCCCAGTCCTTTGCCATTTTACAACACATCGATCCCTTTAAAGTTCCAGTGTCTCGATCAACACACACCATCTACTGTCCGATACTGATGGGAGGCTGATACTGACACAGCAGTGGAAGGCTCATTTAAAGCCTTGATAGAGTGCTTCCGTATGCAGGTTAATCACTAAACTACTTGTGAGCCTGTTAAAGAAAAACAACATTTGGTTTGTTGGCCGTAGTGGTATTACTGTAGCTTTTTGTGGTGGACATGACGACATCTGGCTAAGATATTGTTTATATTCAAGAAACTGAAAACAAGTCCAATTATCAGATTCTTAGATGAATCATTTCCCTTTGACATCATTTCCCATTGACAGCTCTTCCAAGATAATCCCAATCATTTAAGTGAGGGAGATAAAATGCAATGTAGAGCCAGTTGTATACTGTGCAAATAAACTGAAATGCAATAAAGATGATTCTGGTGCTCCTGCCAGGTGATCATTTCTACACGCTCTAAACCGACATCCTCACCACAGCATGCGCTCCGTCTGGTTGAGGCCTGGAACACCATATAAGTAGGCAATAACCAATAATCAAAAACTCATCATCGTGCAGTCGCTGCCTGCTGGTGGCAGCAGTGATGAGAGAGATGGCTGACGTGAGCCTCCTGCCACTGATGAGCTAAGAGGAGGCACTCAGCAGGAACCGTCTGTGTGATGGCGCCATTGCAACATTGGCTATTTAAATAGCCGGGCATCCAGTAACCAAATGGCCTTCGGGAGGAGCCAAGAGGGACTGGCTAACTGACCGAGTGAATGACTCATCCTGCACTGCCACATGGTTTAATCAGAGAGCACACAAACATGAGGCTAGATGCTGTGGGGGGATGCAAAGCATGAACATTCCTATCATTTGTCACGTTGCCGCGCATGCAAAGCCTATAGACCAGGCTCACCTCTTCACATTCTGCAGGAAGATCAGCATGCACTGGGTGGCAGTGGACAGTTACTTAAGTTTCAGTGTTGGGGAAATATTCACACTACACATTGTTACATGATACTAATTTGACAACTTTATCAAAACTCTACAGATGTACACTTGGTATAGATATCCATGGTGTCTAAAGAATGAATCCAAATTACTTTGGTGATCCACTGACTTTTCCTTCCCACCATGAAGTTGACATTTGTGGTTTTAAATGAAAGGTTGGATATCCATAAGATTTGGCACAAGGAGTCACTGAATGGTTTTCAGTATGAAAATGGTGCGACTCATACTGTATGTTATGGCCTTGGCAGTAACCAGCTCTCAGACTCCCCTCAAGGACTTAAGACATATCAGAGGTTTTAGACCTGTGAGTTTTGGAGACGGTTCTTTCCACCACCATCATCAAAACACCAAATGATGGAATATATTTTGGAGGAATGGTGCTACAACCTTCAAGCAGATTTCTAGAGTAGTAGTAGTATCAATGCCAAGGTGCATTGGAGCTGCTCTGAGGGCACGTAGTGGCCCAAATCCTTACTAAGATACTTTATTTTGTTTTTTTGCCACTAGCCCAGTGCTCAAAGCAGTACTGTGTCTAAGTACACCCTCACAGAGCCACTACACTGGCTGTATACTTAGTGAGGGAGGAAGCTATGATTGATAACATTGACTGGGGTGGATGTTTGCATGCACCGCCGGATGCAGGATAAGTCATGAAACTTCGCAGTAGTTTCTATATTGTTATGAAAATGCTTTTTTCTGACACATTTCCCAAACATATTTGATGGCAAAACAATGTTCCCAGGTACATAATGCACAGAGAACTCATTTTTCATTCAAAGGGGACCATTGAGAAAATAAATTGCTTTATTCTGTATCTGCTGTTATGTTGCAGTGCTATATGCTCCTCCACCGGAATGCATTTAAATCCAATACAAACTCCTTAAGTTTGTCTTAGCCTCATATGTTTCAGGTTTTTTCTTTTGTAACCTTGCCGTTAACAGTGTCACACATCGTATTAATATCTTCAGTGACTGCATATACAACAGTGATAACTCCCAGTTAAAGACTCCTTTAAATAAAATGTCAGCAGCAGAATGAATATTATTCTAATTCTCGTCATCACACGGTGCAGGAAAGGTCACTGACTTTTAATCATCTACTCGCAAATAAGGGTGTTTATTTGTGATAATAGATAATTCGACGCTCGAGCGGGGTGTTGGAAGAGGATTCAAATTAAGAAAACCCAAGTAAGGATTGGTATTCTTCCAAACCATGTAATAGATACAATGATTGCCGTTTTTGCTTGCCAAATCAGAACTGCTGACAAAGTACATAAATCTCTACATCTGATGAGCAATCAGCATTTCAATATGTTTGATCACCCTATTTGTTACCCCGCTGCATTGCATGTTTCTCTTGAAGATGGAAGTGCTGGAAAATGTGTGTGTGCGTTCATGTGATGAAGCGCTGGCATGTTACATCTGTTATCTGTCATGTTTGTTGGAATAATCAGAACCACGGTGAGGGAAGAGGGAAACACAATCCCTCCAATATTATCGCGGATGTCAAAATATAGCCAGCGGGTGACAAAGAATCAAATCAAAATAACAAAATAAATCTCAACAAAGAAATAAATCAGTTTCATTGTGCTTGTTCTCACCTTTAATTTATGTCCACTCTTCCCTCGGAGAATTCCCGCGCTGTCAAAACAAATGAAATACTGTCAAAGTGATTATACCTGCTGTCAGAATTCAGTATACATGAATGTGCTCGAAAAGTCATGATGAAAAATAATATTACATAAAGCGAGAAGTATTGACGTTCTTATCATGTATGCGGTTAGCCTAACAGGAACTGTCAACTGTTCTCATGCACATGATGAATGTCCAAACCAACCGTACAGCCTTAGATCAAAGCTTGAATTTGTATTGTATTTCAATCAAATTCTGATAGACTGCCATGCATTATTTAAAAACTCCACATCATAGGGTAAATTAAATGAAAGACATACTGTTACATGTTCACATCAATGCATTTATGACTGACTTCAATAATGGAGAGGCTGTGCTGCAGTTTTAAAGGAATATACCACTGTCACTGGCATCTGAAACGTGGCCTATTTTTCAACTACTGAGATATTCTCTCAACAGATACATTCTATGCAGATTCAACACAAAGTATAATTAAAATTCCTTGCAAAACTGCAAAAGAAAAATTCCTTAGTTAAGGTGTGTAGCTCACATGCAACATCCCATGATGGACTGTTACATCGAGGATTATTTGTGTTTTCATTTGTGTATCTTATGTGTCATTGCATAAAGACAGCACCATAGAATATTGTGAACAGAAACTGAGGCGACATGCTGTGCGACAAAATACTCCTCTATATTGCCCATTTTACAGTATCTATATGCAAATGAGCTCCCCACGCCAACCATGTCGATTCAAAGTAAAAATCGTTAAAAGGAATTCTCCACGGACTCGGGCACTTATGGTTGAAAGGTCGATCTACATTTGTAGATAGAGCCCCCTACACTGTCCCCCATTACCATACTAAACAGCAAACCTTTGGCTTTCTGGGAATAACAATCTCCCAGGGGCTGAAGAGGCTAAAAGAGAAGATCGACTTCCTACGATAGTGCAGGAAAAATGGGACACAAACCCCGATCTCCAGAGGGAAAGTCCTGAGTATTTTTTTTGTTGGCCTGACATATGATTTTGTTTAGATATATCATTTGGTATTTTTTGTAATGCTTGGTGATTATCATATTCACATGGGTGTATATTCAGGAGCATAGGTGACAGGAAATAGGAGCCACAGGTAGAGGGTGGCATAGTTCTCATCAGTCCAGGAACTGGTCAACATGCGGAGCTGGAAAAGCTTGTATGTTAATTTATAATTACTTTACTGAACAAAGAAACTTAACTGCTAATAATGAGCGAACAATCTGTTGTATTGAAAAACATTGCATTTTTTTTATACCTGACATAAGCCACCTTCTATATGTAAATGAATCAGCGTTAAGAACCTTCATAGAAACACTAAGAGGATCAGGTCTGTTTTAAGACACGTACGATTTTCCACATCAACTGAAAAAGCCCTCATGCCATATTGTGAATTCTTGTTAACTTATTTAAATAATGTATTTTGTCTTTTGAGAGTGATTGCTAGACGGACAATGAAAAGCAGCCGAGAAATATTTCATATTTCCTACTTCTTATGTTTGCACAAAAGATAGACCGAAAATAATCATATTTGTCTACACTATGCCTTTTGTATTACTCCCTCAGATTCTCCCAATGCAAAAAAAAAAAAAAAAAGATTGTAGGTCTCTTCTCCCACACAAGCTTTTCCTCTTTTGTGCAGTTTTTTTGTTCTCCTGAATCCCTCCAAAATGAAATCAATCAGCGACACAAAATGCTTAACTTATTGAAATATATTTCTGGCAGAGAAAAGGGATTTTATAATTATAGACTTGCTGCTGTGTTCAATACTTGGCATCAAACGCTTCAGAAGATTAGGGACAAATACAAGAATGCATGTGTGTGAGAAGTCTATAATTGTCAATGATCCTATTCAGGCCAATTTGTTCACAAAACTTGAACTCACTGTACATGAGAAAATGAAAGCATTTTTTTTTCTGAGCTGGGAATGAATTTTCTAAAGATTTATTTATAACTGCTGCTCAACAAGGGGATGCTTTGGTTAAGATCTTCATCAGCAGCCACTAAACAGTTGCAAAAGCCACAACTTTTGAGTTTTCTTCCGTATTTTTTTTAACAACTAATGTCCCTTATTGTGCTGTTAACGTTGTGTAAATGAGGCTGCTTGGTGCTCATGTGCTATTAAGTGAAAGTGGAGCTATCTTTGGCATATGTAGCCATATAATTTGGTGGTAATGTGGCTAATCTGCTGTTTTCTTGGCTTTGAGGGACAGGCAGTCCAGTCTGTCCGGTTCAGATATTTCCTCTTTTGTCTTTTTCTAGCCACACAGGCAGATTAACGCGTAATTATACAACATTTGTGCACAGCTACGGCACCCTGTGGGATCCACCTGGCATGAGCAGCCTATGGTGTGGGTTTCACAGCGCCTCTCTTCCTCTGCACATGCTACTCACAGGAAGTGGAGGTCAGGTTAAATGATGACCTCATCCTGCCAGCACTCCATGGATTTTGATACTGTATACTGTACACAGGTGACGATAACATCACTGACGTCTGTTTTAGAAAGCAAAGACAGAGGGGGGGTTGGAAGGTTACATGCAATTTTCCATCTGTGCTATTTTTGGTCTTTTTTTGGCCCACAGCATGAACTGAATTACATCAGAGTCTGTGATGACATGTGTTTTATTGGTGCTACACCATAATCTTGGCATGAGTGTGCATTAAATTACCGTCTGTCCCAAATTGCCCCCTAATTGTCCGAACACGAATAAACCACAGTGCAGACACTCTGATGATTATCATCAAACACTGCAGGATGATTTCTGCATCTGTGTTGTAGTGACCGTAACCCGCCATTTGTCCACAGAATAGATGAATAAACATGCTGCACGTGCAGTGAAAGTCAATTGGACACCAACTTACTTCTGAATGCATTTTGCAACCTCTCCATCATCACCATCGACAAGCTTGGCATTTCATTATGATGAATGTCAAATAACAAAATTCTCATTGCTTCATATCTTCATTTGTGAAAGACAGGTTAACTTCTGTTGTCGTGATATCCTGACCAAACACATTATTTTTCAACGAGTGACAGAGAGTTGTAAATAGTGTGTCTCCAGTTTTTTTGAGTGCCTCTTGTACCGACTTAATTACCTGCCACCAATGTGTTGTATATGCTAAAAAGTATATTTTTTCTTACTAATCAGGTGTTGCTGGAAAAGTTCTTTGAGATTTTGGCAGCCCGAATGTACACAGAATCATATTTTTCCTCTTTATTTTTCCTTTCCATTAATGAAGCTACAAATACAGTCCAATCGCCAGAATAAATGTTAGCAAGTTAAAAGTTTATACTTTACGTTTCTTTAGGTCCAATTATCAATTACTCTTGTCACAATGCTGTGCTTATGCTCTGGTTAGGTTAAGGCACAAAAAACACAGTTAGGGTAAGGAAAACATCAAGTCTTGGCTTAAAATACCTGTTTTGCTTTGGCAGCTTTGCTGTCTGTAACTCCACCACCATCCCCTCCACCTCTTGGTATGGAAGTCAGGTTATAAACATGTAACATGAACACGACTCGCACGTTTCCTACAAATGTCAATATGGTACACCACCTGTGACTCTTATGTGTGGACATATCTGTGGTTTGCAGAACGTTAAATGCTAAGATTTATCCTGGTGACTTTATCATCTGTTTCCAACCCCTCCTGTGACACACTATGTTTTTATTTGTCTATGTTTTATGTCTTCAGACGGAGCACCTACTGAGCTATCGGTAAACACTTACATACAGGTATTTACTCTACATAAAATAACATATCATATGTTAAATAACATAAAACAAACAAAAAGCTACCTAAAGATGCTCACTTAATTGCAAAATAGCAACAAAAGATGTGATGGATACAGTAGATGCATTTTTCTGGATTCATATTGAAACAAACAGATAATTAATACGAATGGTTAAGCGTCTGTGTTTACTCCCAAACCACCATTCTAAAGTGGCTGTAAAAGCGTACAGAAAGCAAATAGAGATAAAAGACCCTTTCAATTATGTTCAGATAAGATGAGAAAAGACAGACAGGCATTTAGAGAAGCAAATAGCTTTTGCCCATATATAAATATATCTGATCACATCATTAGATTTGTAGGAGCCTTTGATGTACATTTATGTTTTTGATCAACAAAGCCATCTGACTAAAGGAAATATTCTGCTTTTGATAAGATGCTTGAGTCCATCCATTAATGAGCAAAAACATTAAGAGACTTATATATATTGCTGTTGTGGTTGCTATGGTACACTTAAATTTAAAAATACCTGCATGAGTTTTGTAAAACTTCTTGCATCACCAAAGCTGTAAAGATATCAGACTGCGGAAAGAAACCGTATAATCTAACAAATGAGATCTTATATCATCATTACCGTCCGTTTATATGCATATATACAGTGGTTTATTTGACCATATGCCAGTTTCACATGCTTTAAGTCTTTGTGCATAAAAACCACACAAACAGGAAACAATCACTCATGCCTCATAGACCTTCAGCTTGCCGGTGGCATTTGCTGGCATGCGCTAAAGAAATGTGGGTGTGCTGATCCTGAAGGTGTGTGTTTGTGTGGGTGAATTGAGCAGATGGTGAGATGATGTGAGAAACAATCTGGACAGCCTCATCTACTCTGTGCACGTATGTGTGTGTGCATGTGTGTATGTGTTTTGTCAGCAAAGGTCTTAGAATGCATGTGGATATTTTGTTTGTGAATGTGTAAAGTGCATACTCTAAAACCATCTCTCTGCTGAGGTGGCTAACAATTGATCAAAGAGCTATTGTATTGACTGCTCTGTTTTATAGCCCCATTTCAGCAGTATTCGCCATGTATATAAACACATCTCCACAACTAAACGACTGAATCGCTCCACTGCAACGGTCATGTTGTTTGGAAATGGTGATATATGTAGTTGTACTGTAGGACACGCTGACACAGTGACACACGTGCCAGACCTTCGTTGTACGATTGCAGTTTGGTTCGGTTTAGGCAAGAAACGTACTTGGTTAGGTTTTAGAGAACATGTGTTTCGGGTTATAATCACTATGAAAAGAACTCACCTTTGACTTCTGGTTTTCACACTGGACACAAACATCAGTCCATCTCTGAAATCCTCCCTACACGGACTTTTCGCACTTTATGTCACTTGTCCTCACTTCCTGCTTTGCAGCTGTAATATTTACCAAAGTCGCTAGTAATAAGCTGCTTTCAGTTTGGACCAATATAGTAATTTTTCTGATGAGAGCAGGCTCTGTGATATCATGACATGACCTCCTATGGCATTCAAAAGTTGGGTCTCATCTTGAACTGGAGCGTCTGCAGACTGATTCCATGCGTAATCCACTGAAGTTAGGGTCAGGGTTGGAGGTAAATAAATCCCTGTTTTTGTTATCATGCTGCCGTCTTGACTGTAAGGGAGCCAGGAGGGACGATTTAGTGAGATTCAACTTGACACTACTGATTGCACTCAAAGGTTAAGTCAGTACGCACACGCTCTGTCAAATCAGATGTGTATTTTAGTTTTTACTCACTAGTTTTGACTTCTTTAGTGGATGATTTAAATCTTGTTACTAAAGAAGGCGTCTAGAGATCAAATGACTTAAGTTATATTTAGTCTTCTGTCATTGCGTGTGTGTGTTTTGACGTGTCCATGTCTTAAAGTAATTGAAAGAATTGGCAGACCATAAGGCGCACCACGCACTGTAAGTTATTTATTTATTGTGAGAAATGAGCAGGAGTTAAAAGGCTTTTCTCTTCCTGGCCCCTGGAATTATTTCGTTATAAATTACATCTTGTATAAAATGATTCACACAGATGCAGCTAAAAAACCCCCAATACATACAGGGTGTTATTTCCATCCCCTGCTCTTCAGAATTCAAGACAGCTGCAAAAACTGAGACGTTAATTACCTGTACCTTCCTCTAATTAGCCCTAATTGGTTCCTTTACTCTGAAACTAGGTTCAGCCTCAAGTATAATTAGTGCAGGCCATGTAGAAACAAAGATGAGAAATCTGGACTGTACACGTGTGTCTGTACTGTACATTTCATTCCATCATTGCACCAGTTCTGTAGTTACACTCGTCAGGGAGCGTTTAACTATTTTTCTCTGCCTCGTTTTCTCCGTTTGCTTCATCAGGAGTGACCTATTTACGTAAACTCTAAGCAACAATCTCTCGTGTTTGGCAGCACGTATAGAAAAAAACCAAGCATGCCGTTTCATTTGCGCTTGCACTATAAATGTTTAACATCAAAGGGCATGTGATTAATACGCATGATGGAAAGAGCACAGGGGGTCCAGCGCCTCATGGAAACAGTGTGAAAACTAATCCTGTGCATTTGTATGCAGGTGCATATGGCCTTGATTGATTAATAGGCATTTGGCTTTGGTCACTGGGATCCATTCATAAGAGGATATACCAAATTAAAACATCTATCATGCAGTATATGGCTTGTTGCTTGGCTTTAACTGAAGACTGAATCATTATAACAGACCAAATTAGCCCCTATTTAAATTCATATTGGTATTAGGTTCCATAAGACGCCTTTTTCAATCATCTCTTGAGGATTTCTCTGCCAGTTTGAGGTGAGAAGCGGCTTTCTTGACAAGCAAGAGGGGGAGATGAGTGGCATGGCGACGAGCTGAGGATTTCAAACGGCTGCAAAGGCCGCCTGGTGACAGCCAGTCCTGATTCCTGAGTGGAATTAAACAGAAGGAGCCCATTATTGGATAACTGGAAGGGGAAAAAATGGATGTGTGTTCCCGTGTGATGTTGAAAGAGGGTGTACAATGATAAGAGAATAGACAGTGGGAGGTTTCTAGATTCTCTATGGAAAATGTTGCCTGGAAGGCGAGGCTCAGTGTGTGAGATGGGTGAGATGGATCCGTTTTTGTGTGAATGCTTTTTTTTCTCACCTACACCTCTTTTGTATTTCAGTCACCTACTGTGAGGTGCAATTGGGATTGTGTCGGTACTCATCAAGCAGTGCAAGACATTTTGGTGGTGAAAATTACTGGGATTTGCTCCTGATAGTCGATGCACCTTTTGATTTGTGTTGTTTCTGTGGCTCAGAAGCATCGCAATCAACTCACAATCAAGTTTCCATCTCAGGTCGAAGTTTAGCAATCATTTCAGCAACCCAGCAGGCAGAATAGAGTGTTGGCAATTAACGTTTCTGCAAACCACTGATATGTGCAAATTTGTGCGTGTCATATTGACATTTATACAGTATGTGTCATATCACATTCAGATTAAATGTAAATAATCTTACTTTCAATTCAGAGTTGGAGTGGATAGTGCCTGAGTGACATGTAGGCGACGAGGCTACCAAGTCAGCGACCACAGTTCAAGACTGTGTTTTAACATTTGTATGTGTGAGGTATGTGAATATTTTCAGGGTGACCTCTGCCAGGACAACATCTCTTTTCATGAGATGCTGTGACATGTCATATGACATGTTTGTGGTGACAAAAACAGGAATTTTTTTAAGCCAAAACCTGGTCTGTTCTTAACCCTAACCAAGTGTTTTTTTGGGCCTTAGCCAAACTAGACCATAAACACAGCATTACCACAATAAAAAGTGACCCTAAAGAAAGGGAAAGTTGCAACAGACAGAAATATAAAGCTCCAACATATCCCTTGTTGGCAGAAATGTACATTGCCAACATTTGTTCACAGGTTTTATTTCAGCCATTGACAGAACAGCTGAGCCCTGAAGAAAAAACATTTCTTCAGGGCTCATAAACACATACATGTAAAAACACCAAGAAAATAAAAACTTTAAATTGTGTGGACGCATCATTACATTTAAATAAAGTGCTGTCAAATATCTCGACACATAATGTACTAAAGGTGTTCGGTTTGGTTGAGATCTGGTGACTGTTGGAGCCATAGAATAAGACATAGTTTTCAGTGAGCCCTTCTGTCTTGTTTGGAAGCAGTATGTAGTTTGTTATGTTTTGTTTATGTTTACATATAGCATAAACAAGTGAATATATAAAAGTCACCCCAAAAACATGCAATATTGTTGTAGATTCAAGCATTCAATGTCCCTCCAAAACCATCATCAAAAGTTGTACATGTGTCACGAAAGAACAAGAAACAAATCCAAGATGTGTCAGCAGATAATTCAGTAGCATTGATTAGGCTGTTAAATGTTACTGTTGTAAACTGTTTGTAAGATAGAACGTCAACACAGGACAGCATCCGATGGTCACACAATAATGCGACTTTATTTCCAAAGAGCTCACCTCTTTGTCACCGATGTCTGTTCTATTTTGGCCATTGGCTCCAGTTGCAATGCAATCTAACTGATACTATAAAATAACAGTTTAATGGACGTGACACTTTGATCATAAAATTACCTCTCTTCTGACTTTCTGTCATTATAATCTATGTGCGCTTCTGTTTTAAAATCAGAATTCATTTAAGGTGATTAATACAGGAAATCCAGGGTGGAAATTGCTACTAACAAATGTGTGTTTGGCTTTTCGCCCAGAATTGCAAAACAGCTTATACAATGTGTTGTGGTCCTTCCAGGACAGGAGTGAAGCATTTAACACATGTGCTAAACTAATTTAATGTGCTTTATCTTCACTCATTGAAATTCTGCACCACCCACACAAGGACATCAGCGGTTATGGCAGGTCTGCACTAAATTGTTGTCTTCCATCCACCAAACTGTCAGAGCTGTGGTGCACTTTTTTAAAGGATAAGGAAAAGGTTTGCTCTGATGGCTCATGACTAATGGCAGCCCCTACCTCTGGCTCTGATAATGTATTTCTTCTAATCCAGCCCATTTTTCAAACTGTGCTACATGTCTGTGCATGTGTGCATGCATGTATGTATGTATATGATAATGTTGGGCAAAGATCAGTCTCTTTACCATCACTGCAGTCACCCACTGTCTGTCTTTGAAATAGATCACCTTCATTTCAAACACACTTTTCACAGCAAAGTGATCTCTTGACATCTCTTTGTGAAAGGCTAAGAATTTATAAAGAGGAGCAGAATTTCATAATTTGTCACTGGAAAAACTACTTCGTACCACAAAGCCTATCATTCCACAGATGTTTCACTTTGAGTACTATATATTATGGTATTGTATGGACCACGGCTCGTATCTGTGTTCAAGTTTTTGATAATTTGTGTAGATGAACTATCAATGAATACCCTAAAAATAATAATTTGTGTCCACATTTTATATATTTAAATAAAACACATATTACCCACCAAAATACATTTATGGGATGTGAAAGATTATAAATACATTGTGTTTAACAAACAAAACCTAAAGTATATTCATGACCTTCATGTTTATTTTTTGTACAGTATGTTTGTTTGAACACTACGTATAAAAGCGCTTTCCTGTAAAACACATTGTATCTCCTTGCAGGTTACGGATGACTTATTATGAAACATGTCACACTTGTTGCCTGTTGGGCTCAGTGGTATCATGCGTCTCTAAAATCCTGTTTTAAATCGGGGGTTAAAGCCACAAATAACTGCTGGTCACAACATTTATCTGTGCGAAACGTTTTATTGCTTACTTTGCCTCATAAAGTTTTTATAATCCTCACCAGAGGCTCTGAGTGTGTAACATTCTCCTGTAATTTCTAATATTTGCCCCTAACCTTTTCAAACAACCTTGAAACACTGCAACTCGCATTCGATAGCCATTCAAATCGAAAAAAATCAACACAGAAGAACGACTGAATCAGTCAGTTTATCTCATTTTGGTCTTTGACGACATAAATCTAATTTCAAATGATAATTTCCGTCCGCAGAAAATATGATTTTGTCATGAAGGGCAATCTGTCCCTGCTACATACATTTCTTATTCTGTCTTCAAACCTCAGCATATACTGTAGAGTCAAAGTGCAAAATATCTCTCCCTTTCATGAATGAATCTAATCTTTGCAGTTCATTCTTGAGTGCATACATCAATGCTCACATCGATCACGGTGCGCATACTGTATGAGTGAGTCACTTTTGAAGGCAGATAGCATTTCCTTTCTCTATGCAGAGGAGCCCCCTGCACCAGCCGGGTGTCACTCTTTCTTACAACCTACAGATGCCGGATTCTCGCTTCCTTTTTCGCAATCCACATGGCACAGCATGTGGGCAACGCCGGAGATAGAAAACTGGAGAGAAGCCATCGGAAAATAGAGAAAAAAAAAACAGTGATGTAACAAGGAAGCTGGAAGAGGAGGATGAAAAGAGAGCGTTAAATAGAGGGGAAGAATTGGAGACAGAAAGAAGGTGTGAGTCACACGAAGAGAAACTGAGAGGAAAAAGGCATTAGAGAGACAGATAAAAGGAATTGTTCATATGAGGCTCTTGTCAATACACTGTTGCTATGCCTCATGTAAAACATGAGGGAAAAATCTTTGATTTCTCTCCGGAAGTAAGAAGCACGCACGGCTCAAAAGTGACACCATGCAGCTCGACAAAGTGGCAAAAAAAACACACGGACGTAGCAGAGTCCCAAACAATACGGAGAGACAGACACACACAGAGACGGACGCGGGGAGAAGACACATGCGCACACCCCCGCACACGTATAAATAAGCCCATTATTAGAGGATCACTGTGTTCCTGTCTTAAAGTCAGCCTGTGGTCCTCTGCGAGCCAAAATTAAGAGTTTGCACCATGGCTACAACTACCTCCCACTCAACACATCCAACTCCTCATTCCCTCTCATATTTTATATAAAATGAAAATTCACCATTGTACCTAAGAATCTGTTTCATTTCCTGAGCAGAGAACAAACAGATACAGTATTGTGTAATCTTTTCATCCAGTGCATGTTAGAGCTGTGATGACTTCCCCGACAAGCGAGCCAGCAGCAAGACGCACGCAATCACACTGGCACACACACTGGGACTGGCTGACAGTATCTTCGCTCTAATCAGAATCTTAATTAGTCTGCTAGCAGCGTCCCATTAACATATATTCCTCCTAATTAACTAGGGACACACACATACAGAGGCAGAGAGGCTGAGACAGAGAAATTAAAGATGTTTCTTGAAGTTTCATAAGATGAGAAAATAAATTAACAAAGCAGACTAACAAAAGTAAAGCTTTAATCTGTCAACCTCGTTCTGCCTCGCCGACAGAAAAAAAACAGCTCAGCTCAGCTCAATCGCTTTGGTGGGCAAAGACTTTGCCAACCAAAGTCAACAGAAATTAAGTTTCATCATTATACACTCTGTTCAGAGTCGTTTCTGTTCCTAGCCTTGTCACGTCAGCCATGTTACCTAATTTCTGCGGCTGCACATTTTCTCTGGACAATGCACTGAATAATTGGTCTGATGTTCACGTACACTGTCAGAAATGGGAGCACATTAGGAGTCCATATCTGTCACTCGCGGTACAATCTACACTAATGTATGCCCTAGGGCTAAATATTGGACCTCAAGATAACTATATGATAACTAAATAATGTTCCATACTCAGGTCATGTGATGCACCCGAATTCTCTAACAACAGAGCAAAACACCATGATCTGAATTCTGTAGAAAACGTAGTAAGAGAACCTTGACTTCTTCTCTCTTCTGTTAAACTGTGTTTGTATAATTAGAACTGGATACAACATCAGTAGCCTTGCCGTTATGAAAGCTGCTCAGTGGTGAAAAACACTCAAAAAAACACAAAAAAAACACTCAAACAACATTTCAGAAAAACCTGACGACATTATGTCATGTTCTGTTGTCAACAACAACATGACTGAAATGTTTTCTGAAATGTTGTGGTGTTTTACCCTCAGGGCTGCCATACTTTCCAAATGTTATCTGACCATTCAAAATGTACCCACTGTCATACAGCTGCTTCTTTTATGATTTACATTTATGGTATGAAGTATATGCAGTAGGTGACTTCATAGTTGAGGTTTGGCCATTATGTAAAATTGGCTTCAAAGCCTGGTGGTCTTCCTGGGGGCTTGGTTACTTCTGTCATCGCAATTATACTGTCAGTGGTACCGTTTAAGAAAAAACCTGTCAGGAAACAGTGTTTGAGCAAAGACTTGAAGAGGCTTCAAACAACGTACATGTGACTGCAGGGAAGTATTTGTCCTTAGATGTTCAGCCATTTAAAACACTGTTACTAGACTAACTCACTGGTTCTGTTGCTGCCTTCCTTGTGTATCCGCGTTGGAGTCCCTTCAAGCTACCGTGGCTAAGGCCGCCACAGTGGAGGGTACAATACTAATTACTCAGTTGTACTGTGTCAGAGAGTTGGAAGCGCAAGTCTTACAGTGCCAAACATGATTCATACAAGTCATTTGCACAAGTGGAAAGCTGGCTTTTGAATGCGCAAATACACACACAAACAGACACCTCAACACGCTCGAGGAACACTTCCTGTGTCTCATGTTTCCCTCAGAGGTGAGTCACCCTTTACAATAATGCCGGTATGATATCTTGGCTGAACATACCGCTTCCCTTTGTCATTTTAATCTGAAACAGTGGATGATTTATAAAAACGATGACGTGGGTTACGCAAAGACACACACGCAGGCTGTGGGTGATGACCAAAAAGGGTGTTGTGGGTGAAAAATGAAAAGGAGAATTTTGCATGGGACTCTTAATGTCTTTGTTGCACTGCCAGGCCTCCCTACAGTTCTGTGTCATGACTCATGTCCTCCTATCCAGAGCCACCAGAGCTCTATTTCTACACCGCCGCAGCTCGGTTACAAATCTCAGCTTCACACTGTGCTTGTATGAAAAAGACAATGCAAAATTGAAAAGATCTCGGTTGCCATGGGAGGCAGATTTCTTTTGATTAAGCTGGCGTACATCGTGCAATGCAATTTGAGCACACGCATAATGAGCTGGAGATGGCACAAAATCTTCCACTGGAAATTCCACTACTTTGCTCAAGGGCACTGAAGTTTTTTTTTTTGTTTGGTAGTGTCTCAGAACTCCATCAGATATTGTAGAGTGTGCAATCAAGTGGTGCTGCTTTAATAT
The DNA here is from genome assembly GCF_965226575.1 of Pagrus pagrus. NCBI lineage: Eukaryota > Metazoa > Chordata > Actinopteri > Spariformes > Sparidae > Pagrus > Pagrus pagrus. Next base: position 9,743,333 of record NC_140198.1, read on the forward strand.
CAGCAGTCCCCTGTGACAGCTGTCTTCTGAAAACCACATTCTCTCATTAAGAGAGCTGTCAGCATCAGGATTTGAACCAGGCACAATCTGGGCATGCCTGTCTGCCTCCCCCCACCACAAGACCACCAAAGTACTGCTCACACTTGGCACTTTTTGGAGCCAAAGCAATCTCAGTTTGCTTCCACTTGTCATATTGGCCACCTACAGTTTTAGCATGTGTAACACAGTGAAATGCTTTTCATCTTGGAAGTATGTATAGTTAACCCATGGTATACTGGTCTTTTCTCAATGGTTCATTGATTACATTGTATTGAAGACATTGGTTCAGTTTAGTCCGTGCCAATACTAAGACAGCCATGGAACTATCACTGAAACTACTTGGATATGAATATGTCTAAATTGTGCCAATAAATGCACATGTGATGGTATTAAAGGCTTGATTAAACAGCATTTTATTCTGAAAAAAAATGTGTTTAGATCATTTGTCTACAATATCCCTAAGATTATAAAAGTAAAGCTCAAGTAAAGCTCTGTACCTAGTGTACAGAAAAAAGAAAGCAGACCTTAACTTGCTGTTACTACATCATTTTTTTTAGCGCTGTCTCAATTTAGCCAAAGGCCCCAAAAGCGAGACAAACAGGGAGTAGAATTAACAAAAGGTACCTTTGATAAACTTACCGGAGGTGGAAGCAGATGCCATCAGTGGCAGAGCAACACAAATTAACTAAAGTCAGCTGGGAACTCCAGGTAGAAACTAGTCCAATGACGAGCAATCCAAACAGGAGTAATCCAGTGAAAACAAGGTGAAATCCAAAAGGCAACCAAGGTAAACTTGGAGCAGGCAGGAACCTGGAACAAAATACAAACACCGGGGAGAATGCAGGGCTAGGGGAACTGATGAGGAATACGCAGACAAACTGACAACAAGAGAGGGAACACACATGGACTCAGTACACAAAGATAGTTAACTGATGAAAAAGGCAGGAAACCAGGAAGTTAAAAGCGAAACATGACGAGGAGAGTGAACATGCAACATTTGAAAATGCCTCTATATGATTGATAAAACATGATAAAGTGCCCTCTGGCGTCCTTTCTGCATGCTGTTGCCCCACTGCATACAGTTGGTGCCTTTTTATTTTTTCCGCCCCTGCCCCTCAAGCATCCTGTGTCCACCACAGCCCAGCTGCATTAAAGGATGCCGAGGGAACAACATCCTTGCCTTGCTGATATGTGTTTGTTTTTGTTTTTTTACAGTACTTTATATTCACGTATTTATATATATTTGTTTGACGAGAGTGCCCTGAGTCACGAACTCAAGAGCCCCTTTCTGGATGCAAGAGAAAGTTTCTGTATCAAAGGTAAAGTGGGCAAAAATAGAAAAGAGGCTATTTTGAGTGGAAATAAGTTGTAAATAATTGCTGCTCAATCTTGAGACCTTGAAAAAGGCAGCTGCATTCTGACAGATTTCATGGAACAGACTGAATGGCCTCTTGGCTCAACACTGTAGACCGACTATTTAGCCCTTGGCAGTCATCTTTGCTGTATGTGCTATACAAAGGCAAGAACTGCCATCAGTTATAACTGAATATTTGGAGTACAGTCAATTTTACCAATATAGAAAAAATACTAAAACTAAAACTGCAAAGTAAATTTACTTTTTCCATCTTTTCCATAAAGTTACCGCATTTGAATTGCTTCCGCGTATAGTGAACATATTTTATGATATCTTATAAAAATGTCTTTATAAACTACCTCCCATTCAACTATATCACCAAACAGAATGTTAAGAGACAACTCTGCAAAAATCTGTTCAATGAAACATTTTTTTCCCCGTCTGTGGTATCACTGTAAGGGGTAGCCACAGAATGGTCACAGTAAGTGAAAGATGATGGTTATGGCAAATAAGCTATGATTAATATTAGGCAGGTAAATGTGGTTAAAGTGAATAAAAAGAAGATTCAAGTCTGCCAGTCAGGCTGCACTCCTGTCCACTGCCGCAACCTCCTCCTCCTCCTCCTCCTCAGTTTGTGTTCTGCACAGGGCACATTGGTTGCTGGCACTGGACATAAATTTCAAGGTGCAACATCGTCTACTATGGGCGTAATTCTTAGGAGAACTGGGCTGTGCATCTTTAAAAGTTCCTTGGAAAATATTTACAGGCCAGCTACAATCGTAGTTACCCCGCTTACTGACACTCGCAGTCAATGTGAAACATGGAAAATGGGTTTGTGGTTTGCTGTAAATATATGTATGCTTCTCTCTCCCTGCAAGATGTTTAAGAGCTCTGTTGAGGATCCTGACAGATGATCCAGCACAGAAACAGCTTGGTACTGATACAATAAGTTATGGCTTTTAATAAATTAAGAGGAATTTGCGTGCAACTGAATGCAAAAACAAAGATCGGCTTAGAGTAGATCTGCTGCTCTTAAATTGATAACTGTTTTAACTGTTTTACATAAAGATAAAATACTTTTTTTTTGTCATGGTCAGACCAGTGGGAATGTGCTGAAATCACCAGACTTCAGCAACAGAGGCATCTCTCACTCCAGATGAGCATAATTTCCCTCAATGTTTAATGTGTGTTACTGACCTCTGTGATGCGAAGCCTTGAAATTGAAATGCAAATGCATGAGCAGTGGTTTGGAAAATTCACACTGCCAGCAAGGGTAACACTGACCTTGCACCTACTGAGCTTTGAAATAAAGTTGTTTGAAACTTTGGCCTTCGGTATTAAATCCACAAATCACTTAGAGTACAACTTATTGAAAAACTGAGCGTAGAAGGTGGTCTGGTATTTAATTAAAAAAGTTTTTCCCCTTTCATCAAACAAAAAAACTCACTAGCATACTTATTTACCGGATACAATTTAGACAAACCCCTAACCTCCTCTTAAAATAGGGGATTTGTGTGAAAAGGAGGAAGAATTAGTTCTCAGTTACTCAGCTGCGATTTGAGTGTCAGTGTTCGTACTAGTTGTACAAATAAATACCTTTCTGTCAGCCGAGACTTATTCAAGGGGTTCAGTTAAGGCAAACAACAAAAGATTCCTGACTGCTGAAAGGAAAGCAATGTTCTTGCACAAATGAGCACGGCCCTGACGCAGGTAGCCGAGTTGAACGATGACTTTTGATGGTCACTGAACTTGGTTGTAGACCGCTTACAATATAGCCAGCTTTATATAACATGTTATATATTCAAACACGATGAAAATCGATTTGTTATGCCTGTTGACAGAATATTTTATTTATGGAGTGATATAAAGAGATATCCTAAATTCCTTAGGTAGAAGCCTTTGACTCTAATATGTCAATAAAATGAACTTTTCTGTTGATTTTAATGTCATTTTGTAGACACAGGTTCAAAATGAATATAGTCTGGCTCGATCTGATGTTCACAATCATGTTTCTTGAAAAGTGCATGCAAAGATAGTGCATCATTTGCATATTCAAACATAAAAATTATAATGTACAAAAACCTATTTACCCGTAGTTTCCCCCCCATGTGAGGTTTTTTCAAACATGATCAAATATCAGCTGTGAACATGCATCTCACTTGGGTCTTTCGGTGAGCAACAAATGTTGAATATAAATGTTCTAACATGCCCAAACAAACTAAAAGCGCGATTGGTCCCATCAATGCACAAATACAATTGTGTTCGGTCTCATTTAATTTAGTGTGAAAATAAACACTCAGATTTAGAACTGTATACAATATTTATTGACAATGTATTCATAGGTTTTTCATAGTAAAGACAGACACTGACTTTTACAGGGCTTATCTTTGAGAAAGGGTACAGCTCTTGGTTTCTGGGAATGTTCTCGTGAGTGGCACATACAAGGATTTTTCAAGGTGGAGGGTGTCGAGAGGGTAAGAAGGATTGATGCTCCTTGGAGTGAATTCCAGAGCAGCGGGAGGCTAAGGCTTCTTCTGTGAGTGTGTGCAAACATACACTGTCACCAAGATGTGTCATTTAGGCTTTTAGGATGTCACTCTGTCCTTGCTCTCCAGAGAAGACTCTGCTGTCCTGATGAAAACCTTGCATTTTCCAAAAACCTTAACTTTCCAAGAACAAAAAAACAAAACAAAAACAAAAGCCATTTTCAAACTTTGTCCGACCATTTTTTTTTTGGACTTTTTTTAAAACTTTATATAAGGGATCATGAAAGGATTTTGTAAGCATACATGTCATTTAGTTTTCACAACCCCTAGAGGACAATGTACTTGTTCTGTATAGTATAAATGTGAAAATTGCCAAAATTGGATTTACAAGGTTTTGCCAAAAAACAGTGTTTGCAGCTTCTCTTTTTCTTTTTTTTTTCTTTTTTTACACAGGAGTATAGAAGTATAAAAATATATGAAAGAAAAAAGCGCTGTGAAGTACAAACACATATTCAAAGTGTAGAACTCATGAAGCAGACCTTTCTTGCCAGTTGTCGGTGTGCTTTGGAAACACATTACTGTCTGGCTGACATACATCCACTACACACTCTCACACTCAAATACACCATATCATACTACATACAGTATCATTGTGGAGATAAGAAAAATTAGTTTTATTGGGTCAGTTGAGAATTGTCTATGACTGAGGTGGATTTAGTACCTTAATGACTTTTAAAATATTTACGTGTTTAGATTCTGCCGATGCTGTAAAAAGGGTGAAAAATGTAAGACTGTTATAGGAATTGTGTTAAACAGAGAAAGCAAACAGATAACAGAGAAAAAAGAATCTTACACAAGCTCACTAAGGTACTTTTCCTTAAGTACAATTATTGGGTTTGACGTTGTAGTCTGTGGTTGTTGTGTTGTTAGCAGTGTGAGTTGTGCTGACCTGAGATGGTTGACTTACGGGCTGATACAAAGGCCACATTAGCCTCGTTATCATTTGACCCTTTGTGTGTGTGTGTGTGTGTGTGTGTGTGTAGTTGAAAAAGTGGTGTTCATTATATCTAGCTGATCATTGGTACAAGAAATTGTTATAATTTTGCTGACACATTACAGCAAATACATGCTGCAAAAGAATATCAACTACATTCATGTATACATGTTACATTTTGGCAAAACCAAAGAAATGTGCTTTGACAAACAGAGCAAAAAGAAACAAAAAGTGATCAAGTGACACTGTAAAATAGACTATTTACATTGATTCACATCAGCCTTTGCATTCTCTTAACATTACAGTATAAATGATCTTGAAAATGTCCTTTTGTCCTCGCTGTTAAAAGCTCGTAGGTATTTATTTACAGGAATAACATGTTCCAATTTCTGATTAATAATATACTGATATCTGATATATACATACTTAGATATGTTTTGGGGAAAATGGTCCCAAGTTTGAGTTCAACTCACTCATAATCATCTATAGAAAAATTTACAACGCCAATAATGATATTTTTTTTACACTTATAAAATAAATTTGTCTGAGATACAGATATATACGGAAGAGGATTAGAGCCAGTGTAAAAAAAAAAAAACATTGAATTTTGAGTTTAAAGTCAGAATTCCGAGAAAAAAGTCAAAACTCTTCCTTCCTTTTTTTTTTTTTTTTTTTTACAGTGTGCCGAATCGTCTTCCATAGGTATATTAAAAATAACGAAGAAGAGAAATTTGTTGATATAATCACCAGGACTATCAAAAAGACCCCAAACAAAACATAATAATTTACTCACTATGTTCTCAATACCTAGATCAACACAATGTGAAAATGATTCATTTCCATGAGTAACATGTAAACACCAGTGAGGTGAAAGTCCGAGGTTCAAGCTGAACTGGACTTTATCGTATGTCTATGCACAATATTTAGCCAAAAGTCTACATTTCAGCTGTTGGGCAGTGTTTGTGTAGAATGCATCATTGTGTCATTCTTCAACAGCTGTAACTGTTACTTAAATGCTTCGTAGAAAAATGTAAATATCATTAATATCATCATCAATATTTGTAATAATCAGACACACTTGTTATAAATGAATCACAGAAGTATGGTATCTACGCTCATTTGTGAGGTGAATTAAGGACACAAAAAGCAGAAATTAAATGAAACGATAAAATGAATATCAAGGGGATACTACTGTACACAGCATGCAGTGAGAAATGACTGTATGTGGCTACATTTTAAGTGAACCTCTAAAATATCATTGTTTAAGGTGTTCACTCACACTTCCACAATCAAAATGAATGGTGTACCAAGAGAAATGATCCTTAGGTGAACTTTAAAGAAGCAGGTGAGACAAAGGAGCTAAGGCCAGGTTCAGACAGGACGCGGAAGCGCCCCGATCGGCTGCGAAGCGCAGAGGAGCGGAGTCATTTTCGTTTCGGCGCCCATGTTATCCGATGGCGTCGTTCAGATAGCAAGCGCCGTGGCGCTCTGCCCTGCTGCCGGCGCGCGCCGTGCAGCGATCGTTTCGGCGTCTGGTCTAATTTTTTCGCGTGCCGCGGCCGAATGTGTCAAGCCGGGCAGGAAGTCAAACAAAGCAACAATGAGAAATCCTGTCAATTTTCAAAATGAAACACTTTTCAAAATAAAACTATTTTCGATAATTAAACACCCCGATTGACAGAAAACTACTCATTACCATGAAGTGGACATACATGTACAGTCGTCAGAAAAACATGGCGTTGTGATTTTATGCGGTTATTTGCTTTCCTATGGTGAAAAAACAGCTCCAAGTGTGACGACAGAACAGCTGAGGAGCAGAGCCGTTTGCCGACCGGCGCGTGTCCGGTGTGAACAGAAGGGCTGCGGCTCGCGCGAGAATTTCCGAGCGCGGCGCTTCGGGGCGCTTCGGCGTCCTGTCTGAACCTGGCGTAATGCTCCAGTTACTTGTTCTCATTTTCGTGGAATTACTGAAAGATATTTGGAGATACCTTCACCTTCTTTTCTGTATCAGCTTCATTGTTGGCTTCCTCAGCTTGAATTAATTTCATACTTTGATGAATGATTTGGTATTGTGTGTGTGCAGAGAAACAGAGGCCATTACACTAGTGTTCATTCATACGGACAGTGTGGCGAAGTCATTGGGAGTGGGATATAACACTCTTGTGTATTACAGCCCTAGTTATATCTTTACATTTGAACTGTAACTGAAACTGAAACATAGTTTGACTTTAGTCGTATTAATAAAGTTCTTCCTAAGACAGCCCCCATAAGCACCAGGTTTTAGAAGAACTACGTTACAGCCTCTATGGCTTTTTAAGAACTTGTGTGCAAAGTCTTTTATAAAATCTACCTTGTGTACATACAGTCAAAAGCACAGCATCATTAGTAATATTAAATAATTATCTGTAATAAGTTCATTTTGGGTTTACGGCTATGTCCTTTTCAATCTGGAAATAATGCGTAACTAAGAGGTTTTAAACCTAAAATAATCTGGTTCGGGAGGCACACACAATATAAAAACTCATTGGTGACAAAAACAAAAATAATCTTTATAACAAAAATATATTAAAATAATGGTTGCAAATGCTGATATTTGATGATTTTTGTGCTTTTCTGGCCTTTTCATTGACCAATGGAATCCTTGAAGCTTTGCCATATGTGTTCCTCTTGAACCATGAAATAATTATTACAGCTAATAAAGTGCCTTTTCAGCATCTGTGAACATTTTTTTTAAAATATGTATCCCAAAAAGTGCGAATAGAGAGCTGAAAAGGGAATTTAGTTGGTCGTATTGTCCATAGAATAATTGCTACACAGGTGATATTTACATACAGGTACAGACTGAACTGCTTCTTCTCTCCTTCCCCTGTTCTTTTTGTTCTTTACTCTCTTTGAACAGTTTGACGCTGTGGACAGAACATAATATTGACAATCCAAATTAACTGCATTAGCTGTATGCTTTCCTTACATTATGCTATTTCTGACCTACAACAGGATTCTTGAGTGCAATCTGAGTTAAAACCCAGAAGTTTGGAATGATCTTCGTTGACATTATCTAATGCCACTTTATTAAAATAGCTACTGAAATGAGAAAATACTCAGAAATTAAGACAATTTGAAATTGTGAACTTCAGGCCCTTATGCTATTGGTATGAAATTACTTCTACACAACGATAAGTTTTGTATCTTCAACATAATTATTCATACAAAAACCCTGGTGACCCAAACTTGCTTCAGCACTCAGTTGTCTCAGTGAAAGTAAATTGTCATTTTTAATATGCCATTTTGTCAATTTCTGTGTAATATATTCTATTTTTGGCAATAAATTATGTATGCTGTAAGTCTAACATGATAAAAACAAACAAAAAAATATGCAAACATTTAAAAAAATGTCAATATACACAATTCACAAAATAAGTAAAATTTTAAACATTTACACAGGAACAGGCACCTTATATGTTTGTAATCTCTCTTCTATAAGGTTTTCACGTGTTAGCCAGCAAATGTGGTATTCCAAGATATGATGGATCGAGTCCTGAATGTAGATATTCAGTCCAGTGTTACAAGATCACATAAAAAATGAAACAAACCAGATACAAACAAGAAATGAGCAACATCTTTTGCTGTTTCTTCTTGCCCTCACTGATGTCCTTTTTTTTTTTTTTTTTAATTGACATAGTAAAGCCAGTAAACAACGTTAAAGAAGGAAAAGACGGTTGGGAAGATCATCCTCGACCATTTGTCAATAGAGTTTACATCAGTCAAGTCTGGGATGTTGATCTTTAGCTGTGAAGCGCGCCTACGTAGTCGGCTCTTCTTTTGAGTCATGTGGCACTCCAGCGTGTTTCGGCCAAAGTTGTGTCTGGCCAGTCCTGCTTTACGGTACTGTAGAGTTGAGCTGTCGTATGTCAGCATGGTATTTCGTGGGTCATTTAGGCCAAGAGCCAGCTCCGAAACACCCATATCGTTCTTGATGTCCAAGGTGCCCAAAAGGATGTTTTCATGTGAGTCCATCTGGCCAAGGAAAAGTTTTTCCAGTGTATTAATATCATGCAACTTTTTTTCCCCTAATAAATCACATTTCACTGGAATGAATAACAAATGGAAGTACCAAAGTACCAAAATTCTGTTTGAAAAAGGTTAATAATTACATGCAAAAGGGTTTGTTCCAACAAACCCACGGACATCTATGGTATCTAGCTATCGTGTTTTAGCATCTTTCAGCTCATTGTTTTGGTTTAACCAGGTGGCAAACACAACTCCAAATAAATGCTAATGCTACTACGTGTCAACTTTATAATGCTAATATTTTGATAATGATAATATGTTGATGCCGTGTTTACATCTTACTCTGCTGCCCCCAAGTGGCCAAAAAATATGTATTTTCGGCTGTAAATGTACAGTAGCAGTGAAACGTAGTGTAAAAACGTAAAAGTAGCTTTTTCAAGTACCTTATTCTTTTGATCGCTAAGTCCAATTGCTGCGTCGTCCACAAAGATTGGTTCCCACATCGAGTCATGGCCATCGAGATCCCTTTGTTTCATTCTTGCATACAGTGTGTCATCTCTGCCCACTACGTTACCCACCAGCCACTGCAAGGAAACAGAATCAAAATGGATACTTGAGCAACTGAAAAGGAGGTGGGTAGTTGTGGGGTGGTGGTGGCAACAAATCATCTCTAAAAAACAGAAATCTGTATATGTTTGCCGAATCTGTAGGCAAAGCCAAAATGTCTTTTCTCACATCTTATGTTGCTGATCAAGCTATAAACAACAGGTAGTCTTGACTTGTTTCACTGTACAGTTTATGGGCCCACTTTGGCAATGTGATTGTGTTTTTGGGCTATATAAATAAAATTGATTTGAAATATGATTTGATCTTGGCCTGGAAATGTATTATTTGTTATCCAGATGTCTGCTGGCTAAATTGAAAATCCCGAAGTATGGGCAGTTGCCCCAAGAGGCTAAATCATTGTCAGACGATATCTAATATATTCGGAGATTGGCAACGATATACATTTTATGAAATAATGAAGTCCTTGGTTTCAGAAATAACTGCAAATTTAATTTTGTTGTATTTCTCTTGAACAACAATTATAATTTTAAGAAGATCTTCTGTACTCAGCTGATATCGGCACATCCATGTACGGCAATTTGGCATCCCTGCTTGTAAGCATTTGGTTCATGTGAGCTGGAGCACAGAACGGGAAAGTGAACGCACCTCTTTCAAGACAAAGAGCCAAGCGGCTCAGAGACCTCCTTTTCCCTCTGTTTCAGCTGGCAACATGTCACATCCAAACAGGCATAGTACAAGCTTATTAGGCTGGCTTTCCTTGGCACAGTGAAGGCAGGAAACACTGGGTCAACCCTTCATTTGAAGTGGTGACATTTCTTTTCTTTTCAACTAATTATTCCGAGCTCCTTAGACAGCTTAATGAATAATTAAGCTAACATTTCATTGCAAAGTAAAGAAAATATTTGATTCTGGGAATCTAGAGCAAAGAAAACTTCTTCCACTCGGAAATGTGAGCGTATCGAAGCTCATCAAAAGTGTGTGCTTGCTTTTTTTAAAAATATACTGAAACTGGGGGAAATCAGTCCTTTCAATAAACATATGAGTTTCATACACTGCAGGAGCAAGCTTATCTATTCTTACCTTTTTTGGATCCATCCTCATCTTCTCATTGTTGGCAATCGCTGATTTCTCGGCTGCCTTTTTCTGACGCTGAGGACCCCGTCCGAAGAAGATGTAGTTCACCAGCGCGTACTCCAGCAGAGCCATGAAGACGAAGACGAAGCAGCCCATGAGGTACATGTCTATGGCCTTGACATAGGGGATTTTGGGGAGGGTTTCTCTCAAGTGGGTGTTAATGGTAGTCATTGTGAGCACCGTGGTGATACCTGGTGGAGAATACAGAGCATATTCATGAGCACTGACAACTTTACCTCTCACATTTTTTCCCTTTTATTAAATAAATAGCAACAATCACCTGAATCCCCTACTTACTTCTCTATTCTCTCTGTATGTGTGACACTTTTAATCCTCCCAACCGCAAGACATCTTTGTGATCAACTTGATGCCATGTCTGCGCTTCATTAAGCTGTCAGGATCAATGAGAGCGAGGGGCTTACCCCCATGACTTCAAACTTTGCATTTGGAGACAAGCTAAGAGACGTGCACCTGAAGCGGCGCAGCGATTTGAAATTCAAATGTCAACCTTGGTCTTGTTCATTAGCGGAGAACACCTACTGAGAAAAGTTGTACGCGGTTTTTAAAAAAAGCCTCACCCAGCATGCCGTGGGGATAGTTACTGTCAGATTGACTGTGCATATCAATGTGTTGAGATTGCGCTTATGAGTGACACGCCAACTCTTGCTAGCAGGTTTTTTTTTTCATTATTATTATTTTTGTCGTTTTAGCAAAGCGCTGGCGCTCGGATGTAGTGTGCTGACAATAGTGTGTGTCTGTGGTATTATCTATATGCAGGATTTACAGATGGTTTGAGAGGCTGCTTCTAAAGCTTATATATGTTTCTCTGTGCGCGATTAAATAATTGTGTTCTCGGCTCCTATAGTGCTCACAAATCCTCCCCCACGCACCTGTATATTCTACTTATAAAGCGCACAGAGCTTCATTATTTAAGGCAATTTCTATTGAGAGTCAGTCAACAATTACTAAATTATTATACAGCTGTCACAAAGCTGTCAGGTGACCACCGCTCAAAATAGGATCAGGCAAATTTTCCCAAGCTGCTGCTGCAAGAGCTTAACAACAACAACAACGGGATTTCTGCAGCACAGTGGCCATGTGATTCAGCCATTACAGGTCCCATTTTAATGCCCAAAACCAGGTCAGAGGAAAAGTGGTTCGTGAATCTAGTGTAGATTGGGGAATGACCGAACATTCCCCAACTCTGCTGACCCGCCTCCATTATGGAGCATTACCTTTTTTTTTTTCTTTTTTTTCATCAAATCCCATGCATGCCTTCCCCTGGATCACTAAATGCAGCTCAGTCGTCAATCAGCGAAATTGCCTTGTCGACGAAAGCGAGGGATGGATGAAGCTGGGTGCATGGAGCCGGGTGAAAAGAAGGCAGGGCGGCTTTCGATAATCACAGAGGCTGTGAGATAAACCTCACAGGCTACATGGGGTTTACATAATCGAGGATGACAGGGGGAAATTGTGACTTCCAGAAAAGCACAGGGGCTCTCGAATCAGGAGTGGAAACAAATCACTTAATAATACGTCTGTGGTACACAGCAACATTTGTTCTACTGGGACGGATATTTGACCCTGTTAACACTCACAGTGATTGTAAAAGAAGTGAAACGGTAGCTGTGGATCAGCACAGTGGTATCCTGCTTCTTTCTCTATCATTTATGAATTTATGAAGGAACAAAGTTCAGGATTTAATCATTTATTTAATAAATTCTTAATGAAACTAAAGCAAAAAAAATATGCCTTCACAACACTGAAAAGTCAATCTGTAATAATGAACAGTGTAGGAAAAGTGGATGCAATATGTACAGTACATGGGTCAAGCAGGTCTTATACAAACTAATTATTTTTCTGTTCAGAGTATATTCTGTGTTCAAGTAACAGATCTTTTTTTTAGTCCTCAACTTGCCACCCTCAATGTTCTCTGTCTTTATTTGCTCTTCAAGTGAATGATGTGACTGTTCGGAGGTGAAGCTGTGTAAAAAGACTCTCTGAACTGCCTTCCCTTGGATTTCCCCGGTCAGTCTATTTCAGTGCCAGTGCAATCTCCTTCTAAGTGTCCCGCCCTGCCCTGCCTATCTGTATATATTTGTATCGCCAGTCTCACCTAGAGCCACTCTGGCAGCAGAGGCTTCATAGTTGATCCAGAAGAGACCCAGGAGAGGATGGTGATAAGTATAGAAGGCATGTACGGTCTGCAGGATGAAGTACCCGATGTTTCTCTTCAGCTTAAAACTCAGGACAGACGAGGGTAAGCACCTGCAGAGACGGGACAGGGGAAGAAAAAATAGCAAGTCTTAGGCGATGCATTTCCACAATATTTGCTGCAGCTGCCAGGTATCCAGGATCCAACATTTAGATGTTAAATCATACTTTTTAAGGTTTGTTTTGGTGAGTAAAAAGCAGCCTTATATGACTGTTGGTGGAAATGGGGTAAGGATGCCAGTTCTGGTGTTGAAGTCAGACATTTTGTGCTTCTATAAATCATGTACATAAAAGGAAATACAATGTGTAAACCTCCAGCGTGGTCCTTTTTTGAGGCAGGATAACAACACTTCCTCTTCCTTTACTACTGAATATAAACATTTATTATTTTAAAATTGCAATCAAAAGGTTTTCCTGTAAGAAGCCTCAGAAATCATAAGAAAATATTTTGGTTAATCAATGAATTCCATAGATATCCACAGTATAGTTTCCCAGAGCCTGAGTTTCAAATTACCCGATGTGTCCAGGCGAATAGAAATAAGCCAGTAAATGACCAAAACAACCGACTGATTATTTATTTCATTATTGACGTTTAATTTTGTTGTTGTTTTCTTCAGTTGACGGGTAAATCAGCGACTTCAGTGCTACAATCGCGTATGATTTCTGATGGTATCCTATAATGTAGACTGCGCTCCTTCAGCAATTTTTATCAGCAAGCTTTTATCAACATTTATACCTCTATCCTGTAAATCATCAGAATATAAAGCAGCTGGGGTGTGGACCACTCAGACCCGTCCTTTGTATAGTCTCTCTGAAAAACTCATATTTTTTGTTATCTCTGCTGAACTGGAGCATCAGCGCTCTCCAGAATTACCTGTTCTAAGTGTTGGTGCAAGAGGTTTGATGGTTTGTCTGTTGAACCCCCCACTCCCCTTATTCATTTATTTATTTATTTATTTATTGCTTATCTCTGCTCTATTTGAAATAAGCCCACAGCAGGGCAAATTTTATCAGCTCACATATTTCTCTCCTCAGGGACTTGGCTGTATTTTGGTTTGCGTCGCATTACAACTGAAGAGCTAGAACACACTGCAAATATACAGTGTATTATTGGAAAGTCATGAAGTAACAGATGAGGGGCGAGGGAGGAAGATTAGGCCTGTTTAATGAAAGCACCAACAATCCACCAGCCGCAGCTCCTCTTGGCATTTCACCACTTAGATCTGCTGTTTCAGTTAGCTACAGCGAGCACGAGCCGCCGAGAGAACCACTGAATTATTTCTTCATGAAGAGAGGGAAACAACTCGGCTTGGAAAATGACTGGACTGAGGTGGAGCGCCGAATATTTATTATTCATAAGAACAACAATGACATTGTGCATCCTTGGAGTAAAACATGACACTTGTATTGGATAAATGCCCGGGGCGCTTCTGCTGACGTTTGCATCTCTGAGTGACCCCCAGGTCGCTCCATCCAAATCACAATAGGCAGCACATTATAAGGGAATCCCCCCCCGTCTAACATATCTCTGTAATAAAATAAGGCGCACTGCAGGGACACACTTGAGTAGACTTGCATGTTAATGGGAAACAAACACAAACACACGCATACAAGCACCGCACATTCATCAGGAAGCATTCTGGTATGAATGGGCTTGTGTGGATTGTGTGACCCCTGCAGACAGAACGGAGCGCTCTCATTGGCTGGAGCCTCTACGCTCTTTTTTGCATTAATGTCTGCTCTCAATCAATACAGTAGCCAGGAAACTACATTCAGCATGTCCCGCTTACATTTGCTTGCCTGGATGACATATTCATGAATATGAAGATGCAGAGGAGATGAATATTTCATTGCATCAGACAGCATTCTTTTTGTTTATTGCTGTTAAATAAGTCATGGTGTCTTCTGTCTCACAGGACGGCGTTTCATTCGAAGGTTTGTTTGCAGGTTCGTACATTTACATAACATTTTGCATTTGCTGGAAATGAGCGGATGCTATTTTCATGCCATTAAGTGCAAACAATGAAATGAGTCAATATTTTGCCCTCTTTGCAGCGGCATAATGATAATGAAGTGTAATAACCCCTAAGAGACAGAAAATAATTAAAAGGCTTGTTTTAATGGAAATAAAGGCAACATAATAAAAGCTAACTGTGCGTGTGTGAACAAAAATACATGCTTTAACTTACACTTTATTTTTAGATCTGATGATACTGGATTGCATTGTGTCGTGCTGGTGCTCGAGCCTGTACACTCAACTAACTCAAAGCATTAATTGCTCTCTTTTATGACTGTGTGATTCATGAATTTCAGCCCGCTCGGTGCCATTACCTGTGGAGAAGACGACATTCTTGGAGATGAGCTTATGATCCACAATGGAGAACTGCGGCAGCTCGATCTTGTCCACCCCCGTCACAGCATTGTCTCCTCCTCGCCAGTAGAACTCAATGTCATCTGTAGTGTAACCATCTGACCCAGGGCACAGAGAACAGGAATTACTGAGGATTGTTAATGGTCTGTATATATGTTCATAATCATGTCCCATCTGGAGCCCGTGCAGTCCAGTTAATTCATCACTTGGCACTTGATCATGTTCGCATTGTGCATCATTAATATGTCTTTAGTCTAAAAAATGAAGATTTCTCTTTTTTTTAACAGTGCTTGTCTGAGCTATAACTACAGAGCGCCACGTTACTCAATCATTTAACGCTCCTGCCCACTGGCCGCTTTGCTGTCCATTCTCCACTGATTCGGCCAAAATGAGAGCAAAAGACCGAGTTGATTTGGTTCAGATTAATATTAATGGACATGCTTCGTGTCCCTTTGCAGATTTTACTGGGTTTTAGTGATGGAAGTGGATGCCAAGCTTGGTTATTTAATCATCCTTGCTCTGGGTAATTTATAATTGAGTTGCTCATGGGACAAAACATAATAAAGTTGACTCATACAGTATATATTTAGTCCATATATGAGGGGTTCCCTTAGCTGCTATGTGGAATGTTATGTCCTCAACTTTGATTTCATATTATAGTTTTAACAGGCTTTTTCATAATTGAGTCATTGTCAGGAATACAGTACCAAGACATCGTGTTCCTTAGTCATGGGAACCTCAGAC